>NW_027069519.1:1737730-1834520 GCF_002906115.3 Quercus suber
AAGCGTTAGACAGAACCAAGGCATTGCATGGTCCTCGGACTCAAGCCTATGGGGAAACTAACTGCTCAGCTATACCTGGGTACTAGACAGAACCAAGGTATTGCATGGTCCTCGAACTCAAACCTATGGGGAAACTAGATACTTACAGAGAAAAGAAAGCGTTAGACAGAACCAAGGCATTGCATGGTCCTCAGACTCAAGCCTATGGGGAAACTAACCGCTCAGCTATACCTGGGTACTAGACAGAACCAAAGCATTGCATGGTCCTCGGACTCAGGCCTACAGGGAGACTAGCTACAAAATATCCCAAGTTAGGAAAGGATCAAGCCCCACCTAGCCCTTGAGACGCAAGAGGGCTACCCATGCATATGTTTTCTCTCCTTATCATCGTTACTGGCACAACTGGCCGACATACAATTCAAGCTAAAATCGTGCAGATCGAAGGAAAAGAGGAAAAGCAGGCAGCGTGTGCACAAATAAGCAATTGAAATAAAAAGAAAGGGAAATTAAATCCGCATTACAATAATGAGTCCGTAAAAGTTGCATGGCAAGAGCCACAGTACATAGAGGAGAAGCACAACAAAATAAAATAAAATGACGCGAGAGTAGGACGAGCTGAGACGTCGGGGAGTCTACTCCTTTTACTCATGCTGGACAGGGGCAACCCCTGACCCCTCCAAGCCCTGGCCTACAAGGGTGCGGCGAGAGCAGCTGCTTCCTCGGCGGCGGGGGTTTGATCATCGGGCGGGATCTCCACTATCTCTTGAGGCACCTCCTCACTCGAATGCTCTCCTAGTTCAGCAGCCCCCACCTCTTCAACAATCTCCCCGACCTTAACGCCACCAGGGGCGGTTTCGCGGATAGCGGGGGGGTAATACACGCTCTCTGCCTTCCATAGGTCGGACGTGGCCTCCACCCCAGCTTGTTTGAGGGCCTCAGCCCAGACCTGGGAACAGTATCGCCTACACACTCCCGGGACTTGAGCTTTGTAGAGGGCCTCTACCGCAGCCACCCCATCAGCGTAGGCTGCGGTCTCAGTCTCCTCCTTGGCACTCAGGGCTATCTCCCTGCCGTAGTCAGCCTCGTCCTTAGCCCGCCGAGCCCCGTCTCTGGCCCATTCTGCCTCCCTCTGGGCCCCCTCGGCCTTTGTCACCTTAGCCCGCAGATCAGCGATCAGATCCCTCGCGATCTGCAATTGCCCTTCCGCCTCGCCCAGGCACCTCGTCTGCTCCTTGGCCTGGTTCTGGGCGCCCTTAAGACCAGACAGTGCACTGTCCCGCTCCCTGGTCACCGCCTTCAAATCCTCTCAGGCCTTGGCGAGGTCAGCCTCGGAATTCTTCAGAGCCCCGGTGGCCCGGAGGTGCCAATCACGCTCCCGTTTGAGGGCCTCCCTCTGGTCGTTTGCCGCCCCCTCCAACATAAAGATAGCTTGGACAGCCTGCCAGAATAACCAATGCGCTATAAGCCCAATAAAAGAAAAAGAGTGGGAGAAGAGTCGAAGTTGTAGCCCTTACCATCCCCACATATCGCTTGAGGCTGAGGAAGACCTGCTCGCTCGTCAAAGAGTTAAGCTCAGCCATGTCTGCCGGAAGCAGCAGGCTCCTCTCCAGCGCATCGGCCACGCGCGCACCTTCGCCCTCATTGAAGTCTCGGAGGAAGGCGTTATTCCTCAAGAGCTCCCCACGGAGCATCGGGGTTGGGAGCCAAGCCTGGGCCTCGGAAGAGGTGGTATCGACGACCTGCCTCTTCTGGCTCTTATCGCCTATTTTGAGCTGCTTGGACGGCCGCAGAGTAGTGTCCTCCTCCTGCGAGGACACCGTCTTATCCTCCACAGGCCTTTTACCCTTATCCTTCTTCTTCTTGGGGCCGACAGGCACGGACCCAGAGGGTGAGCGCGTCTAAGAAGGAGGAGAAGGGAGCTTCTGCTGAGCGGAAGTCGACCTAGTCTTCAGAGGTGGAGTGGAAAGTTTCTGTCGGGACTCCCCCGACTGGCCCTCAATCAGGTCCAGCAAGTTGGTGGTGGGCTTCCTCTTGTAACCCATTCTCGGCCGAGGAGGGGCTTCTGAAGCAAGGAGGTCTGCTTCGGTCAAATTGGGATCACCCAAGTCCCCGGGAGGGTCCTCGGATTGATCAAGTTGAGTGAAAGCGTCAAACGCGTCCCCTTCCCCCTCTGGAGTTTCCTCGGCGGCCTCGGCGAACGGTTGGGAAGAGGAGGGGACGGCTAGTGTGACAGCTTCCTGGTCGGAGGATTCCTCGGGGAACAAAAATCCGTCCTCGATCACAGTAATCCTCTGAAGCCGAGGATCGTTGGCTCGGATGACGTGCTTCGGAACAGGGAACGATTTCTGGGTAGGTTTATACCCCAAAATTATGTGGGCGGCCCTAACCTGATTATCGTCCTTGTTTATATACACCGACGCCCTCAGCACCTTCTGCAAATCTTCCTGATTGACCAGATGGAAGTGACGCTCAAAAGCGTGCGGGTCTGCAAACGGAAAGCACCACCGCGTTAGTAAAAAAAAAAAAAAAAAAAAGGAGGAAGAAAAAAGACGAGAACTTGAAACCCCTCATGTTTCCCACTGCCCCACCTGGTATTCCCTCTGTTGTTGGGCAGTGAAGGCCATCGTGTCACTCCCCTGACACGATGAGGAAATCCTCGTTAAACCCCTTGTTGGACTCGGGGAGGCACTGAATGAGCCGCACCCTGTCGTCTCTCGTCTTCAGGTAATACGACTTGCCCTTTAGAAGCTGAAGGTTGTAACACCAGTTCACGTCGTGGTGGGTCAACCTCAGCCCCATCTTCTTGTTTAGGGCGTCCACACAGCCCAGAATCCTAAAGACGTTTATCCCACACTAGGTAGGGGCCAACCGGAAGTGCGTGAGGTAATCCCTCATCACCGGCCCCTTGGGGATCGTCATCCCCCCTTTAAGGAAGGCGACAATGGGAATTACCACCTCGCCCTCCTGTCTGTGTATGCGCCAATCCCCATCCTCACAATATCTCAGACCTACATTGCCGGGAATTCGGTAGTCGGTGATGAATTTCCCCATCGCCTCCTCAGTATCGACATATTTCTTAAACCTACCCATCCCGATTGACACCTAAAAGAACTAAGAAAGAACAGGCAAAGTAGAAGAAAGAGTAGAGAGAGAGCTCAGAGAGGGATAGAGCGACTTACTGAAAAGAGGAGGAGCTCCTCGGACAGGCTTTTTGTGCTGGAGGTGCTAGTGAGAGTGTGGCCGAACTCAGAAGGGGCGCACGAGAATTCTTGATTACAAATGGGAAACAGGGAGAAGCGATTCGTACGGGTATTTATACTCCAAATCAAGGAACCATGCGGGTTTTCCCACCCATAAATGTGAGACGAACCTCCACCGTTGGATGGGTAACGCCTCATTAGACGTGGGGAGCATAGAGCCGCCTGAATTTAATGATGGGCACGTTACGTGCTCCGAAACGTCAGTGACGTGCCTTGGACAGATGAATAGACCCCAGTACTGACGAGGGGGAGGGTAAGGCCGAGGATGTCAAAATCCTTCTCCCCGCCCGAGGATGCGTGCAGCAAGATTTTGAGGGGCTATTGTGGGGCTAGAAAATCGGGTAGCCTTGACCCACTCCAAGCTAAGCCCAAACGGCCCACGCTGAGGATGCATGATGGGTCCGAGGATGACCCTGTCCTCGGGCGTCCGAGACCTCGGAAAAACAAGAGGACCACCCTACCAAAGGACTCCTGGAATATCCGAGGAGGAGAGGGCCCAATGTCACGCGTTGGCAACAGAAGTACGGAGAAGGGGCAAGCTCTGGGCGAACTGTCATCTCAGCATCGAATACGCTCACCTAACCCTTTTGGCCGCATTAATGGGGATGTAACCCCTTGACAGGGCAACATCGATCAGGGTGAGCCACCTGAGCACGTATATGACCTCTGATGGGACAGACGGTCAGAAGGGAGGCCAATAGATGATCAACAGGAGGAGGAAGAAAGGGATATATAAGAAAGGGGAGCAAAGTGTAAAGGGGGAGGGAGTTTTTGGGGGGAAGGATAAACCTCTTCGGCCATGGGCTGAGGAGCATCTCCTAGTTGTAAATCGAACTTAGCATCTTTCAATAAAAGGAAAGTAATTTATGCTTCATGCACGCCGGCGAGCGCCTAAACTTTCGATCCACTCTCTACAAATTCATTGTTCTGGGTTCGTCGGGCCTTTAACCCATATCCTTTGGGCTTGGACTACAAAAAACGACCCTACATTTCTTATACGATGACAATCAAAATAAATGTCTATAAATAATTATCGTAATTGTTGAATTTCATATATATATAATTATATCTATATATTAGGGTTGAATTTGAATTTGGGCCTAAGGAAAATAAAACTTGGCCCTCCTCTACAATCTTACTTAAACAACATTACAAACCAGTCCAAAAAACCACATACCAGCCCAAACAAACATAGATCATTGGCCCAAAGTATTTAACAAAAAATTATTACAAACAAATAATTTGCAAACAATAACTAAATTAACAGGACCTAAAACTAAAATTTTGCTATGGTATTGGATAGTTTTTGTTTCAATATTTTCTTCAAGAATTGTTTTATTGAAGTGCTTATTTGTTTTGATATTTTCATGAAGTTGGGGGATGAATGTGCATGAGCAACTGTTTCAAATGTGTAGAAGAAACTTTGATGAAAAAAATTATTCCGCAATCTAAACCGTAAGCTAATGAAAAAACTCCTGAATGAAAAACTTAATGAATTTGAAGCTAAAAGATATGGCTCAATGGCAGCTCTGACTTTTGCAAGATATCAAGATCCCTTAAATTTACAGGGCGTGCCTTTTGTGATGTCAACCAAATTTACATGGCATTCATAATAAATTTACTAAACTACATTTATTTAAGTTGGATATATGGCTCGTTTTATTTTATTTTTTCTATTTTCCTCCAATTAATATAAGATCCATGATACATTTACTTAAAACTATATTAAGCCTTAGATCCATAAAATAAAAAATAAAAATAAAAATAAAAAATGGAAAGACAACTCTGCAATTAGGGGCGGAACTAGGAATTTTTCCTTATGGGGGTGCAAGGAGATTGTAACCTCAAAAGTAATTAAAATTATTTAGAGACACACAAATGCATATATGTAATATGTATAGTTATGTGTTTACTTAAAAAAAAAGGCAATGAAAAACTCTGTACACTATGAAAAGACGTAAATTAACACCACTCCAAAGTTTTTGATTTAATTTCTCTTTTAGAATTTTAATGTTATAAACTTTAATTATATATTAACCGATAACTTCTCAGATTACGTAAATCTCAATGAGAGATTCTCATACAATATTAGATATTTTTAACGTCTTTATAATACACTTATGGTTTTATTTTCATCCATAACTTCCTTAAAATTATTAATTTAATTTCTCTTTTGGACTTTTAAAGGTTATAAGCTTTAATTGAATATCAAATTTTCATATAAGATTACATAATAAATCTCAATATTCTCATACAATATTAAGAATTCGAAAGAGTTTTTTCATACTAAAAAATATATTTTAAAAATTTATACTATCTTCATAATACACTAAATAGTTTTGTTCTCATTTATAATTTCCTTAAAGTACTCTTCATAGGTTGAATTCAAAATATCTAATTTAGTTCTCTTTTGAGAGGAAAGCTCATAGTTTTAGGGGTGGATGGCCCCCCAACCCAATAGGTAGTTTCGCCCGTCTACAATACCGGATGGATATATTTTATTCTTGTTCTTGTCTAATTTACAAACTTCCTCCTAAAATTTCCAAATGATTGGCATTATGTATCACATATGCCAAAGTTGTGCATGTTAAGAATGAAAATAAAGGCCTGACACTTTCTAAGAGGGTGAAATCTGAAATGTTGGCCAAAATACCAATATTGTCTCCGTACAACTTGGTGCATACGAAGAAGAGTATCAATTTTGGGACGTTGCCTAAAAATGTTCTTACTCCTCAATCTAAACCTAGCCCCATACATAATCCTGGTGATCCTCCATTGACCCAGTTACCCACAGTTCACCCCACACTAAAGTCTGAGAGTGTAAAACTAGGTCCTAATTTTGAGAGTATCAATTTTGGAATGTTGCCTAAAAATGTTCCTACTCCATCTGGACCTAGCCTCATACATAATCCAAGTGATCCTCCATCGACCTCATTAAGCATAGTTCACCCCACACTAAGGTCTAAGAGTATAAAACTAGGTCCTAATTTTGAGAGTATCAATTTTGGGATATTGTCTATAAATGTTCATATTCCTCCATCTGGGCCTAGTGGTGGTGGATAGTCTCCAGGTACTCTCCCATTGCCCCCACATAAGGCTGAGAAAGTAAAACGATGTCTAGGTGGTGACTAAGAATGTTGGATTGCCCAGGACTAGGCATGTTATTGGCCCACACGGAAAAATATTACCTAATTAAATACCACGTCCTACTTCAACTCATATTTCCAACCACCTATCACTAATAATTCTATGGTGTAATGTAATAAATCATAAAACTTCTTTTTCTCGGTATTTGATATTATTGATTCCAACTATGAAGTAATAATATATTTTGTATTCTTTTTATTTGTTAGTCTTCTAAATAATTATTCCACCATTTTACTTTGCTTGGCCTCAAGTTTACATTCCCTCATAGATTAGCATTGAACTTTCTACTCCATGTTGCTTAGTTGTGTAATTTAAATGGGAACATCAGTTCACATCATTACAATGTTGGCACTAGGGGTGTGTATCCAACCCACTAAAACAGCAAAGCCAATCAATCTAAATAAAGTCAATCCCTTAGTTTTGGTTGAGTTGGAATTTTATTTTAAGTCTTGAATTGGGTCGAGCTCGGGTTGATATTTTTTCAACCAATCTGGTCTTACCCGATCTAACATATATATTTTTTTATTGCCCTTATTTTATTTTTTGATAACTAGTTTTAATGAATCGGGAAATTTAGAAAATAATTTAGGCATATTATGTGAAGCGTAATAATTTATTGAATAAAAAATTCTTAAGATAATTTATAAAAGTCTAATGTTTACAAGCTAATATAAATGCTCTTAAGATTGTCAAAGAAAAAGGGCTAGGTTTTCTCTTCTTCTTCCTTTTTAGGGGAAATAGATGGTGTTTTAACATTAACGTTGTTGTTTTTTTTTTTTTTTTTTTAGAAATAAACTAATTGGTAAATACACATACACACATAATTACACTCTATCACCAAGCTCAAATACATTAACGTTGTTAAACAAAATCATTTATATATATATGTATGAAATTTCATAATTATGATAATTATTAATAGGTTTTCAATATGAGCAAACCTAGAGTGACGGTTTTAAAACCGCCATAATAGGTCATTTAAAACCAAAAAATTAAAAAAAATTAATTTCAAACCTTAGTGACGGTTTTAAAACCGTCGTAATAATATGAGCTATTATGGTGGTTTTAAAACCTACGCCATAGATTATTAAGTTGAGATTTTTTTTTTTTTTTGAATTTTAAAGATCTATTACGACGGTTTTAAAAACGCTGCTATAGATTTTTACATAATAAAACATGTAGCTATAGATCATTAAGTTGGGACCTTTTTATCAAATTTTGAATATGAGCACACCTATAGCGGCAATTCTAAAGCCGCCGTAAAAGGTCTTTTAAAATGCAAAAATAAAAAAAATTAATTTCAAACCTATAATGGAGGTTTTAACCGTCATAATAGGTCTTTAATATGAGCAAACTTATAGCGGCAGTTTTAAAACTACCGTAATAGGTCATTTAAAATAAAAAAAGAAATAAAAATGAAAATACTAATTTCAAATCTATAGCGGCTATTTTAAAACGCCGTAATAGTTGTACCTATTGTGACAATTTCTTAAAGTGCCGTAATAAGGTATCTATAGCCGCAATTTAAAGAACGTCGGCTTTAAACTACTGTAATAGCTCAACCTATTGTGGCAGTTTTAAAAACATTGTTTAGGTCGGCTTTAAACTACTGTAATAGCTCAACCTATTGTGGCAGTTTTAAAAACATTGTTTTAGGTCTCCTATGGTGGCAATTTTAAAAACCGCTGAAAAAAAAATGCAACTGTAAAACCAGTTTTTTGTAGAAATGCCTAAAGTTGGCAAGGAGAAGCAAATTTATGCCAGTACACCATATGTACTACAGCACAATATTTAAGTTTACAAAATATAACCTGCAGCAGAGGTGCATGGATTTTTAAAGGAACTGGTCTCAAATGGTTAACAAGCATCTTGCGCCACTATATCCAATTCATCAGTATTTTGAGAGAAATTTTTAACCAAAAAGAATAAAGTGGAAATAAAAACCCACAAAGATCCTGCACAATGAGGAAACGATTTTTTTTTTTTTTTCCAAAAGGCTGTTACGTGCACATGCTGTCCATGCTCTTGAATCCAGTGTAAGCAATACTATATATATTAAGAACACTATAAAATCTATATTTTCCTTTGGTATATAACTTAATAAGAGTCGAAAAGAGTTTTTAAAGTTTAAATATCAATGTATATGGTACAGGTTACAATTTTCTAAAAGGGATAAAGTTTTCCCATTCTCAATTAATCAAAGGTCTCCCAAAACTCGACTCTGCATCGGCTCCCATCTCACTGAATCTTGAGAATTCAGCTGGCACTGGAATATTCAACTCCGAACAAACAAAATTAATGATGTTTCCAGTTACAGCGCCCAAAGACATTTTGTTCAGGGTCACAGCAATAGCAAACCTATTATTCATGTCAGCAAAGCCAGTTGATCCGCCCATTCCTGAGTGCCCAAAGCCAAGGAGGGACCCCTCCTTAGATTTAGTCCTCCTGAACCCTAAGCCAAAAGCACTATTTGGCAAAGCGAGATTTTCATATTCACCAACACCCAAGAATGCCTCATGAATTCTAGGATTGCTAAAAATCCTACCAACAGAATTGTTTTGAGGATTACTGTCTTCACTGCTGTCAGTCGTACTAATTCTATTGCTATTGCTATTGCTATTGCTGCTATCATTGACAAGCTTAGTAGAACCATCACCACTGGTATTTCTACTATGGCTAACATCACTGTAATTCGGTATTTCTTCAGATTCATTAGTTCTGTTAATTGAAACAGCAGATTCCTCCTTGGATTTGCTACCTTTCCGCCTCTTGCTGACATTTTGGGAAGAAGAGAATTTGGGGATGTGTGGGTGACTGCCAAGTGGTGGTTTGGAAGAAGAGGAATGGGGCCGGGGTACCATACCACCATCAGCTAGGGCTGCATAGTACCGTGCAAGTGCACGGGCTGAGCAATGTCCATTAGCAGCAGGTATGATAGCACGACGAATGTTGAGCATGTTAAATACAACAGGCATGGTGGTTACAACTTGGGAAATATCAGCAGGCTGGAACGTGGAGGGCATGTCAGGACGATTGCCGATCCCTGAGATCTTCTGAAAATCATCTTTATCTAGCATAAGTGTTGCGAGTCGAGATTCCACACCTGGAGAGGAGCCATTACACATGGTGATAAGAAAGATGATAACCCAATTACCATAAACAAAGTCTGTTTCCCCTCTAAAAAGTACACAACACTAAATATTATAACTACCAAAAAAATAAACTAAACTGTAGTTCAAACATGATTGAGGGAAGAATACAAAACAATCATATGTACAAATATATTTTACACAATGAAGCAAGAGAATTAACAAAGCATAAGCCCAACACTTGCCTGGAGGAATTCCAATGTATAACTCGCCTTCAATTTGAAGGGGATGAATGAATGATTCTTCAAGAATCTCCTGAAATTTTTTCCCAGATGCGTGCTGTGATATCCAAACAGAAAATTAGAACAGCAGAGCAGTTAAGGTTTAAAACATCAAGAAAGTTTGCAAGAATAAAAAAAACCACAAGATTAATAAAGCTCTTTGAGGTCTCCCATAGACCTGTCAATACAGATCAAACTGACAATCAAAACACAGAAGGCATGCTAGAAATCGATATCTAAAAGATGCACCAACCCCTACGGTCATTGCTAATAGAATGAAGGGATCACCAGTCTCCATGGGCATGTTGAAAAGAGAGAGCGAGATAAAATCTATCAGAAGAAATGAAGTGGACATGTATAGGGCAGCTAAAGAAAATCTTTATCCAGCCTCAAAAGTCTTCTTTGTCATCAAGGAAGTCAGTAAAACTCAGTTTTACTATGTTTTAGGGGATATTAGACCATGTTCCTAAACTGAGAGGGCAAGATTACAGTTTCTGACAGAAATCCCTTCAAATCTTGGTATGTGCAGAAGCACACTATAGAAATTGGGTAAGTTAAAACGTCAGCAGCAATGTGAACAACTTTAGGCACCACTTCAGAGGAGTAAATGCCAACATTGACACTTATGATGAATAACTGCACGATAAGGACTACAGACACAGATTAAACTCAGCTTCTTGAGTATTTAACTTCCTCAACTTAAAATACCTATAGGGAATAATCAAAAACCATATTTTATTTCCCTAGTTTATTCAGAGATCCAAACAGGGCATTAAAATTTTCAGCGGAGAGTCTAGACAAATTTAAACATAATCAAAAGATTCTGAGGCAAGCAATTATACCTCAATAATGCCACCACATAGCCAGCCATAAGAAATATAATGATACAACTGCTCCTGGCCAGGTTCAGACTCAGGTACTGACACAGCAATGCGATTCAAACATTCATTCCAATCAGACATTTGTAAAGGATTTTCTCTAAGGATGTCTGATAAAGCATTATGAAGACCAGATGTATGGTTAAGCACATGATGGACCTAAAAAGACAGAAAAAAAATCAAACAAAAAATTAATTAAGAATGTCAGCTGATACAGGTAGAAGTTTATCAGTACATGAGACAAAATTTAAACCTTGATGAGATCTTTCCTATTTGATCCAAATTCCGGCCAAATATTTGCCACATTTTCCTCAAGCGTCAGCTTTCTAAGCAATAAAATGTTCATAAACAAATATTAAGGTCCATAAAATATGCCCAGAAAGCAATTATTTAAGAATTTCTTCATTCATGGAAAATAAAAGGTTTAGGTTTTAAATTTGTGTACCTTTGTCAGTGTTGAAGCAAGCATCAATACATGCAGTACCCCCTCCCCAATCCCCCCCACCCAAAAAAAAAACCATCCCAAATTTGACATGACTCATGTAGATATTTAGAATTGTGAATATTTTTTTTTTTTTTGATAAGTGAATCATCAAGCAAAAAAATTATGATTTGGGAAAACAAGGGTATTTGATATGGTTTACAATTACTTCATTCAAGAATTACCGCAATTATGTCAAACTTTATTAATTATTAAAGTAAATGTAAGCTGTGTATGGCTTAGAATAAGTTATGTTCCAAAAGAAACTATGTAAGAGACATTATGTTGTGGAAGAAGATATTAAGAAATATGTCATTCCAAGTTTTTCTTCTTCCCCCCAGATTGGCTGTATTTGTTCATTCACTTGAAAATTGGGTGGAGTATGGAGAGTTGTATTCAATATAAATATAATATGCATGCCCAAACATCTGTGAATCTTAAATTGAAATATGATGAAGAAAGTATAGTGATGTTATAGTTTCTTCATATGTTCCTAGTTGTTCCTAGTTCTTCAAACAAATTTAGGAACATGTGTAGAAACTATAAAATTACCATACTTTCTTCATCTTATTTCAATTTAAGATTCACAGATGTTTGGGCATGCATACTATATTTTGCACATCATGCTAGTATTTTAATGTCATTGAGATTGAATACAACTCTCCATACTCCACCCAATTTTCAAGTGAATGAACAAATACAGCCAATGTATACATTCACACAAAAATTCAAGTTGCTGACTCCACAAATCCAGATATTAGCCACATGCAAAACCCAGCATCGGAAAGACTGGCCTAAATGAGTGCCTGCATATCAAGAAGAAAGCCCTACTACTTTTCATGCCATGTTTACTATTCTTAATTTAGAATGGTCAATTCATAAATTGATTTTTTTACAGCATAAATGGCAGAGGGATGCCGCGATTATGCATGGACTGAAGTTCTGAAAGTCATTATACCATGATAAATTTACACAATGAAGCCAATATACACCCATAATTCAAAATCTCTGATTAGGTCAGGTCAAACTGTTAAAGCTCAATCAATGTCAACTTATTTTAAGTGGATCATACTATTATAAATCAAAGGTGTAATAGATTCCTTTGATATGTAGAATGGCTTGGACTGTCAAAACCAGAAGATAAAAATAGAAGATGAGCCCTTATCCTAGTGACCAGGGGATATATGTTATAAGACCCAAAAAGGGATTCCAGTTATTTGTTTATATAAAAGTAAACAAAAAGGGTTTGTATCATTTGAAAAGACAGAACTTTGCTGTTCATAAAATTCTGTAACACACCCTTTGTCAACCAGCCAATGTAGCATTCCCGCTGTGATAGCCTTTGTTGCAGAGAAAACAGGAAAAAGGCTATCAGGCTGCACTGGACGAGGATCATATCTACCAAGCATTCCAGCAGCAGTGTCGATTATAACTTCTCCATCTTTGTAGGCACATACCTTCAGAAAAATTATTAAAAAATTTATCAGAAAAGAAGGGGAGGAAAAAGCTGGGGTGTTAATGCATTAAACATTAAAATACCAACCCCAACAACATATTCAAATGAGATACAATTAAGAATAACAGTAAACTGATCATCAATTGTAATGGTTAAAGAAACATCTAGATGCTTTGATTATATCACCCAAATTCATTTGTTTAGCTGGGGTAATTCTATTGCTTCCAGATTAATTAAATGGAAAAACTTCTCTTGGTTCCATTTGTTTATTTGATAGATACATAGATCTTTTTTACTTTTTTTTGAAGCAGATACATAGATCTTAAACACAGATTTCTTCTGATCAACATTACCAGAAAATGTTTCTAATGAAAAGAACTTAAATGAGGAATCTTCTAATGTATTTAAAAGATAAAACTTCTGCTTGCCGCAAAGGAACTTGATATAGGATTATCATCTTTATGAATGTAACATAAAAATAACAATAGCTTCCAGTGAATTTAACTCAATCCAAATCTACAATTCTCTTCAAAACATTGTAAGTCAAGCACAAAACTGAAAACTTAAACCTAACATCACAAACCAAAAAGAAAACCAAAAAACTTTTTTTTTAGCACATAATGACCTATATACCTTTGCTTGTCCATTCAGAAGTCAAGTGCGGGAATCATTATTTGCTCTTTGCTACTGTTAGAATAATGGTTGGTGATTAAATTCATTTCCTAACAATTTAAGTTTTTTTTGGACAATCGATAAGTATCAAAGTAGGTGATCCTAAATTTGAATATTGTTTCTGCCCAAACTCCAATTTAAAAAGTTAAAAATCTCATCTATTGGCCCTAGGTATTAAGGGGGAGTCTGGGCCCAAACATATGTGGAAGTGTTAGAATAATGGATAAGTGATTAATTTCACCATTTCCTAACGACTTAACCTTTAGGGACAATCGGTAATTTATCAACTACAAATCTAACAAACTTCGGTACTCAACCAATAAATGGATCTTCACTAATCCTCAATAGCCTATAACTTGAAGCATTAAATCTAACTTGAAAAGCAGATACAGATAGTAACATACAACCAAATTGCCCAACTATGTAATGGTGATTCAAGATCTCTTCATAATCAGAACTGGTTACAGGGTTTAATTCCAAATTGCAAGGCATGAATCAATAGCCTACCATTGTTAAGTGCACTTTCACAAAATATAAAGCATTCCCATGGATCTGTAATTCAGTTTCATCTTGGAACACATTGGAGAGGGGTAAATGGCTATGAAAGGAAAGCTCATTATTTGAATTTAGTATTTCTAGCAACTACTTTCATTAATCATAGCTATTGAAATTCCAACAGATTTTGCTTTAAAAAGTGTTCTTTCTGGTCTGACAAGTGACAATAAAATTTCTTGACTGATGGAAAAAATTAAATAAAGTATGCCATTTCTAAAACGCCTCAAAAATTTCTAGCAGTTACAAAAGCACCAAATTCCTGCCAGCAGTTAATAGTGATACCGAGCTCTCCTGCAGCAATAATCAAAGATAAACATACAAAAAGATGTGGATGGTGACAACATCATTAAACTAAGTACAGGAAGGAAAAACGACCTTGGCAATAAGGAAACTATGCCTGACATGACAAGCTAGTATTCCATATATATTCTCTACCACATATAAGAATAAGTAAAGATGTTAGAAATTTTCCTAAGGAATATTAAATTCATATGTCTACAGTCTCATATCCATCCAAATAACTGATTACTATAGAACTAGTTCTTTCATACATTAAAGGACAACAGAAAGTAAACAGTCAAGGCAGATACAATACCCATGGATAGTTAAAAAGTGCTGCATACCTGTATTCCAAGTATTTTATCATTATTCCCCAGCTCAACTAGGAACTGTCTTAACTTGGCCTCCACATCAGAATGGACAGGTGTGTCATAGATCCACTGATCATTAACTCTTGGTCCCCTACTAATATTTCTGATAAGGGCATTCCGGATTCAATCAGATATAATACATAAACAAGAATTATAATAAATAATAAACTACGAAAGACCAAGATTTAGATTAGACTCACCCCTGCAAAACAGATTCTGCAAATGGCCTCATGATATCTAGATATACTATGCGAACATTCATCAAGGAAGAAAGCCCTAAATCCATAATATAGAAAATAATAAGGGACAACCATTGGAACCTATATTTAGCCATAGGTATTCTAGTTACAGACCTCTTAGAAGATTAAGGACCCGTGAAAAGATTACAATGTCTCCAGGAAATGCATCAACCTGGAAAAAGAGGTTGTTACTGAATTGAAAATGGATGAAAATAGTCAGTAAACATATCAAAAAAACATTGACGGGAAAGAAGACACATTAGCTTACAGGATTAAAGCGTTTAACTTCTTTCGGGTTGAGCTTCATCCTTTCTTGTATAACCTTCATGTTTTTTGTTCTTTTCTCATTCAATGATTTAATTGTTTCCTTAAGAGACCAAAAAATAAGTAAATAAAAAGTCAGAACTTATTGAAGATGGAAAAACAATGAGTGAAGTAAGAAACAAATGCTCACACAAGCTTAGTGCATACTTACAAGAGATTCTTTTGCTGACGTTGAAGTTCGAAAGAATACAGTTGTTACCTCCATTGCCTGTTCTGGCATATCCAGGCGCAACTTAAGTCCCATTTCTGAAAAAGCAGACAAAAGAGCTGCGTGGTCCCCCTGTGGCAAAAGCATCCAAATTATTTCACCACTCAAAGAGAAAAGTTTGAACTTCAAAGCAATATTAACTGAAAACACCAATAAATCGGTTGTATTGCAGCAATCATAATTTATTGTAAACCCGTTCAATCAATATCGTATTGGTAAGTAATATTCTCAACAATATATATATATATATATATGCACCTGGAAATTTGCACATCAACATACTTTGTTAGTCATGAGTGAAAATAGATCATTCAAAATTATTTGAACATGATTCATTATGATTAGTTCAATTTAATTTTTAACACTCATCATGACAACCTAGTGCTACATATTTAAATAATAGAAAAGAAGAAGAAAAGAAAATAAATATGTTGCCCTATAGGAACAACCAAAATGAAACACAATAATACATTTCATCTTTTAAAGCATTGACTGATAAAGGCTCACAAAATCAAAGTCAAATATTAGTATTACTCATCAGATATAGTTTTTTAGATGAACCAAAAATCCAGCAAAGTATCAGTTTTAGCGAAGAGAGAAAAACTGCAAAAAAGGTTTTTACAAACCTCAGCAGATGCCAGAAACATTTTAGCCAGTGCTTGCTTGACAGAAATTGATAGTTTTTTTGTAAGCCCAAAATCGAGCAAAATTGGACGATGAGGAGGTTCCTTGCTCACAAGAAAGTTTCCTGCACAATGCACCCCAAAAAGCAGTGAATGCATTATTTCTTGAGCATGTAGACAATTAAAAATAGAGTCCAGCTACTATGAGTGTGCCCTGATTACAATGTCATCACAGTTTCATTTTGCCATTAAAAATTTTTATAATCACACATGCCACATCACATTTTCATTGTCAAATTTGTCTCTCAAGCAAAAATAAGCAAATTAATCTCAAGATCAGGTAATATGCTCTAGCCAAATGTTACAAGGAAATATGATCAACCTAAAAATGAAAAGAGTACATTTGAAATTACTAACTGAGCATATGATTCCATTATCAATGTTTTAGGCTAAAATCTTGACAAAAAAGGCCCATTTGAGGAGATCTATCTTCCTGCATGGCACATGTATAAAGCATGCATCAAAATTTCAGATTACAAAGCTAGTTCATGACAAGTTAAAATTACAGCACATTACTACAAAATAACCCTCACTGTAAAAAATGATTTGATACAACCTCACACTAAGCTCCAGCTGAAAAGAGAAAGGGGGGGGGGGGGGGGGGGGGGGGTGTTGAAGGCAATGAGAGTGAGAGAGTACCAGGATGAGGATCACCATTAAAAAACCCATCAACATAAATTTGGTGGGCATATGCACGTGTAATTTCTTCAACAAGCTTTTTTTTGTCAACACCAAATGCTTCCAGTGCATCCAAGTCATTCAAACGAATGCCATCCATATACTCTAAAATAAGGACTTTTTCCGCTGACTACATTTGAAGCAACAGGATGCAGAGTAAGGTACAAGAAAATGAAAAGGCAATATTTTCCGCTTCAAAGGAAAAAAGGATAAGTATTTAACCAAGTCAATCATCTGTTCAACTCAGGTAAATTGTAATAAAAGGAAACGCTTCTTTTAACCCACTCGAAGATGTACTATGCCAAATGTTTTAACATTACATAAGGACTCAACATATATATATATACACATTAGGGAGCAACCAAAAGATTTTCCTAGAGGAAGGGGTATGTTAATTATAGCCAAAAGTTAAGAGCTTAGGCACAGTGGATCTGTCAGCAGATATCTTAACTAGTTGACTACTGTGCTACTCTAGTCTTATGTCAAAAGTAATTATAATAGTGAAGAACTAGAAGCTTTTATTTTTACTTTAACTTTCTTTACTTCTTAGTACACCACATGCAGAACATATTTATAATTTCTTTAAATCAAAACTTGATGCAAATTTAAATGGCAATAGTCTGATTTTTAAGAACTCCCAACAAGACTACTAGTGTCATGACCCAACAAAAGCACTAGCCACATACATGCTTATACCCAAAAAGACCAGTCAAATTACAATTGGGGCTCTTGGTAATCACTTGTATAATCCTGCTTAGCCTAGTAAACACCTAATGTGGGATTCAGCACACACCCACACAACACACACTTATCCGATCAAACCCACATAATTTGGGGTATGACATCTAGGTTCTTTATGTCTTTTGAAATTTTGATATTATGTTTGGGATCATGTTTCTTAAGAGAAACCATAAGAGGCCTCTAATCCCTATATCCAAGATTCATAACACTAAGCCCAATGCACTCCTGTGTGCAGACATGTAGTATTAAATATTTGGGAGAGATTATACCTGAATAACATCTGGAATCAAAACATCCACTCGATTGGCATTTGTGTTATCATCATGTCCCGTATTTTTGCAGCATAGATTTCTAGATACTGTCCTAGTATTCTCTACAGACAGAACAACAAATGTCAATAAGAATCAAATTTTGAAACCTGGGGGGGGGGGAGGGGAGGGCGCGGGCGCATTTCCAATTTAGGAATAACTAATGCAAAGTGCCAGAATAACAAGATAACAGTTCATATAAACTACATATAGAGTAAGCCAGATCGGAAATAAAATGGTTATAATTGGGTAACAGAAAAAGATCATCACGTTAGAGACAATAGATTCCAAGCATAGCCAACATACAGCCACCCAGTTATTCAACCAACATATTGAAGAGAATATCTATCTATTTATGGATCTGATAATATATAAAAAAAAATCATCCCTTAAATGCAAATCAATAGTTCATTAGGACAAAGTTTGGCTACAAACTTAGTTGTAGCCAACTTACTTCCACTAAAAAAATTAAAATGAATACATAATTTTATAATCTAACCATTAAATTACATGTTCTTTATGTCTTAACACACATGTCAAATTTCATGCTAATCGGATGTTTTCTATTTATTCACTTATTTTTTATACAAAATTTTAAACTACAAAAACTTGAAATTTAAACATCTAATTGATGGCATAGTTATTGATTTTTGATCATTTGGAAATTTTGTAAGCATGGAGAATATAAGTAGAAAATGTAATCCAATGGTGGATTTGTCAAAATTCACATCCAATAAAAAGATATTGAGTGACACACACAGCATTTTCCTTTTAATCACAAACAACTACTAAAAGCATTTCAAAATGATTATTCCAGGCAAGAGCTGGGCGTACCAGCTTCATGATTGAAGTCAAGTTCTTTGGGAGCTTCTTTGCACCATTCATCTATCATAGGATTAAAATCATACTGTGGCTCTGCCCAAGCTATCCAGTCAACAATTGCCTTTGCATTCTTCAAATCCTGGAGAGGAGGGGGAGGGGAGAAGTAAGCACAAAAACTATAAAACAACTTCAACATAATCGTTTCATCCCAATATCTTAAAAGCAAAGCATGCTAAACCTCCAATATGATTGTCTTGATGCCCTCATGCTGAACTTTAACAACTACCTCCTGCCCATCAAGCAGAGTTGCCCGATGGACTTGTGCTATCTGCATAGAATAGATAAGTAACTAACAAGATTGTCCCAGAATATACTTTCTCTCACTCCAACCTTCAGAAATTCCATTATTGATATCCTAAGCTAAGTGCTCATATCTATTCCCAACTACCAACAACAGTTATAGGATCTTACTGATGCTGTTGCCAAAGGAACTTTGACAAAATCTGAAAAAAGATCATCCATTGATTTTCCCAGCTCCGTCTCGATAGTCCGACAAACCTGCACAAGTCAGCCAATGAAGTACCTGGAGGTTATCTTCATATAATATATTTTTTATAAGTAATACTAATTAGATTCTATTGAAAAAATAAAAGGGCATAGCGCTAGTACACGAGGTATACAAGAGGTACACGAAACGAAAGAGAGAAAAAATAATCTAAAATTACAAACATCTAAAAAGAACAAAAAGAAGGAAGAAATGGAACCCCCTAATGGCTCTCATCCAATCAAAAAGAGATGTCCGAAGCTTTGGTTGGAGTTTAAGAAATGAGACTTCAATTCCATCATAAGTCCTAGCATTCCTCTCCCTCCAAATACAGCACATCAAACATAAAGGCACAGCATTCTTCACATTTAACACTACAATATCTTTTGATGCCACCTGTCAAACATGCCAAAATCTCCCTCACTTGATTAGGCCTTAACCAAGATATCCCAAATAATGAGTAAACTAACTAACTACCAAAACTCCCAAGTAATATAATTGTTGAAGGAAAGAAAACAATGACAAAAGAGTACCACCTAACGGCATCACTGATACAACCCACTCTATTTTTAAAAATAATAAAAATGCATTAAAAAGAGCACAAGTGGCACAAACCTAGTACACAGAGATAATACAAAGGTAAGCCCAAGTTTTTTTAAAAATCAAGTCAACATATGGAAAGAATACAAATACAATAACAGCTAATGGAAGCTCAAAGTGTCCAAGAACTCTAGGAAGCTCATAGTAGAAAAAGTATCCATTCATAAAGAGTCTTCATGAATAAAAACTTCAACTTCACCAAGCTTAGCATCTTCCCCCCAAAGCAACGAGCATTTCATTCTCTCCAAAGACACCACATGCAATAATATTAACTATCTCCCCACTTACTTTGTACATACAACACCAATCAACAATGATTTAATACATCTGAAAGAGAGGTCAAGGTAAGATATCCACTTAGAAAAGATTTTCATATACCTATATTTACATGACAGGTTTCGGAAGAGAGAATCGATGGCCAAGAATTCACAATTTAAAAAGTCAGACAGATGTAAATAATGAACAAAAACAAGTACAAAGAACTTCAAAAAATCCAGTCTAGGGAAAAGAATCAACCGAATCAATCAATCAAAAAATTTCTAATTATCTGAAATCGAAAAAACCTCTTGCAAGGGACGAGGAGGAAGAGAGTCCTGTAACTGCTTGAGACGTGATATATACGCCTCAGGAAGCACATCTGCACGTGTTGATAAATACTGTCCAAATTTCACCCACAAACCTTCCAACTCTATTATCAAATTGTGCACACGCCTAGCATTGCGCTCATGAGCTTTTTCCCATAAAGCAGATTTTTTAGCACTGCTAGCCCATTTCTCTCTTTGCTGTAAAGCCTTCAGAGATATCCAAAAGAACAAGGTAATAAGGTGCTCCATTTATAAGAAACAGTAAGCCACATTCAAAAAATTTACCTTGTAGTCTAGGTATATTACTACAGCCATTGTGAATACTCTCATGCGTCTTCTGTATGTGTTTCCCCATCCCATTCGCATTCTCTATTCACAAAATGGAGACAACAGGAGCATAAGTTAACAGACAAAAAAATGATCAGACCCTACACAATATGGATCCAAGCAAACCAGCATAGACAAAGTCAATCAATGCAGCGTACAAAAGCAAAAATAAACTAGAAATTATGCTTATAATAAAGATATATTATTAGATGGCATTCCCAACAATGAATGAGCTCAAAACTCATTAGAGTTCAGCTAAATAAGTATCTAGCATCCCAAAAAATCCTCAAGAAATGCAAACAACAATTGAGGGCATGAGCATTCAGATGAAAAATAACTTCAAGCATCAACATGTATGTTGACATAAAAGTGCCCCTCAACTCAAGACATTAAAACTTTGTATAATGAACACATCGAAGCACGAGCCTGAAAAAGGAGAAGAAATAGCAGACAATAATGGCAGAGCTGAATGCTTAAGGCACTTATTCATATGCTAAGGTACGCCACGTGAGACCTTATAGCAAAAAGTTATTTTTCGACAATCACTACATGAACTAAACTAGATATCAGGAACATCAAAGCTCGAAAACTGTATTAATGAAATTAAGATCAGATCAACTCAGTCACATCATTATTATTAGTTGATTGGCTTTTTACTTTATATAAATAATGAGTTTTATTAGAATATATTGTACTGCACCAAGTATACAAGGATGTATGCTAGACATACACACAGCTAAGCTTTTTTTTTCTTTTCTTTTCTTTTTAATAAAAGCACAACAATCAATAAAGTCTAATAAGTTTGAGAAGGAGAAACTTCCATACGCCGACAACCATTTGAACAGAGTTCTTAGAAAATGCAATTTCAACTTTTCTAACATTTCTTTCCCTCCAAATGCACCACATCAAGCAATGAGGGATGGTCTCGATGGTACTAAATGTTGCATCATTAAGAGAAAACACGTTCATAAAATAAGTGTAGCTGAAATGAGAATATCGAGATGGATAAGTGGAAATACAAAGAAATATAGGCATCAAAATGAAGAAATTCACTCAAAGATAAGAGTAGCCCCTGTTGATGAAAAGATACAGGAGACTCACGTGAGATGATTTGGTCATGTGCAAAGGAGAGTAACTAATGACGATAATACAGAGTAAGTTTATTCAAGTCAAGTCAAGTCAAGCCGTCAAGGACTCGAGAAAAAAGGTGAAAGACCAACACTAACATTAGTAAAACTGCATAAGTAGTAAAAAAACGACATATCATTTAAGGACATGACAGAGAATATAATTTTCGATATGATAGAATCAGAGAATTTATAGCTGACTCCAAATTTTTGAGACCAAAACTTGGTTGACTTTATAGTTATTATCGTTGTTCCCTTGAATTCATAAATTTCTGAATTATCAATTACGTAATAAGAAAATTAACCATCTGAGTGAGTGAGTGAGTGAGTGAGTGAGTGTTCTGTATAGCGTCAATTTCCAGAAAAGCAATAATAAAACATATTTCACCATTAACAAGAAGTAATAACAACATTTCAATTATGTAATTTTGCAATTAACAACAACAACAACAACTTATAATCCACAAGTAACTAATAACAGTAAATTCAATTTCTCCAAATTTAACAGCGAATTCAACACAGAGACACACAAAATTGACATAAAAACTATATATAATATATTAATATTCATCCAAGAATCATGAAAAATTTTGATAATCCAACGCTAATTCCGATGAACATGTTTATTATAAAAACAGAGAAATTATATTAAAAAACGAAAAAGAAAAAGGAAGACAAGTCTATACCATGGTTGTCAAACTAATCGGTTTGGAAACGAAGGAGAGAGAGACGAAGAGAAAGCGAGCGGAGAATAGGAAAATACTATTATATATCTTCTTTATAGATATGGATGAATTTCTTGGACACGAAACGATCTGAATTTGGTGTCGTTTTTAACGTCTGGTCCACCGTTCAAAAAATAAATGGAAGGAATGAGCGATTAGGCGTTGGTAACCCGCTAAAGAAAAATTTCTTGATTAAAACTGCTTGATTGGGACGTTGGAGCTTAACCAATAGGGTGAAGACACGTCGACGTGTGGCATGAAAAGTGCTTACGTGTCAATCTGTGGGTTTTAGTCCATTTCTTTTTGCACTGGAAGCCACCGACACAGTAAACTATGTGGCTCGGTTTTTAAAATAATTTTCAACCCCTAGATACTTCTATATTTTAAATCAGGTTGATTTGTGTATCTATGAATAGCACACGCGTGTTATATATATATATATATATATTTTTTTTTTTAATGAGTTCAATGCTAGGTTAATAAGTTGTATATTCTTATAAAAATTAAAATTAAAAAAGTTAATAAGTTATAAAATTAAGAGCTGCGTTTGTTATACATCCTATTGTACAAGCACTTACGTATAGTTAAAAAAAATATTTGAAAAATGTGACTTGAAATAAAGTTAATATTTTAATTGTTTTTTTACTTGCATGTAAATGGGTGTGTAACAATTTTTTTTCCCTAGAAGTTTACATAATAAGTTATAAAATTAAGAACAGATTGTTATACAAACCCTGTTGCATTTGCATAGACATACACATTTACATACAAGTGAAAATTAAAAAAAAAATATATATATATATATAAAAGAAAATTTGTGACTTAGAAATTTTGACTTCAAGTTACAATTTTAGTTTTTTTTTTTTTTTTTACTTGTATGTAAATGTGCATGCAATAGATGCAATAGCCAACATGGTGTGTGTAACAACTTTTTACTTAAATTAAACGTGAAAGTGGAAGTGTACATAATAAGACCAGTCTTCTTTTCCCTTTTTCGAATTGTATAAAAAGCTTTGATGGTCTTTGTTGAACCTCGTGGTCTTTGCCTTTATAAAAGTCAATCAACGAAAATCATATGAGACCAAATAGTGGCTAGACCAAAGAGTTAGCGTGGAATAACAGGAAAAAAATTTGGCCGTTGGATTGGTTGGAATCTGGTACGCTCAAATCGTAGAATACTAGAACGGTGTGGCTTCTAGCTACTAGCAAGCCACTGTCCTCATCTTTCACAATAGTAACAAAAAAATAAAAGCTTTTTTAGAAGAAATTCTTTTTTTTTTTTTGTAATAAGTTGATCAGTCACTGTCGAATTTCTCAACCCTTCAGTTAATATGTGCTGCCAACTGGGATGCTATGTAGTATGTGATTCTTGTTCTCCAATTGGACTGATAACGAATTTTCATATTAGTTTGAGAATGATTGTATGGCATCTTCCATGTGTTTTTGGAGTGATTTGAGTGAACCATATTGGAGTAGTTGAGTCGTGGGACTTACATTCTATCCAAATAAATTGACATGCCTAGCCTATCATTAAAATTAAAACTAGTAATTAACTCATGCTTACGCATAGGAATAATAAATTATAGTGGTGCTATTGATGTTAGTTTGAGTTATAAAATATATAGGATATTAGTTCGACCAAGATATTTAGAAGTACTAAAATAGTTTTTTCTTACAATTTTCATAATATTAGTTACGTCAAGCTTCTCATTACACTATTATTATGTATATAATTTTGAAAATTATTGTTGGATATTACGTATACAATATCAATTCACAATCACTGTCAATAAAATTCTACTAAATACAACACAATATAAAAGCATAAATTGGTCCAACAGTGTCTCCTAAATTGAATGGAGATAGGTGCATGAGATCATTCAACTCAATTATAATTTGTTACATTCAAGATCCTGGTATACAAAATATTATATTAAAATAATATAAAAAATATGCACATTAGTATGGAAAGCTAACAAAAGCAAAATTCAATTTTAAATCTAATTAAATTTTCTCTAATATATATATATATATATGATTAGGTCTGTTTTTTATGGTTTATTTATATTGAACTCCTCGTTTTCTACTTTGAATAAACTCACTTGGCACAAAAATTAAAAAACTTATATTATATAAGACATGTGGTGCCAAATTAAACTCTAATTGAATTCCATTTTTTATACTGAACTAACTTCTAACCCCAAGCATATGCATGGATACACTTAAAAATATACAATAAGATACATAATATAATTTCTATATATATAATTTAAATATTATTGATAATCATTTTTATATTTTGTTAATTGTTTAAAAAATTTTGTAAGGATATTATTAGGTATAAAATGTAAATTGTCTATGTTTTTTTTTTATTATTAATTGTTGTGAAACACTTTTTTTTTTTTACAATTTATTTATTCTAGACTATTTGGTTGTTATACTTAATAACTCACTTGGATGAATATTTATGATGTGGTCCTACATTTTATTCCAAAATTAAGAAATAAAACTCTTTAAGAATAAATAATTTAAGACACATGGCGCAAAATTGGAACTCTAATTTGGAATTCTAACTTGAGTTTTTCGCAACTTCACCTATTATTATATATATAGATATAGATTTGTTAACTGTTTAAAAAAATTTGTAAGGATATTATTAGGTACAAAATGTAAATTGCCTATATTTTTTTAAAAAAAAAATTATTGTGAAACACTTTTTTTTACGATTTATTTATTCTAGACTCTTTGGTTTTTGTACTTAATAACTTACTTGGATGAATATTTATGATGTGGTCCCACATTTTATTCTAAAATTAAGAAATAAAACTCTTTAAGAATAAATAATTTAGGACACATGGCACAAAATTGGAACTTTAATTTGGAATTCTAACTTGAGTTTATCTCAGCTTCACCAATTATTATATATAGATATATAGATTTGATACAGACACAGTTTTATTTAACTTTATCAATTCACAATTTAAAGAAATAAACTAGTCAGTTATTTTTGTCTATAGTTATACTGAGACCCTAATTTTGAGACCCAAAGATATGAGATAAAACTCCACCGAAAATACTAATATTATTATAAAATATCGTGTGTATTGATTTAAATATTGAGGAGAAGTTTAGGCCGGCATCACACCAATACCACCTGAGTTATTCAATTTTTGTGTAGGCAAGGATGTTGTCCTCGTTCCAACTTGGTTGTGCGATCATTGATATTTTCTTCTTCATTTGGCATTGTATGTGGGAAAAGTGGGGAACTATAGATTAAACTACTTGTTTTGCAAAGAAATATTACATGGTCCAAACTTGGTTGATGGACATTGAATGTAGCTATAGGGATAAGGGCCCAAAATCGTATATTGGGCCTTGGATTTTGTCCAAGGACATTGACAAGTCCGAGGAGGGATAAACAGTTATGAGGGATTCCAATTCAGCATCTCATAAATAAGAAATGAGTGGAAAGCGGTCCGAGGAGGAATTCCTCCTCGGATATGATAGATATCACTTAGATGTGTATTCCAACGATGAAAGTAACCTCCATAGAAGCCCCAGTGATAGGGACGTGCCTCATGAACATACGAGAAGGAAGAGAACCCAAAAATATCTAAGGAAAAGGTGCTACCACAGCATTAAATGCACTGCAGCTACTTTTCTGGCCGCATTTATGTGGAGAAGACCCCTGAACAGTGCTGCCTTAGTAACCACAACTTACAAAAAGCCAAATAGGGTATCTGATGGGAGGGGCACTCAAGTAAGAGCTCAAATGATCAATAAGTGTAAGATCAGGATGGTCCAAAGGAAACTATATAATGTAAAAAACCCTCCATGAGGAAGGGATGGGAAAAATAGAAAGAAAGTACTGGTAATCAAAATTGTGTTTGTACCCCATTGTTATTGATTTATATTTAAAAATATCTCCTCATACAGTAAATAGATTCAGCTCTATTTTCCTTGTTCTTGCTTGATCATCTTTTAAATCCATACTAGCCATTGTCAAATTCATTAAGACCTAGTTCTCCAACCCACTCTTTACAAATTTATTGTACTGGGCTCATTGGGTCAAGATCTCATACATCTTAAGCTTGGGCTACAAAATGTGTCCTTACAATTGGCGCCGTCTATGGGGAGAGCTTGTGTGATAATGAAGGCAACGGTCAACTATGGTAGGTTCAGGTCCACACCAGGTAGAGTTTTTGGGATTCCAACACGGCGGCCCTTTTGTCAACCTTGAGCAGAGAGGTGATCGTGAAGGAAGTGTGCATACGACACATACTAATAGGAGTCAACCTCGGAGTGAAAGCCATATCTCCCATGCAAAGAGTAACAAGGGCATGCAACTGGAGATTGACCAGTTGAAGAGGGAGTTGTGTCATGCATGGCGAACCCCCTCTAACTCAAATGTTTCTTCTGATGACGAAAGAGACGTCAGTTACAGGCAAAGGTCTCGTACCCCGCCTAGTAAATGTTTCTCCTACGAGGTGGAACACCGTCGTGAACGAAGGGTCAGAAGCCCGCCTCGTAAAGGCATGGAAAACGACGTTATGAGCAAGGCCTTAAACCAAATCTCCAAGTCGCCCTTCACGCGCAAAATCGATGGGGTTAAACTTCCTCGACGATTCACTCAGCCCGCTTTCACCATGTACAATGGTAGAACAGACCTCGTGGAACATGTGAACCACTTCAATCAGAGAATGGTTGTCCATTCCAATGACGAAGCCTTGATATGCAAGGTTTTCTTATCCAATCCGGGACCCGTTGCGATGAGATGTTCGACAGTCTGAGGGCAGATTCCATAAGTTCCTTTAAGGAGCTTACCCAGGCATTTGGTTCCCGATTCGTTACTTGTAGCAGGGTTCCTCAGCCCTTACCTTCCCTGCTGTCCTTAAGCATACGAGAAGGAGAAATCCTGAAAACATACTTAGACAGATACTAGGAGATGTTCAACGAGATAGATGGTGACTTTGACGATGTGGCCATCAGTACTTTTAAGATCGGCCTCCCAACCAAGCATGGTTTGAAGAAAACTCTGACTGGCAAACCTACTACTAGTGTGCACCAACTTATAAACCAAATTGATAAATATAAAAGGGTTGAAGAAAATCAGTAGTAGGGGAAAGGAAAGGATAAGGTTATCCCTCAGGAGATGAGGGATTTCAAGTTAGACCAGTACAATAACAAATGACCACGGAGAGACTTTGCTGGGCAGTCAAGATTTGCCAATCTTCAAGCAATCAATACTGTGTTCCGAGAGCCGATGCATCAAGTTCTGAAGAATATTAGGAATGAGTCATTCTTTAAATGGCCAAATAAAATGATAGGAAACCCCACAAGGTGCAATCAAAACCTCTATTGTCAATACCACCAAGACCATGGACACACCATGGAAGATTGTAGAAGTCTGTGGGACCACATGAACCAGCTTGTCTGTGAAGGAAAGATAAAGCAACTCTTGCACCACTCTAGTGGCCAAGGAGGCCAGACAAACTCAGAATCCTAGAGATATGATTCTTCAAGACCCTTCTTGGGAACGATAAGTGTCATCTTCGCTGCTTCAGGGAGGACTAGTTTCTGCCCTTCCAGAGTGATGTCTGTGGCTCGGTTATCCGCCGAGAGCACTAATCTAGAGAAGAAGAAGGCTAGAATAGAAATCCAACCGGTTCTGGGTTTCTCAGACGAGGATAAGATTAAAACCATCCAACCCCATGATGATGCTTTGGTGGTTACACTCAGGATTGAGAGGTATGAAGTGAAGAGGGTGTTGGTAGACCAGGGCAACGGTGCTGAGATTATGTACCCCAACCTATATAAGTAGGGGTGTGCAAAAAACCCACCGACCCGCCAAACCCGACCCGACCCAACCCGACCCACCGGGTTGGGTCGGTTTTTAAGGTTTGGTGGGTTGGGTTAGGTTTCAAAAAAAAAATTTATAGTGGATCGGGTTAGGTTTGGGTCAAAAAATTATAAACCCACCAAACCCGACCTAACCCACCATATTTAATATATATTTAAAATATATTATATATTTAATAAGTTAAAAAAAAAAAAACCAGCTGTACTAGACTAAAATAAAGTGAAATGCTTTATGTAACGTGTAAACTATAGCTGCAATTCAAATGAGTTCTGGCTTCTGACTTTTGATAACTTCTGTAAATTGACAATTTGACATGATAAGTTGATAACTCATCGCATTGAAAAAAGTGGGATGCTTCCCAGCCACAAACGTGTACAACGGCAACTTGTACTTTGGAGAAAAATATTAAAATATTTAAAAGTCTAGTAAAAAGACTTAGGTGGTGACTATGCCTAGAAAGTGTTTAGTTCCATTTCAATTCCTTAACAAAAAATCAGCCTGTAAACTGTAAAGCAGTTCGGTTCCTAACCAGCTGTCCAGCACTTTTTGGTTTTCTCCTATCATATATAACATCTATTATTTCACAATCACACAAATGAAAAACCTAAAGTGCCGCCTCTCTCTTTCCCTCCTCTCTCAGTTTCTCAGAGAGTCACACTTCACTCTCATTTGAATTTTGAACTAACACTCTCTCCCTCTACTGAGCCACTGCCGTCCACCAGCTATCATCACCACCTTGGCGATGGTTCTATCTTTCCGGTGGTAGCTATCTCTTCCGGTGTTAGGTAAAGTTTCTCAATGTTTTCCATCTCTCACTCACTCTATCTGTTTATCTCTCTTTCTGTGGTGGATCAATGTTTAGCTTTTGCTTTGTTGATTTCTTAGTTTTCTTTTGGTTGATTTTTAAATGTTTTTTCTTTGTCTCAACCTACAGATGTATTTCTTACTCTACAATATTTTCTCTTATCGACTTGCTGTGTCCCTTTCTCTTTATCTTGCTTTACAGGTTTGTCTTTGTCTGGCCCTCTCTCTATTGTTTTTACTATTGTTGTTTAGTCATTAAGGAGTTACATTATACTAATCTTTGGGTTTTTTTAAAAATATATATATATATATATATATATTTATATTTATAGATGTCATCTGAAACTCAATGCGGCACAAATAACTCAAACCTATGGGGAAACTAGATACTTACAGAAGAATGGAAGCGTTAGACAGAACCAAGGCATTGCATGGTCATCGAACTCAAGCCTATGGGTAAACTAACCGCTCAGCTATACTTGGGTACTAGACAGAACCAAGGTATTGCATGGTCCTCGGACTCAAACCTATGGAGAAACTAGATACTTACAGGAGAATGGAAGCCTTAGACAGAACCAAGGCATTGCATGGTCCTCAGACTCAAGCCTATGGGGAAACTAACCGCTCAGCTATACCTGGGGACTAGACAAAACTAAGGTATTACATGGTCCTCGAACTCAAACCTATGGGGAAACTAGATACTTACAGAAGAATGGAAGCGTTAGACAGAACCAAGGCATTGCATGGTCATCGAACTCAAGCCTATGGGTAAACTAACCGCTCAGCTATACTTGGGTACTAGACAGAACCAAGGTATTGCATGGTCCTCGGACTCAAACCTATGGAGAAACTAGATACTTACAGGAGAATGGAAGCCTTAGACAGAACCAAGGCATTGCATGGTCCTCAGACTCAAGCCTATGGGAAAACTAACCACTTAGGTATACTTGGGTACTGGACAGAACCAAGGTATTGGATGGTCCTCAGACTCAAACCTATGGGGAAACTAGATACTTACCGATGAATGGAAGCGTTAGACAGAACTAAGGCATTGCATGGTCCTCGGACTCAAGCCTATAGGGATAGCTAACAACTTCAAAATACCCTAAGCTAGGAAAGACCAAAGCCCTAGCTGACCCTGAAGACATAAGGGGACTGCCCACGCATACATTCCCCCCATTATCATGGTTACTAACATAATTGACCGAGAAACAATTCATGCAAAGAAAAAAAAAAGGAAGCAGATAGCACGCAAACAAATAAACAACCCAAAATAGATAAGAAAAGAAATTAAACTCCCATTACCATAATGAGTCCATAGAATTTGCGTGACAAGAGCCACATTACAAAAAAAAAAAAGAACAACAACCGAATAAAATAAAATAACATAAGGGAAAAAAGCATAGAAGCAGCAAGGGCACGTTGGACTGATACGCCGGTGGATCTACTCCTTTTACTCAGGCTGGACAGGGGCAACCTCTGACTCCTCCGAGCCCTGGCCTGAGGAGACAGCCTGCGGGGGTACGGCGAGAACGGCTGCTTCCTCGGTGGTTGGAATTTGAGCATCGGAAGGGACCTCCACTATCTCTTGGGGCACCTCCTCGCTCGGATGCTCCCTTAGTTCAGCAGCCCCCACCTCCTTAACAATCTCCCCAGCCTTAGTGCCATCAGGGGTGACCTTGCGGATAGTAGGGGGTAGTACACTCTCTCCGCCTTCCACAGGTCGGACGAGGCCTCCATCCCAACTTGTTTGAGGGCCTTAGCCTGGACCTGGGAGTTAGGTTAGCCTCAGAATTCTTCAGAGCCCGGGTGGCCTGAAAGCGCCAATCACGCTCCTGGTCGTGGGCCTTCCCCTGGTCGTTCGCCGCCCCTTCCAACCTATAGATGACTTGGACAGCCTGCCAGAGTGACCGATGCACTATAAGCCCAACAAAGAAAAAAGAGGGAAGGGAAAAGGAAAAAAAAGGGAGGAGAGTCGAAATTATAGCTCTTACCATCCCCATATATCGCTTAAGGCCGAGGAAGACCTGCTTGCTCCTTAAAGAGTTCAGCCCGGCCATGTCCGCTGGGAGCAGCAGACACCTCTCCAGCGCGACGGCCACGTGCGCGCCTTCGCCCTCGTTGAAGTCCCTGAGGGAGGCATCATCCTTCAGAGGCTCTCCATAGAGCATCGGAGCCGGGAGCCAAGCCTGAGCCTCGGACGTGGTGTTGACGACCTGCTTGTCCTGGCTCTTGCCGCCTATCTTAAGCTGCTTGGATGGCCGCAGAGTGTTTTCCTCCTCCTGCAAGGACACCGTCTTATCCTCCATAGGCCTTTTGCCCTTATCCTTCTTCTTCTTGGGGTCGGCAAGCACGGTCCCAAAAGGCAGGCCCGTCTGGGAAGGAGAAGGAGGAGGAGGGGGAAGCTTCTGCTGAGCGAAAGTCGACCTAGTCTTCGGAGGATGAGGGGGAAGGTTCTGCTGGGACTTCCCCGATTGGCCTTCAATTAGGTCCAACAAGCTGGTGGTGGGCTTCCTCTTGTAACCCATCGCTGGCAGAGGAGGGGCTTCTGAAGCAAGGAGGTCTGCTTCGGTCAAACAAGGGTCGCCCAAGTCTCGGGAGGGTCCTCGGACTGATCAAGCTATACGAAAACGTTGAATGCATCCTCCTCTCTCTCTGGATCCTCCTCGGCAGCCTCGGCGAATGCTTGGGAGGAAGAAGGGACAGCTATAATAACAACTTCTGGTTCTGAGGGCTCCTCGGGGAACTGAAACCCGTCCTCGGTCACAGTAATCCTCTGAAACCGAGGATCGTTGGCTCGGATCATGTGCTTTGGAACCAGGAATGATTTCTGGACAGGTTTGTACCCCAAGATTTGTGGGCGGCCCTAGCTTAATTGTCGTCCTCATTTATATAAACCGACGCCCTTAGCACCTTCTGCAGATCTTCCTGGTTGACTAAATGGAAGTGGCGCTCAAAAGCGTGCGGGTCTGCAAACGGAAAGCACCACTGCGTTAGTAAAAAAAAGAAGGGGGAAGGAAAAAGATGAGAACTTGAAACCTCTCCTATTTCCCACTGCCCCACTTGGTATTCCCTCTGTTGTCGGGCAGTGAAGACCATCGTGCCACTCCCTTGACATGATAAGGAAATCCTCGTTGAGCCCCTTGCTGGACTCAGGGAGGCACTGAATGAGCCGCACCCTGTCGTCCCTCGTCTTCAAGTAATAAGACTTGCCCTTAAGGAGCTGAAGGTTGTAGCACTAGTTCACGTCATTGTGGGTTAACCTTAGCCCTATCTTCTTGTTTAGGGCGTCCATACAGCCCAGAATCCTAAAGACGTTTGTCCCACACTGGGTAGGGGCCAACCGAAAGTGCGTGAGGTAGTCCCTCATCACCGGCCCCATGGGGATCGTCATCCCCCCATCAAGGAAGGCGACAATGGGAATTACCACCTCACCCTCCCGTCTGTGTAAGCGCCAATCCCCGTCCTCACAATATCTCAGACCTACATTGCCGGAAATTCTGTAGTTGGCGATGAATTTCTCCATCGCCTCCTCAGTATCGACGTATTTCTTAAACCTACTCATCCTAGTTGACGCCTAAAAGAACTAAGAAAGAACAGGCGGCCTTGGCTCTTGTTCGTATGTATGAGCACTATTGTAACTGTGATGGGTATTCAAATGGGCAAGGTCAAGATGGCTGTGGGGCCAGAAAAACAGGTGGCCTTGGCCCACTCCAAGCCAGGCCCAATAGCCCACGCCGAGGATGCATGAAGGATCCGGGGATGAAAGCGCAAGGACCAACCCCCGAGGAACATATCCGAGGATGACCCCGTCCTCAGGCGTCCGAGGTCTCGGGAGAACACGAGGAACACCCCACCAAAGGGGACTCCTTGAATGTTTGAGGAGGAGGGGTCCAGTGCCACGCGTTGGCGAAGGAGCAAGCCTTAGGCGAGCTGTCACCTCTGCATTGAATGCGCTCACCTAACCCCCCTGGCCGCATTAATGGGGATGTAAACCCTTGACAGGGTAACATTGATCATGGTGAGCCACTTAAGTGCGGATAAGGCCTCTGATAGGACGGACGGTCAAAGGAAAGGCCAATGGATGATCAACAGAAGGAAGAAGGGGATAGGAGGGAGAGAACAATATAAGAAAGGCGAGCAAAGCAATTAAGGGGGGGATTTTTGGGATCATTCAAGGGAATGACATAAAAGGACTTAGAGGTCATGTTAGTTTCAGGGAGGGGGACCTCCTCGGACGAGGGCCGAGGAGCTACCCTTAGTTGTAAACTGGGCTCACTCCCCTTCAATGGAAGAAGGGGGGCTTGTATTCCGTTGCTAGTCTGTTAGGGCCTAAACCTTCGATCCACTCTCTAAAAATGTATTGTTGGGGAACCTTTCTAAACTGAGTCCCTACAATGGCTCTTCTTCAAACAATGTTGAGACTAGACCTGTGCAAGATCCCCATGCATTGGTGAAATCTATTTATAAGATGCATTTGGCAGCAAATAGTTTGGAAAGCAAATCAGAGGTGGAAAGATATTTGGCTGATTGTGTGGAAGAAGATTCTCCTAATTTTTGTATTTTGAATTGGTGGAAGGTGAATTCCTCAAAATATCGGCTTCTCTCAAAAGTAGCTCGTGATGTGTTAGGCATTCCTCTCTCTACAGTTGCCTCTGAGTCCGCATTTAGTACTGGAGGTCGTGTGTTGGATCCATTTCGAAGCTCTTTGTTGCCTAACACAGTTGAAATGCTAATTTGTGCTCAAAATTAGTTAAGAGCTACTGATATAATTGATCTTCAACAATCAATGGAAGAAGTTGAATCCTATGAGGGTCTTGAGTCAGGTAATTTTCCAACAAAGTAATTTTTTATGATTGTAATTTTTTAATTGTTATATAAGCCTTTTGGGTTCTAAAATTTCACTGTATAATTTATTGTCTTTTTTTTTTTTTTTTTTTGATTTGTTTCAGAGTTTGCATCTCAAAGCACCATAATAGTGGAAGAGGAAGATTAGTTGGAAATTGGAATGCTAGATAGCTTGGATATTTTGGTTCTTAGTGGGACTAGTATATTTTGAAATCCCCTCATAGAACTTGTTCTGTATATTTTGTTTATAAACTCAGTTTAATATATTTTGTTTTATAACTGAGTTAGGAACTTGGTATATTAATTCTGTATATTTTGTTTATAACTGAGTCAAGAACTTGAGACACTAGTTCAATAGTTCATGTATATTTTATTTATTAACTCAGTTAGATATATTTTGTTTATAACTAAGTTAGGAACTCATGAATATTTTGTTTATAAGTGAATTAGGATACTAGTTCATTTATATTTTGTTTATCAATTCAGTTGGATATTTAGATGTATTTTGTTTACAACTGAGTTTTTTTATCAACTCAGTGGAAAGTGTGATATTTTTTTCTGTTCATTTTAGTAATAATAGCAATAAAAGAAATTATCTAACTCATGGGTTCAACCTGACCCATGTGGGTTGGGTTGGGTTGGGTTGGACTTATGTGATGGGTTGAGTTGGATGGTGGGTTGGGTCAAAAAATTCCCTCAACCCGACCCATGCACACCCCTAAGAATCATGATTCTTCCACTCATTTTGGGCTATAAATATGAGAAGCTAAGGAAGGGAAATGGGGGTTTTGAAAAGTTCAGGAGGAGGTTTAGAGTTGAGAGCAATAGAGTCATAAGTGTGAGAGGGAAGGAATACAATGGTTGGAGAGATATTGTTGGGTCTCCAAGCTAGAATCACCCAAAGTAGGAAATCCAAAACCCACATTACAAATAGATTGTGAGCCCAAGAGAAAGCCAGCCTGTTCTCATTTTGGGTGTGCACAGTTGTTGTTGTTGTTGTTATTGTTCTTATTATTGTTATTGTTATTATTCTTATTCTTATTATTATTAGGTGAAAACCATATTTTTGTTCCTACATTTTTATGTGATTCCCACTTTGATCCCTAACTTTTATTTCTACCGCTTTTAGTCTCTATCCTAAAAAATGCGTCATGTTTTTGTCCCTGTCGTTACATCAGAGATGGAAAATGCACACGTGGCAAATGAAGTGCACTGTTGGCATACTAAAAGCTGATGTGACCATTAAAATAATAATAATAAATATTATTTGGCATTAAAAAATGCCATGTCAGCATCTAAATTTAAAAAAATTAATTTAATAATTTTAACTAAATAAAAAAAAAATCAAAACAGAAATAAAAATCAAAATTCACATGAATTAAGATCTAAAAGTATCTTGAACAAGAACACCAAGAATACCAACCCAGGCTTAAAATCTCAAAAATTGAAATCAAAAACCACAAACCTAGAAACACAAATACAAACCCAGCAACAAATCAACCAAAAGTAAAATCTCCAATCTACAAAACTCACCCCACGTATTCATTTTTATTTTTTTTTACTTCATCACGATGTATTTGTTTCTTCTGTCCCCTTTTTTTCAATTTTTTTTTTTTTAAATTTCATTACTCTAATCTCACTTTTTTATTTTCCCAAATCTCTTCTTTTTTATTAAAAAAAAAAGAAAAAAAAAAAAAACTCCTACTATAAAACTAATACTATAACTTCTATCCATCCTTATCATCCCAACATCTCCACTAAGAAGAGAAATCTCAAGTTATAATAAATGTAAATTATTAATTTTTACTCAAAAAATAGAATAGCTTTTGACACGCGCTCTAGTATTTCATTACTTTTTCTTTTTTTTCAAAATTTTTTTTTCTTCCTTTTGGGTAATTTCCCCAATGGTAAGATTTTCTTCCATGCATTTAAATTTGATTCCATTACCAATCACGATAACGAATCAGAGTTTGATTGATTTTGTTCATGCTATCTTAGGGTTGCATGGAGTTCGATTGATTTTGTTGATGCTAAAAATATCTTGTAGAAAATTAGGGTTACGTTTATTGTTGCAAATTATTAGGGTTTCTTTCATCAAATAAGTTGTTTCATTAATTGTTTTTGACAAAGTAGTATTTATAGGACTCGTCTCTCTCACTCTTTGAACTCACTCACCAACTATTATTGGATTTTAATTTAATTTATGGGTTTCTTTAGTCTTTATTGTGAAAAATAAAGATTTTCATCTCGTAGAAAATTAGGGTTACATGGATTTTTGTTAATCGTTGCAAATTATTAGGATTTCTTTCATCAAATAAGTTGTTTCGTTGATTGTTTTTGACAAAGTAGTATTTATGGGACTTGTCTCTCTCTGAACTCACAAACCGACTATGATTGGATTTTAATTTAATTTATGGGTTTCTTACTGCTTGAATGTTTCTTTAGTATATATTGTGAAAAATAAATAATAAATTGTTTGTGCAATCGTGTAGGTTTTTTAAATTCCAGAATAGTAACACAGGTTTATGCTTTCTTGTATAGGTTTCAAAGTTATAACTTTTGGGGCTTATTTGGCTTAAGGATGGATTGAAGACCCTTGAAACAGAATTACAACAAATCTCTAGCTATGAGAAATCTTTGTTCTTTGTGTTCTTCGCATGTTCTTTATCTTTGAAGGTTTGTGGTGGACGTTCTTCGGAGCTTTTAGAGCTTGAATTCATAGAGCTTCATTGATTTGTGGCCTCTTGAAGTTTCTGGTGGCTTTTGGGCTTGATTCCAGCAAACTTTAAGATCTAGAAAGGTAGTTTGGATAATTTTGCTTCAAATGTTCTTCGTGTTCGAGGTTGAAGTTCTTGAAGGATTTAAGGCTTGATTCCTACAGAGCTTCTATACTTTTAAATGCCTCTGAATCTTCTTTGATGCTGCTTGTGGTATTGATGTCTTGGTGTGTGGAAATGCCTTAAAAAGGCTTTTATTTATAGGAGTTTGGGGGTGAGTGAGCGACACGTGGTGGAGTCTAATTGGTGACATGTCATAGCCTGATTGGAGGAGCTTGAAGTCCTTTTTTTCCAAGACACATGGCATCATTTGATTGGTAGAAATGTCTTAATTTTCAAGATGACATATGTCAGCAATCGATTGGATTGCTTATGTCATTGTTTACACACATCGATGTGTGATTCTTTTGTTTCAGTGACACTTGGTAAATTTCTGTTGGTCTTTGTAATTGGCAGTACTTTGTGAACTTGATAGTATGATGTTGTCAGCTTATGATAGGTCAAGAATTTTCCTCTCTACACTTGGCAATGTGCCTTATTGGATGATTTTATTCCTTTACTTTCCTATCATATTTTCAATCTACATGTTGATTTTTGTGATACCTGGTGCACTTATTTGATAAGAATGCAAACCAATTAAGTACTATATCTTTACTCTTTATTTTCCTTAAATTTTTTTACTATGTTGCTAAAATGTAGTTTATATTCATTGCGAGGTTAAAATTCTTTGTATTAAACGTCTTTTATATTCAATTTTGTATTTTATTTCATCTATTTAAACTTGCAAATTTCTTTGGGCGTTTCAGGAGTTGCATTTTTTTTCAATTACCATCACATAGTACTACACAATTGTGCCAAGCAATACAAAGTATAGTAAAAAAAAAAAAAATTCTTATATATGCCACATAGTTTGTAGCAAAAGTTGCCTCCAACTAATTTATCTATTTCTCAATTTAATTTAAAACTTCATTTTGATAATCATTTCAATATAAAATTTGGTCATAAGTTCAAATTCAAAAATTGATGCTTACTCACTATATAATTAATGCCAATACGAGAAGATCATAGTTGCATTGAATGAGGGTTGTCATTTCCCACAGGCCATCATATGGTTGCACATTGTTGTGCTTTAGTTATGTTGTAATTTATTGTTGTGGTTTTTTTTGTCTAAACATAAAGATATATTCAAACTCCAATTTAAGTTTTCTCAACTCTATTCTTTATAGCGTTTTTCATTTATATGGAAATGATGGAAGGTTGAGTATCAAAATTTAATATGGAAATATTGTTTACCTTTAAAAAATAATACTCTTTTTTATGTTTATGTTATTGTTATTTTATATAAATTTTGTCATTAGATAGCATAATTCTAAACATTATATACCAAAAACTTTTTTATATTTTTATTTATGATTTAGAAAGGGAATACTAGCTAAAATATAATATAGGCAAAGATTAATTTAGCCAATTACATTTAATGATCTTTTTGTAGCTACAATTGTAAGACAAACATGAAAGTAATTAGTTTCTGTAGGGTCAGGATTTGTAGCCCAAGCCCAAAACAATGAATTTGTAGAGAGTGGGTGAAAGAACTGGGCTAGTTGTGAATTTAGCAACTATTAACTATGATATTCAGGGATGGGCCAACATAAAAACGCACTTAACCACTAAAAATATTGATGTCCGAAGAGGTATATTATTGATTGAATAGTGAATACAATTCTTAGTGCTACAGTTAAATCTTTCTCCCTCCCCTTCTTTAGAGACCTTTCTCATTTATATAGTATTCTTCCAAACCATCTTCACCGTACACTTATTCTTCATCCAAGCAATCACTTAAGTACATGTCACATTAGGTATCTTCTTTAGTTCTCCAGGAGTGTTGGTAGTTGAAGTTGTACTATTCAAGAGTCTTCTCCACATAAATGCGGCCATAAAAGTTGCTACAGTGCATTAAACACGGTGGTAGCAGCTTTTTCCTTTAGATATTTCTCCATTCTTATCATCATCAGACATGCCTAGAGCTTATCCTTATCATTGGAATTGTCAGGAAGATCACTCGAAGCTCCCAGGTACTTACTTGATCGAGACTCTTTCTATCTGAAGAAAATACGCTTTTCGGCCTGTTGATGATATCTTCGGCCTGCCCTCCTCGATCATTTCCAGGTATATTTCTCCCATTTAGAATCCTTCTCAATCATTTTCTCCTCTTTGGACATACCTTAACTCAAAAAAGGGGCCCCAGGCCCAATACACAATGTTGTGCTTCCAGGCCCAATACACAATACTGGGCTTTCACCCCACAATAGCCCTTCAAAATTTTAATTTTTCTCTCGCATCTGAGAAGAAAAAATAGGATTTTGATTTGTTACGAAATAAAAACACAAGTATTTGAATTCGCACGTGTATAAGCATACGTTCACATACTTCATTATTGCTGCTGTCGTTTCAATATTAGCGTTATTAATTACTCTAGGCAGCGTTCTGTCTCGTATCCAATGGTGGACCATTGATCCAACGGATGATGTTATTCCTCATAATTTAGGCAGGATGACTCTTAACCTTTCATTTATCCCTATATAAAGCCTCAAAAGAGGTTATTTCCTCTTTGTTTTGCAAACTCTTAGATTATCCAGCGAACTCAAGCATTTAAATCCTCCAAGCTCTTCCAATCATCAATCCTACTTCTTCCCAGAATCTGCAAGAATCTCTCTACGAGTTCAAAGATCATTCTCCGATTTAGTTTATGTAAGTTCTCCTTTATTCAAGCCTTTCATCTTCTCTTCGGCTAGCTTCCTCGGCCTTCAAACTCTCATTTCCCAGTTATTATTCTACATCTTCTTCTAGCTAACCAAATATGGGTAGATTTTAGTATCTTGTTGATAGTCCTGCCTTAATAGAGGAATTTAAGGAGACATATGGCATACCACAAGGGGTAAACTTGAGGTATTGTCCGCTAGAAAGGGTATTAACCGACCGAAGAGAGGGGGAAGTCGTAATCCCTATGACAGCATTCATAGAAGGAGGAATGACTCTCCCTATGGGTTCTATTACCCGAAACTATCTTCGTAACCACATGCTTTCTCCTGATCAGTGCGAACCCAATGTCTTTAGGATCCTAAGAGCAATTGACGCTTTGAACCGTCATTTAGGATTAGGACTCACTTGGCTTGACGTGGTACATATGTACAAGTGTCATAGCTAGAAGGGAGCGGGATACTATCTTAAATCCCGATCCGACATCGTTAGGCTCATCTCCTGCCTTCCCAAGCCTAACAAAGGGATGAAAGATGACTATCTGATCATCTCGAGCGTGTGGCATGACGGTCTTCATTGCTCGACCCAACTAGGAGAGCCAGGTGAGACATCCTAGATTTAGGTTTCCTAACAATAGATTTAGGATCTCCGTTTTTTTTTAACAATTTGCCTCCTTTTTGTATCATTATTTTCAAGTTTCTGATTAAGTTTCGTTGTGGTGTTAACAAATAAGGATCATGTTTTTGCTCGGCTCAGCCTCATAAACGTCTGCGCGCTCAACTACTTACTACAATCAGAGATTTTTGTAAGTGAAGAGGGGCAGCTCTAGTCTGTTCCTCTCATCCTTGGTTTCCCGCCAAAATCAACCGATTTTCAGCCGGTCGGCAATGCTATCACTCAAGGAGACTATCAGCTCAAACGAATAGACGTCTCTCGGCGCAATTTCCCAGCATCGTTCGATCTTGCCCTTGTGCCACATCCAAATCCGTAGGGTATACCATTATTAGTCCAGCCGGTTCAGCAAGTTCCCCTTGAACCAGTAGCAGTAGGTGAAAGAGCCGCTTCTTCAACCTCTTCACTTAAGGAGCAAATTGTTAAGTTTAGATTTGAAGAAGAGGTTTCGGAAAGAAGTCAAGCGATACAAGTTTCAGAAGCCGAGGAGGAAACTGACAGGCAGTCTAGTGTTCGCCCTCCTGTTTTAATAACTGCTATTCCTGACGACTACTCGGAAGAGGAAGAAGACATGGCCAACCTAAGAGACTTGATGAAGAATAGGAATAAAAAAGCTTGGCCCAAAGAGACCGGTACGTCCCAACCAATTGTCAGTCTTCATCCACTACCTCCCCAAGTTCCTTTGGATCGTGGCTCAAAGCAATTGCCAGATTCGAAGAAGAAGAGGCCCCTTATCGATAATGAAGAAAGAGAGGTGGCACATCCAAAAGGAACTAAGCAACAGAAGGTGGTGAGAGACCACCGGAGCAAAAGGGCTTCATCTACCGAGAGCTAAGATGACGCTCTCGCAGCTGATGTGCACCAAGGACCTCGCACCTAGTCCCCAAGGCTGGAATTGGATGGTGCTCTAATCCCCTAGGAGACCTCCCTCAGAAATTACAAGAGGGAAGGCAAGTCTCATTACTGAGGCCTTGGAGCAACCACTGCTCCTCCCACGAGACATGGAATCTTACAGACGTTTCAACCAGTATGACCGCTTTTTGTCCCTAAAAAGGGATTTAGCCATAATAAGTAAATTAATCCACTTCTTCAGTTAGGATACTGATGATTTTTTTATATTAAAATTTTTCCTTCTGCTATGTAGATTACCCAGTAGGTTTACGTGGCCGAAGAGTGGAATAAAAAGGCCTATACTGAAGCCCAAGCAGAGGCTCACTCTCGGTTTGAGGCAGAAAAATTGCTGGGCAGTCTGAAGGAAGATTGTTCTTGGTTATCCGAGTAGCTGAGAGATATGACAAGCCAAAGGGATAATCTCGATACTGGCCTGAAGACCGTTGAAAAGCAAGCCGAAGACCAACGCAAGCAGTTACGCATGACCGAGATCAATCTGGAGATAGAGAGAGAGTTGGTCAAGGGTCTTCGTGCTGAACTACAAAAAGCCAGGGAAGCTACTCAGTTGGCCAAGAAAGATGCTCAGCTGGCCAAAAAGGGAGTGGAGGCTGAGAGACAAACAGCGTATACTCTTGGGGTAAAGGAGACCCAGCTCAGACTCACTAAGGAGTTCGTGAAGGTCTGCAGAGATTATTGCGACATGACTTGGGACAAAGGTCTTGACGCTGTTGGGGTCCCTCCAAAGTCTGTCTTGAGGTAACCTAGGAGCATTTATTATCATCCTGATATTTGCGAACTCGCAGAAGCTCTAGAGCAGCCCCCAGTCGGCCAGACCCCCCCTAACCGAGGATGTTCAAGTCCCAAATGCTGCTGCTGCTCAGCTTACCCAGAGAGTTGACTCCTCGACCACCGAGACGAAGGCTTAGATGTTTATAAGTTTTTATTTCATACTTATATTAGTTTTTTATGTAATGATTTGCAAACTACTTTCTTTTAATCAATGAAATCATTTCTCTTTTATTTCTTATGTCTTCTTTGCACATACTATAAGACTCATTATTATTGCAAATAACTATAACTTGTTACTATGGTAATATAGGTAAACTTAGCCACGATATTATGCTAATGATGCAAATAACTTAAATTAATACTAAAGAGAGTAGTTTGTATAGGAATCACCAATAAGCAATGAAAGTAAGGAGTGATATGGAAGCTTCATAGGTCTTCGCAAACATGCACAAAGAGTATTACTACTTATTAATTGTGAATTAAACACATGACTAAGAAGGCTTATCGTAAGTTAAGGTTTACTTAAACACATCCTAGAATTTCAGGCAAGATTCCTTTCAAGTCTAAGTATTAATAATAACTGTAAGAAGGTATTAACTAACCCAAATCATCTGGTCCGAGGATTTCAGGCATGATTGGATTTAAGTTTAAACACTTAGGAGAATTGCAAATGAGTGTTAACTAACCCAAATCATCTGGTCCGACGACTTCAGGCATGATTGAATTTAAGTTTAAACACTTAGAAGAATTGCTGCAAACGAGTGTTAACTAACCAAAATCATCTGGTTCGAGGACTTCAGGCATGATTGAATTTAAGTCTAAACACTTAAGGAAATTGTAACGAAGCGTTAACTAACCCAAATCATCCGGTTCGAGGACTTCAGACATGATTGGATTTAAGTTTAAACACTTAAAGAAATTGTAACGGAGTGTTAACTAACCCAAATCATCTAGTCCGAGGACTTCAGGCATGATTGGATTTAAGTTTAAACACTTAAGGAAATTGTAACGGAGTGTTAACTTACCCAAATCATCTGATTTGAGGACTTTAGGCATGATTGGATTTAAGTTTAAACACTTATCCAAAAATTTTATATAATAAATTGGCATATTGATTAAAGAAAAGGTTCGATTAATAATAGTACTTTTTGAGGTTATTTACATTCTAAGGGCATGGTATTACATGACTATCTAAGTCTTCCAAAAAATACGCTCTAATGCTAGCCCCTAAGGTAATTGATATGGCCCTTCTCAATTGGGTCTCAACTTTCCCCAAGCGAGGTTTTTTGCAGTGCCCACAACTTTCCTGAGCACCAAGTCACCAGGTTCTAAAGGTCTTAGCTTTACGTTGACATCATAGCGTTACTTGAGCTTTTGTTGATAATGTGCTAATCGGACCATTGTTTTTTCTCTCTTTTCATCAATCAGATCCAAACTCTTCTCCAACAGCTCACCATTACTGGTCAGACTAAATGAGCTGGTTTTTAGTATTGGGAATCCAGTATCTAGAGGTATGACAGCTTCAGCCCCATAGGTCATCGAAAAGGGGGTCTCTCCCATAGACCTACGAGGCGTAGTTCTGTATGTCCAAAGTACATGTGGCAGCTCTTCTACCCATTTGCCTTTTGGGTCATCTAGTCTTTTCTTTAGTCCATTTACTATGACTTTGTTAACAGCTTCAGCTTGCCCATTCTCTTAGGGATAAGCAGGGGTAGAGTATCTATTTGTGATCTCCAGCTCAACACAGTAATTCCTGAATGCTTTACTATCAAATTGAAGGTCATTGTTCAAGATTAGGGTATGGGGAATTCCAAACCGAGTGACAATATTTTTCCAGATAAACTTCTTTGCATTGACATCCCTGATGTTGGCTAGAGGCTCAGCTTCAACCCATTTAGTGAAATAGTCTGTGTCAACCAGAAGATACTTCTTATTTCCTGTGGCCTTAGGGAATGGACCCACTATATCTAAGCCCCATTCAGCAAATGGCCATGGTCTAGATGGTGGATTAAGAACTCTACCTGGTTGATGTATATTTGGTGCAAATCACTGGCATTAATCACATTTTTTAACATATTCATGGGTTTCTTTCTGCATATTCGACCACCAATAACCTTGAGTGATGGCCCTGTGAGCCAAAGATCTACCTCCAGTATGACTTCCACAGATTCCTTCATGCAATTCTTCCAAAAGTGATTCGGCTGCTTCAGGATGCATGCATAATAAGTATGGTCCTGAGTATGAGCATTTGTACAATTTATGGTCATCGGATAACCAGAATCTAGTTGCATTCCTTTGAACTTTGTCAGCTTACAGCTTCTCTTCGAGAAAAATATCATCCTTCAGGAATTTAATTATAGGATCCATCCAACTGAACTCGACTCTGATTTGATGAACTTGAACAACCTCACCCCTTGTTCCCATAGGTTTATGCAGGTCTTCGACGAGGATAACTCTAGGCAAATCCTACGTCGAGGATGTGGCGAGCGTGGCTAAAGAATCAATATGTGCGTTTCCACTTCTAGGGATGTGCAGTAAGCTAAAAGATTCAAACTCCGACTGCAAGCATTTAACTCGGCTTAAGTACTCCTGCATTCGTTCATCTTTCGCCTCAAATTCTCCTTGCACTTGTCCGACGACTAGCCTTGAGTCCGAGAACACTTCCACTATCTTTCCTTCCATCCTTTGAACCATAGCCATTCCCATTAGTAGAGCTTCATACTCAGCCTCATTATTTGTGGCCGTGAAACTTAATCTTAGGGATTTTTCAATAACAATTATTTTTGGAGATATTAACACTATCCCCATTCTAGATCCTTTCTGGTTCGCTGCACCATCTACATATATTTCCCAGGATGAAGGGCCTTTTTGGGAGATTACGCTAACCAATTTTCCATCCATGTCCTGTGTTGGTATCAATTCCTCCAACGAGGGTTCAGTAAACTCAGCTACTAAATCTGTGAGGACCTGCCTCTTTACGGAGGTGCGTGGCATATACTTGATGTCAAAAACCCCTAGGATAGTGCCCCATTTGGCTATTCTCCCTATGTAGTCAGCACTTCTGAGTATGGTTTTGAGTGGAAGTTGGGTAAGAACAACCACTATGTGCGCTTGGAAATAATGAGGCAACTTCCGAGTGCCGAGCACTACTGCCAGGATTGCTTTCTCTAATAGCAAATATCGAATCTCTGCCTCATGCAATGATTTACTCACATAGTAAATTGGCCTTTGTACACCTTGGTCCACTCGTATCAATACCAAACTCACAGCATAAGGGGCCACGACAATGTAGGCAAACCAGACCTCATCTGGCTCAAGACTGGACATGATTGGTGGCCGAGCTAAATAGTCCTTAAGTTGTTGGAAAGTTAAAGCACACCCTTCAGTCCACTCGAATCCTTTCCATTTGTTGATCAACGAAAAGAAAGGTTTACACCTATTTGCTGATTGAGCAATGAATCGGTTTAGAGCAGCGGTCATTCTTGTCAGTTTCTGAACTTCTTTAGGATTTTGAGGAGCTTGTAAATTGTTGATGGCCTTTATCTGATCATGGTTAACTTCGATTCCTCTATGAATCACCATATACCCCAAGAATTTGCCTGACCCCACACCAAATGAGCATTTGGAAGCATTTAAACATAGCTTGTACCTCCTTAGAACTTCAAAAATATTTTCAAGATCCTTTACATGTTCAGAGATGATCTTGCTTTTCACCACCATGTCATCTATGTAAATCTTGATACTTTTACCCAACTGTAGCTCAAACATCCTCGTCATCATTCTTTGGTAGGTGGATCCTACGTTTTTCAAACCAAATAGCATCACTTTGTAGTGGTAGTTCCCAATAGGTGGTGACAAAAGCAGTCTTCTCCTGATCCTCCAAGGCTAATGGTATTTGATGGTAACCTTGGAAAGCGTCTAGGAAACTCATCCGAGGATGATCGACAGTAGCATCTACTAGTTGATCAATTTTTGGCATAGGGAATGGATCCTTAGGACAAGCCTTATTCAAATCAGTGAAGTCCACACATACTCGTCATTTCTCATTTTTCTTCTTCACCACCATCAAATTTGCTAGCCACTCAGGTTAAAAAATTTCTTTAATAGCCCCAGCTTGTTTGAATTTTGTCACTTCTTCTCTTATTGCATCAACATGCTCCTTGGATGGGCGCTGAGGAGGCTGCTTCTTAGGAGTAATCAATGAATTAACCTTCAAATTGTAACATATGAATTCTAGATCCACCCCTGGGGTTTCGTAGGCATTCCAGGCGAATATATCAAGGTTTCTTTTAAGGAACTCTATTAGCTCTTCCTTCTCCTGCAGAGGTAGTTGAGACCCAACTTGAAAGAACTTTTCTAGATTGTTTCCGATAGTAACTTTAACTAAATCTTTGCACCTAGCGCCTTCGGCTGTATCTTCGACGGGCGATGCCCGAGAATTTAACTGCTATAAAGCCCTTTCGGCTTAGGCTGAAGACTCAATTTCGGGCTTATGCCGGATGGCAGCCACTAAGCAGTGTCTAGCCACAGATTGATCTCCCCGAATTTTACTAACCTATCTCTCAGATGGATATTTAACCTTCTAATGTAAAGTAGAGGAAACAGTCCCTAGTGTATGGAGCCAAGGTCTGGCTACAATTGCAGTATAGGGCGAATATACGTCCACAACGATGAAATCCACCTCTACTATTTCTGCACCAGTTTGCATAGGCAATCGTATTTGTCCCTTCGGGGTAACAACTCTTCCTTCAAAACTTACCATGGGAGAATTGTATGGTTCCAAATCATCGGGTTTTAAGTTCAGTCCCCTATAGAGATTAGGATACATTATCTCTACCGCGCTTTCCTGGTCTACCATAACCCTCTTCACGTCATACCCTCTAATTCTGAGGGTGATCACTAAAGCGTCATCATGGGGTTGGATGGTCCCAACCTTGTCTTCATCCGAGAATCCTAACACCGGTTTGGTATCCGATTTAACTCTCTTCGAACTATGACTAAAGTCTCCTGCAGGTAACAGGGCCACCGACATGACATTGGATGGCGAAGACCCTGTTATCTCCGGTGCTGCGAAGATGACATTGATAGTTTCCAAAGGAGGCTTCGAAGAATCATCTCTTCGGGGCTCCGAGTTTGTCTGACCTCCTTGGCCACTGGAATGATGCAAAAGTTGTTTTAATTGACCCTCGCGGACAAGCTAGTCCAAATAATCCCACAGGCTCCTGCAATCCTCTGTGGTATGTCCGTGGTCCTGATGGTACTGGCAATAGAGGTTATGATTACACCTCTCAGGGTTTCCCACCATCTTGTTTGACCACTTGAAGAATGATTCATTCTTGATCTTTTCTAACACTTGATGTACTGGCTCTTTGAATACAGCGTTGAGAACTTAAAAATTTGTTGATCCTAACTGCCCAGAAAAATCCCTACACTGTTTGTTATTATCGTATCTATTCGATCTGAAATCTCTCCTCTCTTGAGGGATGACCTTATCTTTTCCCTTTCACTGCTGCTGATCTTCTTCAACTCTTTTATACTTGTCGATATAGTCCATGAGCTGACGCACGTTAATAACTGGCTTACCAGTTAGGGACTTCCTTAAACCAGGTTCAGTAGGGAGGCCGAACTTGAACGTATTAAGGACCACTCCATCACAGTTGTCTTCCATCTCATTAACATTTTTCAGTACCTATCTGAGTATGTTTTCAAGGTCTCACCTTCTTGCATGCTTAAAGATAACAAAGAAGCTAAGGGCTTAGCTACTCTTCGGCAGGTGACAAAACGAGAACCAAATGCTAGAGTGAGCTCTTTGAAGGAGTTAATGGAATCTGCTTTTAGGCTGTCAAACCATCTCATTGCAACTGATCCAAGACTAGAGGGGAAGACTTTACACATCAAAACTTCATCTTTAGAATGGACTGCCATCCTCTGGTTGAAATGACTCACATGTTCTACAAGGTTTGTCTTCCCGTTGTAGATAGTGAATGTCAACTGATGAAAACGAGAGGAAGCTTTGCCTGTTTGATCCTGCACGTGAAAGGCGATTTGGAGATTTGATTCAAAGTTTTGCTCATAGCATCATTCCCTATACCCCCATGTGATGGACTTAGTGGTTGGTGCTCATGATAGTGCTCTTCTTCGTAAGAGAAAGACTTACTAACTGGTGCTCTGGTCTTACGTTTGTAAGAAACATCCTGCTCATCGTCAGAGTCATCCTCAGAGTAAGAAGATGTTCGCCTTCTATTTGCATGGCGCAACTCTATTTTCAGCTTGTCAATCTCTAATTACATGTTCTTGTTTTTCTCTGCATGAGACATGTAACTTCCACCATGTGACTGGCTTTGATCAGTATGCGTAGTGTGTACACTACCTTCACGATCATGTCTCTACTCCTAGTTAAGATAATGATCAACATGCTAGGATGCTCTAGATTCTGTTGGTTGTTGCCCTAGTTCCAACATTATCAATCGCTACTTCCACTCTTGCTCAAGCTCTTCCCATAAACGGCGCTAATTGTAGGGTCAGGATTTGTATCCTAAGCCCAAAACAATGAATTTGTAGAGAGTGGGTGAAAGAGTTGGGCTAGTTGTGAATTTAGTAACTGTTAACTATGATATTCATGGATGGGCCAACATAAAAACGCACTTAACCACTAAAAATATTGATGTCCAAAGAGGTATATTATTAATTAAACAGTGAATACAATTCTTAGTGCTACAGTTAAATCTTTCTCCCTCCCCTTCTTTAGAGACCTTTCTCATTTATATAGCCTTCTTCCAAACCATCTTCATCGTACACTTGTTTTTCATCCAAGCAATCACTTGAGTACATGTCACATTAGGTATCTTGTTTAGTTCTCCAGGAGTGTTGGTAGTTGAAGTTGTACTGTTCAGGAGTCTTCTCCACATAAATGCGGCCAGAAAAGTTGCTGCAATGCATTAAACACGGTAGTAGCAGCTTTTTCCTTTAGATATTTCTCCATTCTTATCATCCTCAGACATGCCTAGAGCTTATCCTTATCATTGGAATTGCCAGGAAAATCACTTGAAACTCCTAGATACTTGCTTGATTGAGACTCTTTATATCCGAAGAGAATACGCTTTTTGGCCTGCTGATGATATCTTCAGCCTGCCCTTCTCGATCATTTCCAGGTATATTTCTCCCATTTAGAATCCTTCTCAATTATTTTCTCCTATTCGGACATACCTCAACCCAAAAAATGGGGCCACAGGCCCAATACACAATGTTGCGCTTCCAGGCCCAATACACAATGCTGGGCTTTTACCCCCACAGTTTCAATCATGACATTCTTAAATTCTAATAATCTAATAAAAACTTAAGAGATTCTTAGAGAATATTTAATTTTAAACATATAGAGGATTTTGTCAAATTTCCTTATAGAAAACAAATAATTACTTAGAGCATGAAAATATGAAACTTAAGCATATATATATATATATANAAGATATACAAATCATTTACCTTTCAAGGCCTTTTCTTTTTCCTCCATTTTTTTCTCATTTGAATTTAGATTCTACAAAAATTGCAAAGTTCTCCATAATGATTTTTATTCTCTCCTCCAAGAATGTAAAAAAAAAAATTAAAATAAAATTTTAAGAATATTTTAGTTTAAGTTTTTTTTTTTTTTTTTGGATAAATATTTTAGTTGAAGTTGAGTCTTAATTTTGTACTGTATTAATCATGACACTAATACGAAGTATTGTTACTTGAATAGCAAATGCTTTGTTGGCTTTAAGGTGGTCAACAAATTATGAATATTTTAATAGTCAATTCTAGATGTTTACATAATTCTTTTAAGATGTTGGGATTAATTGTACACTAATTTTTGGAAATTTTTTCTTTATAAATCAAGAAAAGGTAGGAAGAGATGAATCCATTGACAAAAGTTTGTTCTTTTTTATTCTTATCTTTATAATTACAATTTGTATATTAATGGGAAAAAAAATTAAGATAAAGAAAGTATAGACATTTAAAAAATAGAAAAGTCTCTAAATATGCATAAAATGCTATTATGTACATTGTAGCTCATTTATGTTATTGGACAAAAGCATTAGTTCGAGGAGCATTCAAATTGGATAATGTTTCTAAAATTAATTTTCTAATGATATAAACAATTTGACAATCACATTAGAAGAAACTAGCATTTTTGCACGTTCTTGGAGACTCTTCTTTTTATTTTTACTTTTCTCTAAGGGACTACTTTTCATTTATCATAATTTAGGACTGATTCATTTTTCAATCATGAAAATATTTAGAGACGTGATTAGATTTATGTATTTCCAAATGTGTTTATATTATGTGGTACATGTCATCACACTCCTAGGAATTTTTGTGACTGAAAAATACATCAACTTCGAAAAGTTTTTTTCTTTAAAAAAATAGAAGAGTTTCTAAGTACGCGCAACACGTATGCAAAGACACTAGAGGTGTGATGAAAATTATGACATTAAACCAAAAAAACCTAGTAGTGTGATGAAAAATTATTTCACCTACAAAGGCATAATACTCATCACACCCTAGATTTTTTTGTAATTGAAAAATGTAGTAATCCTACATTATAATGAATGTTTTAAATTAATCCTTACCCAAAAAATAGAAGAGATTATGCACGTGCTTAGATGCTAGTTTAAACTAACGTAAATAAAGGATATAATATTTTTTTAATGAGCTAATATAATTTTTTTTTAATTAATGAGCTAATACCAAAGAAAGCTAGACACGTGTGGCCGACCTCTAGTTTAGTTTCTCCTGTATATACCCACCCAACCCACCTCATATTTCAATACTTGCCTTTTTTTTTTCAAAATTTTTTTTCTTCTTCTTGGGCATTCCCCCAACGGTAAGATTTTCTTCCATGCATTTAAATTTGATTCCGTTACCGATTACGATAACGAGTCGGAGTTAGACTGATTTTTTTCATGCTATCTTAGGGTTACATGGATTTTGATTTTGTTGATGCTAATAATATCTTGTAGAAAATTAGGGTGACGTTTATCGTTGCAAATTATTAGGGTTTCGTTTCTTTCATCAAATAAGTTCATAAAATTTTTGAGCGTCTTAGACCATGGATTTTGTTTAATCAATGCGTTTATTCTGAATATTCTGGTTATAATTCTCGTTTGGGTTACGTATTATTGTGATTTTCATCTCGTAGAAAATTAGGGTTACATGGATTTTTGTTTATCGTCGCAAATTATTAGGGTTTCTTTCATCAAATAAGTTGTTTCGTTGATTGTTTTTGACAAAGTGGTATTTATGGGACTTGTCTCTCTCTGAACTCACACACCGACTATGATTGGATTTTAATTTAATTTATGGGTTTCTTTCTGCTTGAATGTTTCTTTAGTCTATATTGTGAAAAATAAATAATAAATTGTTTGTGCAATCGTGTAGGTTTTTTAAATTCCAGAATGGTACAACAGGTTTATGCTTCCTTGTATAGGTTTCAAAGTTATAACTTTTGGGGCTTATTTATGGCTCTGTTGCCCCAATTCTATTTCTTGTGTTTAATGTTGTATATCAACTTGGGTGGCGAAGTTTGATGGGGGACCTCAGGTAATAAGCCCTCTTTTATGTCTTTCTTTTGTTATTTTTGGATTTTGGAGTAAAAATCATATTTTTGAAGTTTCAACTGTTTTAATGTGAAGATCATATATTCACTAACTAGAACTTACTATGGTTAATGCTTAACGTGATTGGATTGTATTATAGACTTTTTTACTTATTAGGGGTTCTTTGTTTGGATCTCATCAAGAAAAAACTTATTTTATTTTTTGCTTAATTATTGAGAGAAACTTAGTAATAGTATCAGAAAATTCCTTTGATCCTTTTGTTAATTCTCTCAAAATGAAACATATTCCAAGCATTATTTACTGTGTCAATTTCTTATTTGTATATTATAACTTTATAAAGCTGCTGTATTTGTAAATGTATCTCATGCACAAGTTGTTTCCATTTTATTCATATTTCTTCATAATAGTGGTTTTTTTTTTTTTTTTTTTTTTTTTTTTTTACTATGATACCATTGTGTCCCAATTAACTGGCCTGTCATTTGAATTTGGCATCAGATTTTTGAGTTATGAATTTTAATTGTTTCTCATTCAGCATCTTTTCTAGTAGTAAGATATATGTGATGAAATAATTTGACCCTTCAGAGGTTTTTGGTTTTCTGCTATATATTTTATTTTCTTTCTTTGTAATTTATTTTTTAAAATAAAATAAAAATAATAATAACAACACTAATTATTTTAATCTACATTTTTATTATTGGAGATTGGATGTCTTGCTTGTCTGCATTGTCAGGTATATAGGAAGTGGGATTTCCAGTTTGGATTACCACTTAAATATTGGTATATAGGAAGTGGGATTTTTTTATATTTTATTTTGGTGTCTCACAGCTTAAGCAACATAGTCTGATTTGGTGATAAGCTCTCTTTTCCTCTTGCTTTCATTATTTTCTCTTGTTTTAAGTCTCTCTAATACTTGGGCCTGTAACTGCTTTTCTTAGGCTTTGGTTTCCTGGACAGTCATAAATTCCAGTCTTACTTAATGAAGGTTTGAAACTCTCAGTGCTATTCTTGTCCTTTTGTCTTGCTTTTTTTTTTTTGATTTTTAGTCATTCTCTATTGGCAAGCTCATATCTAATTTGTATGTTGAAATGCCTTTTATTGGTGTGGGGCAGGTAGGTGAATAGAGATTGTGACTTAAATATGATTGCTGAGGGAGTATATACAAGTTTTTGCATCATATATTTTAATCTTAGACTGTTTCTGATCAATTTCCTAATGGTAGAAAGTCAAGTGGGCAGGTATACTGTTGCTGGCTCCATTTAGCTAATGCTGATTTGATTTTGTTGCTTCCCAATCATAAATGCTGTTGAGTAGTCCCTCTACCCATTTTCTTCCATCTATTTTTTTTAGAAGCTTTTTTTATATTCTTGTAATTTAAACTTGTCCTGAATTGGAGCTTGGATTGTGTGTATTTTCAATCTGCTCTTGGAGGAAATCAATTTCTTCACCATTGAATCTGTGCACTTTCTTGCAGTCTTGGAAATTTGTCTTTGAGTCGTGATTTGTTGTTCGTTTCTTGCTTTTATTGCAACTTGGTCATCTTGTGTTGGCAGCCCTTATCCTGTTTGGATTTTAGTCTAGCAGTTTCATTTATAGCTTACAGAACTGTAAAAATGTGACCTTTTGTGGATTTTGTTTCTGTTGGTTCGGGGGAAAGTGAAATTTGGTAGTAGGCTTATTATATGGTGGGCTAGGTTGGGCATTTGCTATTTTGCTAATGGTTATGCTATATACAAGTCATCTTTGTAGAGTGTGTAAATGAAGTAGTGGATGCCTTATAACATTTTATTTCCTGATTTATGTGAGAAGCCTATATGTCTTTATCAAATTCAAGGAATTGTAATTCTATGTAAAAGTTTGATGTTTGTTATTTTTTTGCCCTTGCTTGAGCTTATTCGTTGATATTCTCTTCTCTTTTGTTCTTTCTTGCTCCTTAATTTCTTGTTTATTTTTAAACAGATAGTTGCTTATTTTTTAATTTATTTTTTTTATAATAGAAGCTTGGATTGTCTGTGATTTGTCAGGTTACCTTTTTTGGTTTCATATAATTCCTCCAGCCTTGTGCGATTTTATGCAATTCCAGGTTTTTAAACTAGGCTGATTCTGTTTTTTCTTGCTTCTCAATCTTACATCATCTTTTGTACTTCTCTTCCTTCTTCTTGCAATTTATTCTTGTCTAAGTTGGAGCTTGGATTGTTTGTATTTTCAGTTTTCTCTTGCAGGAAATCAATGTCTGCACTTCCATACATGCTTGTACATTCTTTTTATTTTCTTGCTCTTTTGGTGCCACTTTTTCATCTTGTGTTGGCATCCCTATATTAAGTTTGGATCTTAATTTGGCTGTGCACTTGTTTGTAGCAGTAATCAGATAGAGCTTGTGACCTGAATATGGTTGCTGCGTGAGTATCTTTATCCCTTTGTGATTACATATATGTTAGGCTATTAATATTGCTGGTTGTGTCACTGATTCATTTCAACTTGGATTGTTGCTTATTGAATTCCTAGCCATTGAAAGTGAGCAGATGCTGATCCTGTTCAACCAATGTTTGTCATTGGTCTGAGGCTGGCTATTCTGGATTCATATCATATTTTAGCACTCAGTAACATAGATTCTTTATGTGAGGGTAATGTTTATTTTTTGCTTTTGTGATGAGTAATTTCATAGTTCCTGCAACTCTTTCATACTTCCATACGTGCTCTACTTATGTTATAAGCTTTGGTGCTTGGGAGCATCTTTCAGTTTTCTGTTGCTGTAAAGTTGGTTTTTCTAGTTCAATTTTGTTCTCTCGAGCACAAATATGTAAACTTTTCTTTCCCTTATTCTTGTTCCCTTTTTCTATTGCCTCTTACACTTGTCGGAACTTGTTAGCACCTGAAATCGTCAATCTGGATTGCAACCTCTATTCTTTTTTGATTCATTATTCTAATCCTTAAAATTGAAGGATTTTGTTGTGCTTGTGTTTTATTTATAACAAATATAATAATAATAATAGGCAAACTCTTCCCTTCTCTTGATTTCTCAAGTATTTTAATACTATTCACCCAAATGTGATATACTTGTTCAATTTATTTTATAGATTTTGGTGCTTGGTTGCTTTTCAAACTAAAATAATGACCCTTATTTTCAAACTAAGATTTTTATTTTTCAAGCTTGGATTTTGTGCTTCCCAGACTGCATTATCAGGGTTTATTTAATTCCAGGGGTGGTGCATTTGCTTGTGGTGCTTTACCCAAGGTTGATTTGTTTTTGTTGCTTCCCAGTGAAACATGCTTTTTCATAGACTTGCTCTTATTTTGAATACAACATTCTCGTAATGTAAAGTTGTCCTAAACTGTATAGTTGGTATTCTCTATTTTTCAGTTTGCTCGTGCAGAAAGTTGATGCGTCCGTCTGGTCATCTTATGTTGGCAGTTTCATATCCAATTTGGTTTTGCCACATATTATCTTTCTACTGAATGCAGGATTTTTTTTAATATTATTATTTTGGTGGTTTGCAGCTCTAGCTGTGGAGTCTGCTTTGGCTACAGGATCTCTTTTCCTCCCATTATTTGTTAGTTAATTTTCCTCTCCTACAAACATATGCAGTGTTTTAACTAATGCAGATTCAATTTTCCCATATTCTATATATATAATCCACTAATATGTAACTGTAGTGGGTAAAATTGTGAAAAAATCGAAGGTGCCATTTAATTTAATTTAATTTTCTAAATTGGAGCTTGGGTTGTTTGTATTTTCAGTTTGCTCTATTGCTGCAAATCGGTGCCTAAACTGTGGGTGCACTCCCATACATGCTTGTATGTTATTGTTATTTTCTTGCTCGTAGTGCAGCTTGTTTATCTTGTATTAACCCCATACCCTGTTTAATTTGGCTGTGCGCTTGTTGTTTGGAGCAGTAATCACATTGGGCTTGTTGCCTGAGAATGGATGCTGGGGGAGTATTCTTCGCTGGACAAATGTGATTTAAATATTTGTTAGGCTGTTAAGGTTGCTGGTTTTGTCCCTAATTCATCTAAACTTGGATTTTTGTTTATTGATTTCCTAGCCATGGAAAGTGAGTGGGCAGACGCTGTCCTTGTTCAACCAAAGTTTGACATTAGTCTGACACTCTTACTTAGTAACATAGCTTGGTGATGTTTGTTTTTTGCTTTTCTCTGACTGCATTGGGGCTGGGATTATGGTTAAATTACATATGCAGTGTATTAACTAATGCTGATTCAATTTTGCAGCATCCCAATCATAAATGCTGATGAGTAAACCTGCTTCCCAAACCTTCTCCTCCTCCTCTTCTTTTTATTTTATATTTTACTCTTTTGCCTTTAAATGTTCTTGTGATTTACACTTGTCCTGAACTGCAGGTTGGATTGTTGTTTTTTGGTCTGCTATTTTGGGAAATTGATGCCATCACAACACCACTGAGTGTTCACTTGGATTTTTGTTTATTGATTTCCTAGCCATGGAAAGTGAATGGGCAGACGCTGTCCTTGTTCAACCAAAGTTTGACTTTAGTCTGACACTCTACTTAGTAACATAGCTTGGTGATGTTTGTTTTTTGCTTTTCTCTGACTGCATTGGGGCTGGGATTATTGTTAAATTACATATGCAGTGTATTAACTAATGCTGATTCAATTTTGCAGCATCCCAATCATAAATGCTGATGAGTAAACCTGCTTCCCAAACCTTCTCCTCCTCTTCTTCTTTTTATTTTATATTTTACTCTTTTGCCTTTAAATATTCTTGTGATTTACACTTGTCCTGAACTGCAGGTTGGATTGTTGTTTTTTGGTCTGCTATATTGGGAAATCGATGCCATCACAATACCACTGAGGGTTCTCGCTATCATACAGTTGTGTAAATTTGTCTTTGTTTCATGTTTTTATTGTTACTTTCTTGCTTTCAATGCACAACTTGATCATCCTGTTTTGGCAGCCAGTGTCCTGTTTGGATTTTATTCTGGCGGTGAGTGGGGCAGTGCTGTTTATGGTCTATAGAACTGGGTTATTTTGGTACTTGGATGTCTCTTTTCTTCCCATGTTTTTGTTGTTGTTATTTTCTTCTACAATCATAAGATAATCCATGTTGGCAGCATCATACCTAATTTGCAGGTTAACTTGGTAATGCCTCTTATTGGTGTGGGGCAGTCAGGCTCTTGCTTTACACTCATGATTTGCTGCTTGTTTTCTTTGTCGCAAAATTTGATTATGCTTTTTGGCTCAATGTCTTCCAAGTTTGTTGCAAGTTTGAAGTTTTTCCTTTTTGACTTTTTTTTTAAAGCATTGTGTACCTTATGCTTGTTTATATGCTGGTGATGCTCATTTTGTGATTTTTTGTTTAGTGCTTTCCTAGTGATATGATTTGGGTATTGTGTTAGGGTTAATTAAACAGTTTATGGTAATGCCTCTTATTGGTGTGGGGCAGTCAGGCTCTTGCTTTACTCTCTCATGATTTGCTGCTTGTTTTCTTTGTCGCAAAATTTGATTATGCTTTACGGGCTCTATGTCTTCCAAGTTTGTTGCAAGTTTGAAGTTTTTCCTATTATAAATTTTTTTTAAAGCATTGTGTACCTTATGCTTGTTTATATGCTGGTGATGCTCATTTTGTGATTTTTTGTTTAGTGCTTTCCTAGTGATATGATTTGGTATTGTGTTAGGGTTAATAAACAGTTTATATTGACGAGAATTATGTATTATATGCTTTTCGCTATTGTTTTTTATATTTACTTTTGATCATAGGTATAGGACTTATTTAACTCTGCCTATGTTTGTGCTTTATTGTTCAAGGCCAGGTCCCTAGCCTGGAAAAAGGAGGAAGGGATATAGTACTTATTTCTCCCTTAACTACTTGCTTGAGCCTTATGTATATTCTCCTTTCTTTTAGTTCTTTTTTTTTCTTCTGAATTACTTCTTTATTTTTAAACTGATATTTGCCTTTTGTTTTTAATTTATAATTTTATAACTGAACTTGGATTGTGTGTGATTTGTCTGGCCAGATTTTTGGTTGTATAATTCCTGCAGCCTCTGAGATGTGATGCAATTCTGGGGTTCTAAGCTCTAATTAGTCTGATTTCATCTTTTCTTGCTTCTCAATCTTTTTTGATTTACATGTATGTTAGGTTCTTAAGCTTGCTGGCTGTGTAAATTATTCATTTAAACTTGGATTGTTGCTTATTGATTTTCGTAGCCATGGAAAGTGAGTGGGCAGATGCTGTCCTTGCTCAACCAAAGTTTGACATCAGTCTGATGCTCTTGCTATTTTGGACTTATATTATATATTAGCACTTAGTAGTATCGTATTGCTTTGTTATATGTGGGTGATGCATATTTTTTGCTTTTGTCAGGCTTCGTTGGGGCTGAAGTTATGATTAAACAACTAATGCTGATTGAATTTTGTTCCATCCCAAGATAAGTGCTTATTAGTAGATCCCTTCTCCACTGCCTCTTTGTTTATTTTGGCTTTTAAATATTATTGCTTTTACAGTTGTCCTGAATTGCAGCTTGGATTGTTTGTTTTTTCAGTCTGCTAATGTGTGAAATCAAAGCCATTGCCACTCTGGGGGTTCACGTCTTCATACTGCCTTGTAAATTTGTCTTGTTTCTTGCTTTTATTGTTACTTATTGCACAACTGGGTCATCCTGTTTTGGCAGCCTATTTCCAGTTTGGATTTTATTCTGGCAGTGCCATTTATGGTCCTGAGGAACTGGATTTTATTCTGGAAGTGCCACTTCGAAGCTAAAGTGGGAGAGCTTGATTTGGTAAGCAGTAGAAGCTTTTAGTGCAATAGGGTAGGGACGGAGTGGAACTAGGGGGTCCTTGGGAGATGTGCCCCCACAAACTTGTTGATTAAATGAATGAGTTTAGGAAGGAACCACTGCTAAACACTTATGAATAGACTTGAAAGGGATTGAAGTGACTAATCGGTATTAGGCACGAATGCTATCACCAAGGATAAGCAAGGGAAAATAGGGGAATACAAGCTCTCTTCTCCTCCAATTTTTTATTTATTTTCTTCCACAATCATAAGATTTAGTAGTATAATCTATGTTGGCAGCCTCATACCTAATTCACTGGTTAATTTGGTAATGCCTCATATTGGTGTGGGGTAGTCAGCTCTTGCTCTATTTTGTCACAATTTTCTTTTTGTTTTCTTAGTCGGCAAATGTGATTAAGCTGATGGCTACTTGTCTTTGAACCCTGTTGGAAGTCTGAAGTTTTTCCTTCTGTGTATCTTATGTTTGTTTATATGGCAATGTGCATTTTGTGGTTTTGTGATTAATAGTTTCCTTGTGTTATGCATTTGGGATTATGTTGGAGTCAATTAAAAATTTTATTTCTTACATCCTTTTTGCTAGTAATCTTTTCTTTTTCATGCAATTTATTCTTGTCTAAGTTGGATCTTGGATTTTTTGTATTTTCAATTTGCTCTTGTTGGAAATCTATACCTGCCTTGTGGGTTTGCACTTACATACATGCTTGTTCATTTGCAACCCCATATCCAGTTTAAATTTTAATTTGGCTGTGCTTTTCTTGTTTGGAGCAGTGATCACATAGAGCTTGTGACCTGGGTATGGTTGCCGAGGGAGTATCTTCGTTGGGCTAATGTGAACACGCAGATCTTTTCTTTATCCTTTTGTGGTTTACACGTATGTTGGGCTATGTAGTTTGCTGGTTGTGTACCTAATTCTTTAAACTTTGGATTGTTTCTTATTGTTTTTCATATTGATTTCCTAGCCCTGGAAAGTGAGTGAGTAGATGATGACCAATTTAAGCCAAAGTTTGACATTAGTGTGAAGCCCTTGCTATTCTGGACTTGTATCATATATTAGCACTTAGTAACATAGCTTATTTTTATGTGGGTAATGTTTGTTTTTTCTTTTTGTCAGCTGCATTGGAGCTGGGGTTATGAAAGATAGTAGTTCTTTTGTTCAAGTGCAATTTGGAGTGCATATTAGAAATATCGATCCTAATATGTTTGCAGGGCCTGGGAGTTTATTTGCTCAGTGGCAGAGTTTGATTTGCTGATAAGCTCTTATTTCTTTCCTTCACTTTTCGTATCTTTTATATGACTTTTATTTTAATGTCACATTGTATCGTCGGTTTCGTTACCATCCTTCAACTTTTTTTTTGATAGGACATCTTTCAACTCTCCCTCAAAAGAAATTTACGTTGAATTTTATATTGTTCATTAAAAATTGAGATGGTTCATTTTATAAATGATTTTGAAAATTAGTTTCTTTAATCTTATTAGAGAAATTAAGTTGCTACTTTTCAGGACTTTTGTTGCTCCATGTTTGGCATCTAGTTCATTTTGCTTGACTCTTTATTCTTGTTATCTTTTGCTTTTTTATTTTTATAATTTTTTTAAGGACACATTTCACTTTTCGATTTGTATTCTTTTAATTTGAGACTGGATTATGTGTATTGTTAGTCTGCATTATATGGATTTATGTATTTGTATAGGTTTGATGTAATGGGTTCAGTTGTGGTGTTTTAATTAAGGCTAATTTGATTTTTTCTCTTTTTCAATCATACATACAATTTGTTATAAGGATTTGTTCTGTCATTCTTAGGGCATGTTAAAAATCTATTCCTCATAAGTCTTTAGGAATTGACATTTTCTTTTTGGGTCCTTGGTAGAAGTGGCTGAGTTTGATATATTGATAAGCTCTCTTTTCTCACCGTTCTCTCTTGCAATTATAAGAACTATACAATTTTGGGCTTTTTAAATTCTTTATAATACCTGGGCTGCTTTTCTTAGGCTTTGGTGGACAGCCATAAATTTAATGTACCTCCTGGTGAGGGTTTGAAATTTCCCTAGCAATTATTTTTCCTCTGTCCTGTCTTGTTTAATTTTTTCTCACTCAATCCGAATATGGTAATGCCTCTTATTGTTGTGGGACAGGTAAATTAATGAAGTACGTAACCATCATTACGAGAGAATAATAATACAGGTTTTTGATTTGTCCTGTTATGATTTGCATGAGTTGGGCTTTTTGGGAACAACATGGATTGAGCTTATGTCTCTAGAATTGCATCATGGTTTTAGCACTGATTGATTATTATTTTTTTAAACGGAAAAAAATTTAACTTCTGATTAAGTTATGTTGTCATTTGTAATAACGAAATAGGATAGTTGCATTTCTGGTTTGATAAGCGATGCAAAAATGTGCAGCTTGCAAAAATGTGCAGCTTGTAATGGAAGTTAGGAAGGAACCCATTTCTTTATTATGTTTCAAGTATGGTATTTATATATATATATATATATATATATTTAAAGTTTTTGATTTATTGGGTATTAATTTCTTTAGTTCAATTTATAATTGATTTCTTTAATACTGTGTATATTGGTGATATGTTTGGTATCTAATTGAGTTTACAGTCAGGTTTATGATCAAAGTTCACATTAGTTATTGTTGCTTGACTTAGGGAATGAAGAAAGTCAAACAAAGAATGACAATGCGTCTAAGTTCATACTGTATTTATTTTTGGTTTTAACTAAAATTATGCTTGTGCATCAGTATGAGGTTTAGTGCAAAATTTAGAACTTTATATATAACCTAGTTTGTAAATATTTCATGATTATGTACTCTTAGTTACTGATTTACAGTAGATTTGTCATGGTTACCAACAAACTTTTTTTTTTTTTTTGTCTTTAGGAGGCCACCTCATAGAAGCCAATACAGAGTTATAGTTACAATAAAAAGGAGATAAATCAGGTAGGCATTTTTAGTGATGCTTTTTATGTTTTGAATTAGATCTTTTGGCCGTATGTTACATTTTGACCCATGTATCTGTATATTACTGCTGTTTTAATGTTAAAACAATGTCGTGAAGTTCTACTACTCTGGAATAGTACCTTCCTTTTTTTTTCTTTTTTTCTTTTTTTAGTTTTATGAATCATGGAATGATTTATACACATTCATTGTAAGTAAGCATTTTTTTAATTAAAAAAATTTGTGATATGAATTCCCAGATCAAAATACTGCCCCAATTATGTCTTGCGACTCTTCTTCATATTTTCCTTCTATTCATATAATTTAATATAAATATCACTTTCAGTATGTGCAGCTACGATATTATGTCTTTTTCTATTTTCATTTATTTTGGCTCTATATTTAAGTATTGAGTTCCAGAACTACTTCTGGGCCTATTTAATGCTTAAACATGTTAATTATATATTAATCAATTCATCCTAAGATCTCTTATAATAATCTTGTTTCTGTTTTTGCAGATTGCATGCAACTCTAAGTTGTCTTTTCTTGCTGATGCAGATGATGGTGGTGATGTTAAGGTACTTATGATTTTTTGACTCACTGGATCATGGGGAGGAGTAGGGTGGTCCAAGGGAGACAATTGCCCTCTGCCCCACTCAAAAAAAAAAAAAAGAAAAAAGAAAATAAAATCTTGTGATCCTAGAAAAACCTATAAAAACATATTTGATCCCACCCAAACAAGTCTTGCCTTGCCCCAACTAATAGTAAGAGTCATGTTGCCCTCATCACCCACATTAAAATTGTAAGTTAAACTTAAAAAATAGTGGGATGGAATATTTTAGTAATATTTTCAGGTATGTTATCATGTTTCACAATTTTACATCAATTTCTTTTCTATATTTATTCTCAGTTAAAGGTAATTTTTATGTGCAATAAGTTACTTTTTAATTTCCTCTTAAATACTTATCAAATTACTTGTCTAAATTCTTATAATTAGATCAAGTGTAGATCTTTCTTAGTTAATTGTGTGTTCATGCATACACACATGCATCCTCATGCCTGTAAGAGTGCATATTTTAAAGCCTCATTGAAACTTGACACCCATCAAGATTATATCCACCTAGACAGCCATAATACCTTGCAAAGTCAGTAAGTGGCTCATAGTCTCTTTGCATTTTTTTTCAGTGAGCTTGGATGTCAAAATGTCTGTAGTATAACAAAAGTGCTTAAAGATTAGTAACATTTAATTACCAAAGGATCATTGAGATCATGGAGATCCTAGCATGATGGGAATTATATTAATTCTCAATTAACCCTAAATGAATTGGTATCAATGTAAAAAAAAAAAAAAAAACCTTGTGTTTCAATCTTGGCTTTGTAACTACACTGTATTGTTTGTCTTGATCAAAATCGATATGTTTATTGAGTTGTATACACACTTTCCTACTCATAATGCTTCGCAGTGGTAATATATCCACTGGATTATAAAGTTACATTTTGCTTCTGATTGCAGCTCATGATGCTGGCATCTTTAATAAGTAATATCATTATCATAGGGGTTTCTCGTAAATGTTTAAGATGCATCAGCAATGAAGGGGCTTCTCGCAGCATTGTTTTATAACCCCATGGTTTTCCTATGGAGGCCATGAATCTGGCTTAAACAGTTGTATCTAAATCAATAAAGTTCTAATGTTATTCGTGTCATTTTCAAGAATTCTAATTTTGGGATATACTGTTTCTTTCAGTTTATTCAAAAAAATTTATGGCACCATTTGATATGTGAATTTTGATTTTTGACCCACAATGTGATAACTATATGGTTTGATATATGACAGAAGACATGATTTGCTATTGTAAATATATCTTGTCATATATGAGATCTTCTCTTGTTACCTGAGAATTCTTTCTTGCAACTTTTCATACATGATTATATTTTCTATTTTTTCTATTTTCAGTATATTGTGTCCCCTCTCTGTCTCTCTTTCCAATAATAAGGTTTTTCATATCAAGTTATTTTGAAGCATTAAAAACAAGAATAGAAGATTGGTAACGCTGCTTTCCTGCAGTCAACTGCTGATTATGATCTCTATGGAAGATCATTGACATTCATCAGCATCACCTTTATAAAACTTTAAGAGCATGAGTGGGCCATACAAGTGTATCCTTGTAAATTTCTAGGATTCTGTTTTTGGATGACCTGTCTTAAGTTCCGTTTATGTAACTTATGGTTGGTTTGTCAACATATTTTCTTGCTCATTGCTTTTCTTTTCTTTTCTTTTCTTTTTTCCTCAGATTTTCAAATTACTTTTTTCCCCTAAATGTGTTCTGTTCTTTCTTTGTAAACCTTATGTGTATGAGACCTGTATTGTATTTCTTCCACCTTAACTCTATTTTAAAGATCTGTTGCAGTGTGCAGTTCCTTCCTTGGAGTCCCTGGGAAGGTATCTCTTGTAAATTTAATTGATCTCTCTCTCTCTCTCTTGTGCATATGTGCAAGCATGTACTTTGGGTGTGAATGATGATATAAGAGCATGGCTACATTGGATGCAACTAGCTTTAGTGATTGCATATTGGACATTAATCTGCTCACATGGTAGTTTGCTACTTTGGTTATTCGACATAAAGCATTGGCAAATTTAAAGGAAAACCTTAACAGTTGATTGGTTTGTGAATTCATTAAGTCTAAAGTTTAGTAAATAAGGGACAATGATGAAGTTCAGAAGAAAGCGGGGTCTTCTTAGAATTATGGTTTCCTTGTAGAAGGTAAAGTGTGAGTGCATGGGAAGGTATAATTAATGCCTTGACTGGAATATTATGTGTCCAAGTCCGAGCTTTGTCATGGAAGACAAGAAGGAAAAATGTACCACTACAACCATGAAATTGGCTTGAAATATTGTCAGATGTTTCATTTTCTAGTGAGTGATACAGACTGCCAAGTGCCAACTGTATGAATGGCATCTGGTTTTTCATAGTCCATTATTTTTAGCTATGATTACCTTGTAACAAAGGATGGCCACTCAAATTTCAGGGGCACCCAAAGCCCCAAACACAGCCTAAGTTTCCTCAAAAAGGAACAAATGATCGATTCAGTCTTAACCATTACTTTCGTTCTTCTGATGTGTACAACCATGCTGTAACTCAACTCATGGAAATCACTGTATCATTGATTTCCTTGCATTGACTTTCATTATTCACTGTGTTTGAAACTTGCATCTAGTAACTAGTCACTTGTCTGAGAGTATGCTAATTGCCACTATTATGAGTGAACTTGGGTGGTAATGGAAATGGTTTTGAGAAAAATATGTTTAACTTTTCCCGGGAGTTTAGATGCCCATTATCAAATTTTGGTATGATGCTACTATTAATATGAACTTAGTTGCTATTGGAGACATCTTTAGCCAGGGTATATATAGGATTTTTGTTATGATTTTTGAACCATTCATATGTAACATAAATGTTGTACCTGTGCAGTTTGTTCCAAAATCTAAAAGACATGCATTTGAATCTTTAATCTTCATTATTTGAGTACTTTTTTGTGCTTTGGGAATGTTGGCTGTTATTACTGGAAGTCTTGATTCAAAGCTTATTACGTGGGACTTCTCCAAAGGGCGACCATACAAAATTGTGGATTTTGGTATGTATCTTATATGTTCTGTTCTGTGATATATATTGCCACTATCTCATTTTAAACTTCCCATGACTCCTGTGGTTTTACCAAAATTGGATCTGGTGCCACTTTTGAATGGGCTTCCGAAATTGTTATTTAGCATGCTAGCTTTGGAACATTACTTTTCTACTAGCTTGTTTTGTTGCACCTATTGTGCCCAACTTTTTATTTGTTATCTTTTTAAAGTATTCCAGACACCAAACAATTTTTGTGGTGCAGAGAATATATTGTTGATGGAAATCAAAATCAATTGATGGAGAACTTGAACTAGAATTGCATTAAAATTAAGAATTAAAGCTGGAATTACAGAGAAACTGGAGAAACAAAGTTTCTGTCCAGGTCTGAAATTAAGTTAAATTCACATAAAAACTGATTGTAGTCTTACATAGCTAGCCTATTTATAATCTTTAACTATTAGGAAATAAAGTAGCCAATAGTTACATAAGTCAAAGCTGTAATTAAAGAGGATACATGCCAGATATTAAAAGTCAAAATAAGGTGCTGCTGGCAGTCCTAAGAGGTCAGAAGGTTGGCTGGCTGGTTGTCAGTCCTAAGGATAGAGGGTGGTGGCAGATATGAGAGTCAAAATAAGGGGCTGCTAGCAGTCCTAAGAGGTCAGAAGGTTGGCTGGCTGATTGTCAGTCCTAAGGATAGAGGGTGGCTGCATCAATTGTTCTTGCAATCTTTTTATATGATTGTTAGCTGTAAGTGTATGTGCTCTGTTGACTGCAACAATAGGCAAACTCTTCCCTTCTCTTGATTTCTCTCAAGTCTTTTAACACTATTCACCCAAATGTGATTCTACTCGTTCAATTTATTTTATAGATTTTGGTGCTTGGTTGCTTTTCAAGGCGTTTGTTGCGATTTGGTACTCTACTTGGGCGATGTAGTTTGTTAGGGACCTATGGCAATAAGCTCTCTCTAAGTACAGGATTAAGATGTTTATGAGCAAGGTTTACCACTATTGTGAGTTAAAAAATTTTATATTAAAAAAAAGAAAGATATTTATATCGAGCATAATTATTTATACCTTTTGTGCGTGTTTTAGATTTTACTTTTGATATTTTTTCTCCCTTAACCAGTTGCTTGACCTTTTGGGGGTTGTTGATTTTCTCTTTATATATATATATATATATATATTTTTTTTTTCTTTGTAATAATTTTTTCCTAAAATAATGACCCTTATTTTCAGACTTAGATTTTTATTTTTCAAGCTTGGATTTTGTGCTTCCCTGGTTACATTATCAGGGTTTATTTAATACCAGGTGGTGCATTTGCTTGTGGTGCTTTACCTAAGGTTGATTTGTTTTTGTTGCTTCCCAATGAAACATGCTTTTGAGTAGACTTGTTCTTATTTTGAATACTGTGTTCTTGTAATGTAAAGTTGTCTTGAACTGTATAGTTGGTATTCTCTATATTTCAGCTCTCATGCAGGAAGTTGATGTGTCTCTCTGGTCATCCTATGTTAGCAGTTTCATATCCAATTTGGTTTTGCCACATATTATCTTTCTACTGAATGCAGGATTTTTATTTTTTATTTTTATATATTAATATTTTGGTGGTTTGCAGCTTAAGCAGTGGAGTCTGCTTTGGCAACAGGCTCTCTTTTCCTCCCATTTTATGTTAGTTTATTTTCCTCTCCCACAAACATATGCGGTGTTTTAACTAATGCAGATTCAATTTTCTCATATTCTATATATACAATCCACTAATATGTAACTGTAGTGGGTAAAAGTGAGAAAAACTCGAAGGTGCCATTTAATTTAATTTTTTGTTTAAATTGGAGCTTGGATTGTTTGTTTTTTCAGTTTGGTCTCTTGCTGGAAATCGGTGCCTAAACCGTGGGTGCAGTTCCATACATGCTTGTATGTTATTGTTATTTTCTTGCTCGTAAGCTTGTTCATCTTGTACTTGCAACTTCATACCCTGTTTAATTTGGCTGTGCACACTTATCAAAAAAAATTTGGCTGTGCACTTGTTGTTTGGAGCAGTAATCACATTGCGCTCATGGCCTGAGAATGGATGCCGGGGAGTATCTTCGTTGGACAAATGTGATTCAAATATTTGTTAGGCTCTTAAGGTTGCTGGTTTTGTCAGTAATTCATCTAAACTTGGATTTTTGTTTATTGATTTCCTAGCCATGTAAAGTGAGTGGGCAGATGCAGTCCTTGTTTAACCAAAGTTTGACTTTAGTCAGATGCTCTTACGTAGTAACATAGCTTGGTGATGTTTGTTTTTTGCTTTTCTCCGACTGCATTGGGGCTGGGATTATGATTAAACAACATATGCAGTGTATTAACTAATGTTGATTCAATTTTGCAGCTTCCCAATCATAAATGCTGACGAGTAAACCCGCTCCCCAAACCTCCTCCTCCTCCTCCTCCTCCTCCTCCTCTTCTTCTTTTTATTTTATGTTTTATTTTTTACTTTTTTGCTTTTAAATATTCTTGTGATTTACACTTGTCCTGAACTGCAGGTTGGATTGTTGTTTTTTTGGTCTGCTATATTGGGAAATCGTTGCCATCACATCACTGAGGGTTCACACTATCGTACAGTTGTGTAAATTTGTCTTCGTTTCATGTTATTATTGTTACTTTCTTGCTCTCAATGCACAACTTAGTCATCCTGTTTTGGCAGCCAGTTTCCTGTTTGGATTTTATTCTGGCAATGAGTGGGCAGTGCTGTTTATGGTCTATAGAACTGGGTTATTTTGGTACTCAGAGACTCTTTTCCTCCCATATTTATTAATTGTTGTTATTTTCTTCTACAATCATAAGATTTAAAAGTTTAATCCTTGTTGGTAGCATCATACCTCATTTGCAGGTTAATCTGGTAATGCCTCTTATTGGTGTGGGGCAGTCAGGCTTTTGCTTTACTCTCTCATGATTTGCTGCTTGTTTTCTTCGTCGCAAAATTTGATTATGCTTTTTGGCTCAATGTTCAAGTTCGTTGCAAGTTTGAAGTTTTTCCTTTTTTAGACTTTTTTTTAAAGCATTGTGTACTTTATGCTTGTTTATATGCTGCTGATGTTCATTTTGTGTTTTTTTGTTTAGTGCTTTCCTAGTGTTATTATTTGGGTATTGTGTTAGGGTTAATTAAAAAATTTATATTGACGAGAATTATGTATTATAATCTTTTTGCTATTGTATTTTATATATACTTTTGATCTTAGGTATAGAAGTTATTTAACTCTGCCTATGTTTGTGCTTTATTGTTCAAAGCCGGGTCCCTTGACTGGAAAAAGGAGGAAGGGATATAGTACTTATTTCTCCCTTAACTACTTGCTTGAGCCTTATTTATATTCTCCTTCCTAGTTCTTTTTTTTCTTCTGAATTACTTCTTTATATTTAAACTGATATTTGCCTTTGTTTTTTCTTTAATTTATAATTTTATAACTGAAGCTTGGATTGTGTGATTTGTCTAGCCGGATTTTGGGTTGTATAATTCCTGCAGCCTCCTAAGATGTGATGCAATTCTGAGGTTCTAAGCTCTATCCTAGTCTGATTTCACATTTTCTTGCTTCTCTATCTTTTTTGATTTACATATATGTTAGGTTCTTAAGCTTGCTGGTTGTGTAAATAATTCATTTAAACTTGGATCGTTGCTTATTGATTTCCTAGCTGTGGAAAGTGAGTGGGCAGATGCTGTCCTTGCTCAACCAAAGTTTGACATCAGTCTGACGCTCTTGCTATTTTGGACTGATATTATGTATTAGCACTTAGTATCATTGCTTTGTTATATATGGGTGATGCTTATTTTTTGCTTTCGTCAGGCTTCGTTGGGGCTGGAGTTATGATTAAACAACATATGCAGTGTTTTAACTAATGCTGATTGAATTTTGTTCCTTCCCAACGATAAATGCTTATTAGCTGACCCCTTCTCCACCGCCTCCTTGTATTTTTTGACTTTTAAATATTATTGTTATTTACACTTGTCCTGAACTGTAGCTTGGATTTTTTTTTTTTTTTCAAGTCTGCTAATTTGTGAAATCAAAGCCATCGCTACTCTGGGGGTTCACGTCTTCATACGGCTTTGTAAATTTGTTTTGTTTCTTGCTTTTATTGTTACTTATTACACAACTGGGTCATCCTGTTTCGGCAACCCATTTCAGGTTTGGATTTTATACTGGCAGTGCCATTTATGGTCTTGAGGAACTGGATTTTTTTGGTACTTTGAAGCTAAAGTGGAAGAGCTTGATTTGGTAAGCAGTAGAAGGTTTTAGCGTGATACGCAGGGACGAAGTGTAACTAGGGGGAACTTGTTTGATTAAATGAATGAGATAAGGGATGGAACCAATGCTAAACACTTGTGAATAGACTTGAAATGGAGTGAAGTGACTAATTGGTATTAGGCAGAACACTATCACAAGGATAAGCAAAGGAAAATAGTGGAAAATAAGCTCTCTTTTCCTCCTATTTTTTGGTTAGTTAGAATTATAAGCTTTTTTTTTTTTTTTCCAGTCTGCTAATGAGTTAAGGAATTTAAGCATATCCAATTGCTCTCTCTCTGCTCCTTCGCCAAAATTGCCAAAATAGCATCAGAATCAAAATGTCACTTTGAGGTCAGTTTTTTTCTTTTATTTATTTCTTTTTTCTGATCTTCTTTGGCTATCCCATTGCAATGTTGATAATTTGTGACTGATATACTTTTGGTGGGATGGTTAGGGTCTGATTTTTTGGCGATGAGAAGGGGTTTTTAGGATTTAGAAATCTCTACAAGTTATAATTTTTCATTAGATATATATATATACATATCCTAAGTCATGTTTCAAAATTATATTTCATAATTGTGTTTTACCCTTTCTTGTTATCTTTTGCTTTTTTATTTGGGGTTCACGTGTGGTGTTTTAATTAAGGCTATTTTGATTTTTTTTTTTTCAATCATAAATATGATTTGTTATAAGGATTTATCTATATATTTGTTGGATTCTACTAAAATATGGTAGTTCTAGTTCTTTTTATTTGTTTTATCATTCTCAGGGCATGTTAAAAGTCTATTCCTCATAAGTCTACAGGAACTGGCATTTTCTTTTTGGGTCCTTAGAAGAAGTGGCTGAGTTTGATATAGTGATAAGCTCTCTTTTCTCATCATTCTCTCTTGCAATCATTAGAACTATACAATTTTGGGCTTTTTAAATTCTCTATAATACTTGGGCTGTTTTTCTTAGGCTTTGGGTTTCTGGACAGCCTTAAATTCAATGTAAACACTTGGTGAGAGTTTGAAGTGTCCCTAGCAATTATTTTTCCTCTGTCTTGTCTTGTTTAATTTTTTCTCACTCAATCCGAATATGGTAATGCCTCTTATTGTTGTGGGACAGGTAAATTTACGAAGAATGTAACCATCATTACGAGAGAATAATAATACAGGTTTTTGCTTTATCCTGTTATGATTTGCATGAGTTGGTATTTTTTGGAACAACATGGATCGAACTTATGTCTCTAGAATTGCATCATGGTTTGAGCACTGATTGACTCATTTCTTTATAAGCTGTTGATGTCTATTTTGTTGTTTTGTGTGAACAATGTTGATTATTTTAATCTTGATATGTCTACAGTAGTGGAAACTCTTCTGCAACAAGTGTTTACAAAACTCTGTGTAGACGACACTAGCTTCTTACAAAACCAAAAGATACATAAAAAAGGCCATCATCCAGTGTTGGTCTGGCCAAAGTAGGATTCTGCCCAAACAATCTAAATTTTGCACATGACTTGACAGCTTGAGTATTTCACATAGGAAAGCTAAAAATGTAGAGAATTATTGACTCTTAGATCATGGAGATTGAGTTCCATTAAAAAATACTAATCACACAGTCCATTTCTTTTGCTATTTTCAGAGGCCTTTTAGGATCTGCTATATTAACTGATAGTAATGTTTTTGGTTATTAGTTCCTTGAGTTGTATTGTGTTCATGTGAAAGATATTTCTTTTGTCTGAATTTTTTTTTATCTGTTTTATGCAACAGCGTTGGTGGTCCTTCTTTCTTGCTTCCTTTAATAGTTTTGCTATATTGCAAATGAGTGGATCATGGACATTTGGTTTGAAAAATTAAGAATTCATTGGAAAGTATTTATAATGCAGAATGTCTACTCCTTAAATTTTGATTCAGGAATGAACATCTTGGTTTTTTTTAATTTTTGCAGAATTCTTAAATTGAGGCTTCTTTCTTTGGCTAGGCATGATGTGGTACTAGTTAAGCTCTACTTCTTGGTGTCATGTACTTCATTGGTTATTTCTGATTCTTGCAATATGTTTTTGTGAAAGTAGCACTTATCTTTCATTTATCCCAAGTTCCATTGAAGGTACAATTTTGTGGGTTAGTCTTTTGGAAGATGGTTTTGGTGATGTGGGATCGGGTCTTGCACAGTGGTCCTTTGGTTAGTTTTAGTATTTAGCAAGACTTTTTCCTTACCCATTTATGTGGTACAGTATCTTCTGTTAGTGTTCTTTCTATTATCTTTTAATCTCATATGTGGTTATGCATTCTAAGGCACCATTATGTGCAATCTTCTATAAATTTTGTGATTTGATTGTCGTATTTTTTTTTTCCTTCCATTATACAAAATGGATTATCTTTTATCTCGTAGAGACACAACTTAGAAGTTTTATTAAAGCTTGTCCATATTAGCAACCTTACTCTATCTTGCATGCATTATTAGACATCCTGGTGCTCCTTTGGGCTTAAAATAGTATTAATTGCTATATCTTCATCTGTATGAATTTGTTCTCTGGATCTGCATCGTCTACTTTTGTTGGTGTTTCAAGCAGTGTTCTTGGAGAAGTGACATAGGACAATCAGAACAAAATTAAAACAATAATAAAATAAATGGATATGACCTAGGGGTCAGTACCTAGGTCTAGCTTGGAGTCAGCTCCAAGCGGGGAAACTACTAGGAGTCAGCACTAGACCAAAGAATGACCAAATGACCATTTTTTTCATTCATCAAAATATAAACTCTCTCCTCAAGGAGTACAATAGGTTGCTTATAAAGGATTGCTAAATCCTAGTTCTAATTGGCTTAGGAAACCCTAATTACCTTATTACAAAAATAACCTTGCTTCCAAATTAAAATACTAATAGCCTAATAAACTAATAGGACCTAAAATATAAAAATACAATTGACTCGCAAACATAAATAATACTCAATAAAAATCTTTTTGCGTCTCTCGTTTCAAGCAGGTTTTGCAAGTTCTTACCCGGGGTGCTTGGCAAGGTTGTAGAAACTTAGTGGGCAGGTACACTGCTGCTGGATCCTTTTTTGATTGTCATGTACTATCATTTATCATATCCTTTGTTAAATTTTGATCTTCAATTTTGTCTTTTTGCACTCTAACCTTATGCTTTTTGGAGCTCATCACTGGGCAGTCACATATGTATGAGTTGTAGAAAGTTAGTGGGCAGGTAGACTGTTGCTGGATCCTTTTTTGATTGTCATGTACTTATATTTATCATATCCTTTGTAAAGATCATAAATTTGGTCTTTTTGCACTCTAACCTTATGCTTTTTGGGGCTCATCACTGGACAGTCACATATGTATGAGTTGCATTCTTTAAACATTAGTGCTAAAATGTCAGGAAAGGAAGGTATTTGGCTTGTAGAGGAAACAAACTGTCTTTTGGTGCTTGGTTGCTGAATTGGTGGAGTTTGATTTGGCTATAAGATTTCTTTTCCTCCCACTTTCATTATTTTCTCCTACAATCCTAGTCTCATTAGGTGATGGTTTGAACTTTCATTGTATTCTTTTTCCTTCGTACTTCAATCTTGTTTAATTTTTGGTTATTCTGTCTTGAAAAAGTTATGTCTTGTTCAAATGCGGTAATGCCTATTATTGGAATACAGGTAGGTTGATGGTGGTGATCGTGACCTAACTATGGTTGCTGGGGTAGAATAATATCAATTGTGCTTTGCACTATTGGGCTTTCTAGGATTTTAATGATTTTAACTTGTGTCTTTGGATTTGCATCATAATTTAAAATTAGAATGTTATTGATTTATTTACTAGTCATAGGTGTGTGATTGAGCAGATGCCATCCATCTCCAAGCATGACTTTTTTAAGAGCTGGTGGTGTTTGTTTTGTAGTTTGTGACAAGTACATTTCTGGTTCCCACAATTCTTTGTTTCGTTTTTGCAAGATCCTATCTTATTTGAATGTGTATATTCCTCTTATTTGTGTGGGGCAGGTAGATTTACACCAATACTGTTGTTTCCAAGGAAGAATTATTTAGGTTATTGGTTTGTCCCGTAATTGGCATTAGTTGGGCGTTCTGTGAATTAAATGATTTTAATTTGTCTTTGAATTTTGCATCATTATTCATAGAATTTGTATATGTTGCTGATTAATTTCCAAGTCAGAAAAAATAAGTGAGCAAATGCCATTAAAACTTCTATGGACGCGGTTTGTATAGGTGGACTGTGTGGGGGGATATTTTGGGGCTTATGGCTCTATTACCCCAAATCTTGTGCTTAAAAAATTTCATGTTGTATATCAATTTGGGTGACAAAGTTTGATGGGGGACCTTAGGCAAAATGCTCTCCTTGTGTCTTGATTTCATTATTTTCTTTTCTTACAATTTGAAGTTTTAAGTATTGGTGTAAGCTATGATGTGTGAGTGAGAAAATAAATTTGTTGTATTTACGTTGGGCTGAGAACAAGCTTCTATTGCTGCTGTGTTTTAGTTTTTGCTTTTGTTTCTACTACTTGCTTAACTACTTGCTTGACCCTTAAGAGGTTTTTGGTTTTCTGTTTATATATTTTATTTTCTTTCTTTATTATTTTAATCCTCATTTTTATTACTGGAGATCTTCCTAGTCTGCGGTGTCAGGTTTTATTTAATTTAAGTGGTGTTGCATTTGCATTAGTTTTGCTAGGGTTGATTTTGTTTTGTTGCTTCTCGGTGAAACATGCTTTTGAGTAGTCTTGCTCTTTATTATTATTTTTATTTTTTGTTCGTTTCTTGGAAAAAAAAAATCTTATAATTTAAAGATGTCCTAAACTAAGTAGCTGGAATTCTGTGTTTTTTAGTTTGCTCATGTAGGAGGTCAATGTAAGCCCCACGAAGGGTTTGAACTTTCTTGTGGTACTTGTACATCTGTCTTGTTTCTATTGATATTTTCTTGCTTCTAGTGGAACTTGGTTATATTGTGTTAGCAGTTCTATTTCTAGTTTGGATTGTCACATTGTCTGTATGCAGGAAGCGAGATTTTTGTTTTTTTGGTGCTTCACAGATTAAGCAGCTGAGTATGATTTGGCAATAAGCTCTGTTTTTCTTTCCTTTTTTTCCTTTCCTTCAAGCATAATTTTAAAAAATACATTTTTGTTGTTTTAATTCTTTCTAATACTTGGGTTTGTGACTGAATTCCCTAGGTTTCATTTTCGAGGAGGATTATAATTCCCAGTCCTGTGAAGTGATGGTTTGAAATGTCTATTACAATTCTTCTACCTTTATCTTGCTGTCTAATTTTATTTTTGGTCGTTATGTGTTGGCAACTTCAATAGTGAATTCACAACTTAATCTGGCAATGCCTCTTATTGGTGTAGGCCATAATTTTAATCGTAGTGCAACCAATCTTGGAACTTGGGCTATGATGATTGCAACAATAAGAAAACTCTGTTTTTTTTTTTTTGGTCTTAAATTTCACATTTTGCTTGTGAGTCTTTAATATAGTGTTCCTACTACTGTGATAGTATTCTATTCCTTGTTCAATTTACTTATAGGTTTTGGTCCTCGACAGCTCTGTGAAGGCATTTGTTTCTGTGAAGTTGACTTTTCTAGATATATTTGGTTCTTGTCTATAGGAGCACAATCCCTTATGGCTGGTAATTATGGGTTCAAAAATTAAATTAACATTGTAAACGAAAATTGGTGCTTGCATTGTGTTTTTTTTAGGCTTCATTTGTTCGGTTTTAACTAATCCCATCACTACCTTGAATTTTTGTCTTGGTTCCTTTTTTTAACTGCTGCCTACTTGCACTTGTTAGTACTTCTAAGAACCTAAGGTCATCAATATCATTATTAGGCATACATATAAGATAAAGGCAGCCAGCTTCAAACATGGTTGTTTTGAATGTTAAAGAAGTATAAGATTTACATTGCAAGGAAGAGGGCATTCATATGAAATAAACGCAGCCAGCTTCAAACATGGTTGTTTTGAATGTTAAAGAAGTATAAGATTTACATTGCAAGGAAGAGGGCATTCATATAAAATAAAAGCAGCCAGCTTCAAACATGGTTGTTTTGAATGCCAAAGAAGTATAAGATTTAAATTGTAAGGAAGAGTTATTCTAGTCATTTTTGCAACTATTGCACTTCTGTGTACATGTGAAAAATTCTCACTGGAATTTTTTTTTTTTTCTTTTTGGTGCCATGCAGCTTAAGTGGTGGAGTTTGGCTTGGTGATAAGCTTTCTCTTTCCCCCTTTTTTCTTTACTCTCCTGCAATTAAATGAATTATAAGGATATTTTTCCACTTGTTCTAATTCTTTCTTATACTTGTGACATGTATGCATTTCTTAGGATTCGGTTTCCTTGAGGATTATAAATTCCAATCACACTCAACGAGGGTTTGAAACTTCTATTGGAATTCTTGTCCCCTTGTCCCACTTTGTTTTTCGATTTTTAGGCGTTTTTAGGGTTTATTCAATTCTAGGAGTGGTGCATTTGCCTGTGGTACTTTACCAGTTTACCTAAGGTTGATTTGGTTTTCTTGATTCTCAATGAAGCATGCTTTTGAGTAGTGTTCGTGTAATTTAAAGTTATCCTTGGGCAGCTTTAGGTAGTGGAGATGATTTGGCAGTGAGATCTCTTTTCTCTTGTTTTCATTTTTTGTCTGCTACAATCATTAGAATTATAGGGAAGAACTTCTTGATTTAATTCTTTCTAATATTTGGGCCTGTGATTGCTTTTCCATGGCCTGTCATTAAATTCTCTTATGTTTTTTGGAGCTTTGGTTGATGTGATGATTTATTGCCTTTTGGTAGACATGTAAGATAACAGTAACTTGCTTTAAACATGTCTACTATTTAAATTCTTTTAAAGTATAGGTTTATGCTGTCTTATGAGTTGGGCTTTTTGGGAATTACATGGAGAACTTGCATCATAATTTGTAATCTTAGGTTATTGCCGATTGATTTCCTCACCATAGACAGTGAGCGGCCAAACCTGTCAATATCAAACCAAGTTGTTAGTCTTTAGACTTTGTTATTCTGGACTCCCTATTACTTGGGCACTGAGTAACATGTCTTTATAAGCTAGTGGTGCTCTCTTTGTGGTTTTATGAACACAATGTTGATAATTTAATTTTGATTGTTTACAGGAGGTAAAACTGATTTCGACTTTCTTGCATTTATCTTGTAGAGATGAGTTCTTCATTTAAAAAAAAAAAAAAAAAATTTTGTCAACTTCTGCAATTTGGGAGGTGTTAATTCTCAATCCTTACATGTTTACAGGAAGCAAAATTTTTTTTAGAATTATGGCAGAAGTTTGATTCTGCAATAAGATCTCGTTTCCTCCTGTTAGTGTCAGCCTGTGACAGTTTGAAACTTCCAGTGCAATTCTTTTCCTTTGTACAACATTCTTGTTTAGTTTTGATCATTTCATGTGGGACACCTCATCTCTTATTCAAATGTGGGCACTCATCTCTTACTTGAAGGTGATAGTGACCCAAATTTGGTTGTGGAGGTAGAATAATACAAGTTTTTGCTTTGTCTTGTGATTGGGAATAGTTTGGCATTTTGGCTTTATGTGAATTAAATGTTTTTAACTTGAGTCTTTGTATTTGCATTGTAATTCATGACATTAGAATCTTATCGATTGATTTCATGGCCATTGAAAGTGATCAAGCAGATGACATCCATGTCAAAGCTAGACTTATTTACAAGTTGGTGATTTTTCTTTTTTTGGTGGTTTTCTGACAAGTACTTTCTTCATTCCCATTATTCTTTGTATGCTGGAACTGAGAATGTTCAATAATTTTAATCTTGATATGTCTGCGGGGGGAATTGTGATTCTACCTTTTTTGTATTTGAGAAATAGTGTGTATAAGCAAGCTTTCTTGCGTTTGGGCCATGTGATTGATTGCAACCATAAGAAAACTCCTCATTCTCTTGATTTCATTTTTGGTTATAGACTTATAGGTCTTCTAATATGTTGTTTCCTCGAACATAATACAATTCCTTGTTCCATTTATTTTATAGATTTTGGTTCATGTTGCATAGACTTCTCTTGAATGATCTTATCAAAAAAAAAAAAAAAAGACTTCTCTTGAATGATATGGTTTCCTTTTAAATAAAAAGGTTCTTGACCTTAGGATGGTTGCCGAGGGTAAATAATACAGTGTTTTGCTTTATCTTGTCATGATTTGCATGAGTTGGGCTTTCTAGGAATGACATGGATCCAACTTATGTCTCTAGGTTTGCATCATAGTTCTTTGGATAGAAGTTTGAAAGGCTTGCATCGTAGGTTACGATTACCAAGCAGCTAATTCGTTCAGAAAGGTTTGCATCATAGTTCGTAACCTTAGATTGCTTCTAAGTGATTTTTTATTTGTAGAATCAACTAACACAGTACAACAAGGTAATTCCTTCCCTAGAATTTATTGGTGCTTTTCTCCTTATTATAATTTAAAAGGCTTATATATTTTTGTGATATGTAACTTAGTAGGCTTATATTGACTATATTTATTTATAATTTTACCTTTCTGCTTTTTCATTTTAGATTGACAGTAATTTCCTCTTTTAACTTATTAAAAAATAAAATTAATTTCCTCTTTAACTGCTTGGTTGACTCTTTATTCTTGTTATCTTTTGCTCTTTCTCTTTCCAAGGACACATTCCCGTTTGTGTTCTTTTAATTTTGAGACTGGATTGTGTGTATTGTCTGTCTCCATTATCTGGATTTATCCATTTGTTTGGGTTTGATGTATTGCAAATTCACTTGGGGTGCCTTAATGATGGCTAGTTTGATTTTGTCTATTTTCAATCACACATACAATTTTGTGTTTTGAGTAGTGTTGCTTCTTTTTTTTTTTTTCTTTCCTCTTTTAAAAAATATTTTTTATAATTTATATTTGTCCTGAATTGTAGCTTTGGAATGCATATATTTTCAGTTTGCTCTTATGGAAAATTAATGCCTGCACCACGAGGGATTGCACTTTCATTCAGTGCTTGTGCATTTGTCTTAGTGTCTTGTTTCTGTTCTTATTCTCTGTTTATAGTGATACTTCTTCCTCTTTGGGCTGCTTGAAGTAGTGGAGATGATTTGGCAGTAAGATCTCTTTTCTCTTGTTTTCATTTTTTGTCTGCTACAATCATTAGAATTATAGGGAAGAACTTCTTGATTTAATTCTTTCTAATATTTGGGCCTGTGATTGCTTTTCCATGGCCTGTCATTAAATTCTCTTATGTTTTTTGGAGCTTTGGTTGATATGGTGATTTATTGTCTTTTGGTACACATGTAAGATAACAGTAACTTGCTTTAAACATGTCTACTATTTAAATTCTTTTAAGTATAGGTTTATGCTGTCTTATGAGTTGGGCTTTTTGGAAATTACATAGAGAACTTGCATCATAATTTGTAATCTTAGGTTATTGCGGATTGATTTCCTCATCATAGACAGTGAGTGGGCCGAACCTGTCAATATCGAACCAAGTTGTTAGTCTTCAGACTTTGTTATTCTGGACTCTCTATTATTTGGGCACTGAGGAACATGTCTTTATAAGCTAGTGGTGCTCTCTTTGTGGTTTTATGAACACAATGTCGATAATTTAATTTTGATTGTTTACAGGAGGCAAAACTGATTTCGACTTTCTTGTATTTATCTTGTAGAGATGAGTTCTTCATTTAAAAAGAATTTTTTTTTTTTTGGTCAACTTCTGCAATTTGGGAGGTGTTAATTCTCAAACCTTACATGTTTACAGGAAGCATAATTTTTTTTGGAATTATGGCAGAAGTTTGATTCTGCAATAAGATCTCATTTCCTCCTGTTAGTGTCAGCCTGTGACAGTTTGAAACTTCCAGTGCAATTCTTTTCCTTTGTACAACAGTCTTGTTTAGTTTTGATCATTCCATGTGGGACACCTCATCTCTTATTCAAATGTGGGAACTCGTCTCTTACTTAATGGTGATAGTGACCCAAATTTGGTTGTGGAGGTAGAATAATACAAGTTTTTGCTTTGTCCTGTGATTGGGAATAGTTTGGCATTTTGGCTTTATGTGAATTAAATGTTTTTAACTTGAGTCTTTGTATTTGCATCATAATTCATGACATTAGAATCTTATCGATTGATTTCATGGTCATTGAAAGTGATCAAGCAGATGACATCCATGTCAAAGCTAGACTTATTTACAAGTTGGTGATTTTTCTTTTTTTGGTGGTTTTGTGACAAGTACTTTCTTTGTTCCCATTATTCTTTGTATGCTGGAACTGAGAATGTTCGATAATTTTAATCTTGATATTTCTGCGGGGGGATTGTGATTTTGCCTTTTTTGTATTTGAGAAAGAGTGTGTATAAGCAAGTTTTCTTGCGTTTGGGCCATGTGATTGACTGCAACCATAAGAAAACTCCTCATTCTCTTGATTTCATTTTTGGTTATAGACTTATAGGTCTTCTAATATGTTGTTTACTCGAACATAATATAATTCCTTGTTCCATTTATTTTATAGATTTTGGTTCATGTTGCATAGACTTCTCTTGAATGATATGGTTTCCTTATAGTATCATTAATAAGTAAACTTTCCTTTCCTTTCCTTTATTGGTGTCTGGCTGGTAATTGTGGGCTTAAAATTTAAAACTATACTCTTAGTCTCTTGATTTCACTTAGTCTCTATTGTATTTTGTATTTACTTTTGATTATAGCTATAAATCTTATTTAACTCTGCCTGTGCTTGTGCCTACTTATTCTCTGCTGGTCCCAATCCCAAAAAAATGAGGTGGGGATATAGCAGTAATTTCTCCCATAACTACTTGCTCTTGATCAATGCTGCACCGTGGATTTGCACTTCCATACATGCTTGTACTTTTTTTTATTTTTTATTGGCCATACATGCTTGTACATTGTCGTTATTTTCTTGCTCTTAGTGCAACCTCTTCAGCTTTTGCGCGCATTTTCAGTTTACTATTGTTGGAGCTTGGATGTATTCTCGGGCTGCAATGTCTGGCTTTATTTACTTTCATGGGTAATGGTGCTCTGGCTGAGGTTAATTTGGTTTTCCTCTTCTTTCCTTCTTTTTATTCCTTTTAAAAAAATCTTATAATTTAATGTTTTCCTGAACTATGTAGCTGTGATTCTATGATTTTCAGTTTGCTCAGGTGGAAAGTCAATGCCGGAGCCTTCAAGGATTTGAGCTTTCATCTAGTGCTTGTACATCTATATTCTTTTCTTGTTTCTATTGATGTTTTCTTGCTTTTTGGGGAATCTAGTTATCATGTGTTGGCAGTTCCATTTCTAGTTTGGATCGCCACTTAAATGTCGGTATACAGGAAGTGGGATTTTTTTTTTTTTTTTTTAATTTTTTATTTTGGTGCCTCGCAGCTTAAGCACCATAGTCTAATTTGGTGATAAGCTCTCTTTTCCACTTGCTTTCATTATTTACTCTTGCAATCATAAGAACTGTAAGTTTTTCTCTTGTTTTAAGTCTTTCTAATGCTTGGGCCTTTAACTGCTTTTCTTGGACTTTGGTTTCTTGGACAGTCATAAATTCTAGTCTTATTCAACGAGGGTTTGAAACTCTTAGTGCTGTTCTTGTCCTTTTGTCTTGCTTTTTTGTTTGATTTTTAGTCACTCTGTTGGCAAGCTCATATCTAATTTGTATGTTAAATGCCTTTTATTTGTGTGGGGCAGGTAGGTGAACAAAGATTGTGACTTAAATATGATTGCTGAGGGAGTATATTCAAGTTTTTGCTTTAAACTGTAGTGATTTGCATAATATTTTGTAATCTTAGACTGTTTTTGTTTGATTTCCTAATCATAGAAAGACAAGTGGGCAGGTATACTGTTGTTGGTTCCTTTTAACTAATGTTGATTTGATTTTGTTGCTTCCCAATCATACATGCTGTTGAGTAGTCCCCCCAACCTTTTTTTTCCATCAATTTTTTTTTTTAGAAGCTTTTTTATATTCTTGTAATTTAAACTTGTCTTGAATTGGAGGTTGGATTATGTGTATTTTCAGTCTGCTCTTGGAGGAAATTAATTTCATCACCATTGAATCTGTGCACTTTATTGTAGTCTTGGAAATTTGTCTTAACCAACCTATGACCGAACAAAAATGGGTCTACTGAGGGGCAACAAAGACTGAACTATTCCTGCCAAAAACTAGAGGCCTCTGGGAGTTAGCAGGTGTGAGAGAGTCCCCTATCTGTTTGTCTCAGAGTCTTGATTTTGTTGTTAGTTTCTTGCTTTTAATGCAACTTGGTCATCTTGTGTTGGCAGCTTGATCTTAGTCTAGCAGTTTCATTTATAGCCTACATAACTGTAGATATGTGACCTTTCGTGGAGTTTGTTTCTGTTGGTTTGGGGGAGAGTGGAATTAGGTAGCAGGCTTATTATATGGCGCTCTAGGTTGGCCATTTTTTCTAGCAATTTTTTTCGTGGAGTGGAGTTTGTTTATCTTTTCGTGGAGTTTGTTTCTCTAGCAATTTTTTTCCCTCTTGTTGTGGGACAGGTAAATTAATGAAATATGTAACCATCATTACGAGAGAATAATAATACGGGTTTTTTATTTGTCCTTTTATTATTTGCATGAGTTGGGCTTTTTTGGAACAACATGGATCGAACTATGTTTCTAGAATTGCATTAATACGGGTTTTTTATTTGTCTTGTTATTATTTGCATGAGTTGGGCTTTTTTGGAACAACATAGATCGAACTTATGTTTCTAGAATTGCATCATGGTTTGAGCATTGATTGACTTATTTCTGTATAAGTTGTTAATGTCCATTTTGTTGTTTTGTGTGTACAATGTTGACTATTTTAATCTTGATTTGTCTGCAGCAGGGGAAATTCTTCTGCAACAGGTGTTTACAAAACTCTGTGTAGATGACACTAACTTCTTACAAAACCAAAAGTTACATAAAAAAAGCCATCATCCAGCATTGGTCTAGCCAAAGTAGGATTTTGCCCAAACAATCTAAATTTTGCACATGACTTGACAGATTGAGACTTTCACATAGGAAAGCTAAAAATGTAGAGAATTAGACTCTTAGATCATGGAGATTGAGTTCCATTAAAAAGCCATAATCACACAGTCCATTTCTTTTGTTATTTTCAGATGACTTTTAGGTTCTACTATATTAACCGATAGTAATGTTTTTGGTCATTAGATCGTTCTATTGTGTTCATGTGAAAGATATTTCTTTTGTCTGAATTCTTTTTATCTGTTTCATGCCATGGTGTTGCTCTTCCTTCTTCATGCTTCCTTTAATATTTTATTTTTTAAATGCAGTATGCAGTATATGACTATATGTAATTATTATAAAATTTTATGTCAAAGTTTTGCTATATTGCAATGAGTGGATCATGGACATTTGGTTTGAAAAATTGACAATTCCTTGGAAGTATTTATCACGCAAAATGTCTACTCCTTAAATTTTGGCATAGGAAAGAACATCCTGGTTTTTATTAATTTTTGTAGAATTCCTAAATTGAGGCTTCTTTTGGTGGCTAAGCATGATGTGATAATAGTTATGCTGTAATTCTTGGTTTCAAAGGCTGAAACCATTCCTGCCAAAAACTAGGGGCCTCTGGGAGTTAGCAGGTATGAGAGAGTCCCCTATCTTTCTATCTCAGTCTTGATTTTGTTGTTAGTTTCTTGCTTCTAATGCAACTTGGTCATCCTGTATTGGCAGCTTGATCTTAGTCTAGCAGTTTCATTTATAGCCTACAGAACTGTAGATATGTGACCTTTCGTGGAATTTGCTTCTGTTGGTTTGGGGGAGAGTGGAGTTAGGTAGCAAGCTTATTATATGGCGCGCTAGGTTGGCCATTTGCTATACTGCTAATGTTTATGCTATATATGAATCATCTTCATAGAGTGTGTAAATGAAGTAGCGGATGCCTTACAACGCTTTATATCTTGATTTCTGTGAGAAACCTGTATGCCTTTATCAAATTCAAGGAATTGTAAATCTACATAAAAGTCTGATGTTTGGAATTTTTTTGCCCTTGATTGAGCTTATTCATTGATATTCTCTTCTCTTTGTGTTCTTTCTTGCTCCTTAATCACTTGTTTATTTTTAAACAGATAGTTGCTTATCTTTAAATTTATACTTTTATAATTGAAGCTTGGATTGTCTATGATTTGTCAAGTTACATTTTTTGGTTTCATATAATTCCTGCAGCCTTGTGTGATGTGATGCAATTCTGGGTTTTTAAATTAGGCTGATTTTATTTTTTCTTACTTCTCAATCGTACATCCATTCCTGTATTACTCTTCCTTCTTCTTGCAATTTGTTTTTGTCTAAGTTGGAGCTTGGATTGTTTGTATTTTCAGTTTGCTCTTGCTAGAAATCAATGCCTGCACCATGGGTTTGCACTTCCATACATGCTTGTACATTCATTTTTATTTTCTTGCTCTTTTTGTGCCACTTTTTCATCTTGTATTGGCAACCCCATATCCAGTTTGGATTTTAATTTGGCTGTGCACTTGTTTGGAGCAGTAATCAGATAGAGCTTGTGACCAGAGAATGGTTGCTGGGTGAGTATCTTTGTTGGAATAATGTAAACACACAAATTGTTTCTTTATCCCTTTGTGATTACATATATGTTAGGCTATTAATATAGCTGTTTGTGTCACTGATTCATTTGAACTTAGATGTTGCTTATTGAATTCCTAGCCATGGAAAGTAATTAAGCAGATGTTGACCATGTTCAACCAATGTTTGTCATTAGTCTGAGGCTCTTGCTATTCTGGATTAATATCATATTTTAACACTTAGTAGCATAGCTTTTGTGATGAATACTTACATAGTTCCTGCAAATCTTTGTATGCTGGTGAAGAGAAAGACAATTTTAGTCTTGATATGTCTATTGTAGGGGAATTTGTAAATTTCTCTCGTACTTTGTTTTTGTTGACAGCAAAGATAAGAAAACTGTTATCTTTTGCTCCTGATCTTATATTTTCCTTATGAGTCTTTTAATATACCATTTCCTCAAACTTCATCCTATAACTTATTCGACTTATGTTATAGGTTTTGGTCCTTGGGAGCATTTTTAAGGCTTCTGTTGCTATAAAGTCGGTTTTTCTAGTTCAATTTTGTTCTCTCAAGCACAAATATGTAAACTTTTCTTTTCCCTTATTGTTTGTTGGTTTGGTAATTATGACACAAAATATTTAAATTCACTTTGTGAAAGAAATAGGGTGTACTTTATGCTGTGTTTGCATGGTTTAAACTAATTAGAGAACTACTTGGCTTGTTCATCCTGTTCCCTTTTTCTATTACCTCTTACTTGCACTTGTTGGAACTTGTTAGGACCTGAAATCATCAATCTGGTCATTCTCAATTGAAACCTCTATTCTCTTTTGATTCATTATTCTAATCCTTAAAATTGAAGGATATTTTTTTTGCTTGTGTTTTTATTTTTATTTTTTTTATAATAATTTCTTCAACCTGCAATGCATTTCTTGGCATTGGATTCATAAAGGAGCAGATAGATTTAAATTTTCTTCTTCATTTGGGTGGTTGAGGTTTAAGTATTAGATTAAGGTATTTTTGAATTCTTATTCATTGAATGACCTAGGATTTTGATCATGCTTTTTGTTATTTTTCTCAATTATCCTGTTGCATAGTTAGATTTAAACCATGAAAGATAGATTTGCCATATAAGCGGCTCCACCCTAGTGGAAGTCTCCAAGGAGATCCTCCACTCTTATTTGAGACAAGTACTTCATGATGGCTACTCCACGACCGTGTGAGAAGAGCACATGACCAACTGAGAATAGCATGAAGACAAAGATTATAAACTGCCAATGTTTGTTTTGTAGTTTTGTGAGGACGATGTTTAATATTTTTAATAACGATATGTTTGCATGAGGGGAAATTGTGTTTTGGAGTTTTTTGTACCTGAGCAAGAGTATGTGTTGTGTTGACTGCAACAATAGGCAAACTCTTCCCTTGTTTTGATTTCTCTTAATTCTTTTAACACTATTCACCCAAATGTGAACTACTTGTTCAATTTATTTTATAGATTTTGGTGCTTGGTTGCTTTTCAGGGCGTTTGTTGTAGCAAAAGTGACTTCTGTAAATCGATTTAGTACTCTATTTGGGCGATGAAGTTTGTTAGGGACCTAAGGCAATAAGCTCTCTTTATCTCTTGATTTCAGTACTCTTATTCTAAAATTTGAAGGTTTAAGTTTAGGATTAAGATATTTATGAGCGAGGTTTACCACTATTATGACATAAAAAAATTTATATTTTTTTGAAAAAAAAATGATTAATACTAAGCATAGTTATTAATCAGAACCTTTTCTGCCTCTTTGTTTTAGATTAAACTTTTGATATTTTTTCTTACTTAACCAGTTGCTGGACCTTTTGGGGGTTGTTGATTTTCTCTTATGTATATATATATATATTTTCTTACTTTGTAATCATTTTTTCCTAAAATAATGGCCCTTATTTTCAAATTTAGATTTTTATTTTTCAAGCTTGGATTTTGTGCTTCCCAGGCTGCATTATCACAGTTTATTTAATTCCAGGGGTGATTTTGGTGCTTTACTTAAGGTTGATTTGTTTTTGTTGCTTCCCAATGAAACATGCTTTTGAGTAGACTTGTCCTGAACTGTATGGTTGATACTCTATTTTTTAGTTTGCTTGTGCAGGAAGTTGATGTGTCTGTCTGGTCATCTTATGTTGGCAGTTTCATATCTAATTTGGTTTTGCCACATATTATCTTTCTACTGAATGCATGAATTTTTATATATTATTATTTTGGTGGTTTGCAGCTTAAGAAATCAAGTCTGCTTTGGCTACAGGCTCTCTTTTCCTCCCATTTTATGTTACTTTATAATACTTGGGCTGCTTTTCTTAGGCTTTGGGTTTCTGGACAGTCATAAATTCAATGTACCACTTGGTGAGGGTTTGAAATTTCCCTAGCAATTTTTTTCCCTCTATCCTGCCTTGTTTAATTTGTTCTCACTCAATCCAAATATGGTAATGCCTCTTATTGTTGTGGGACAGGTTAATTAATGAAATATGTAACCATCATTATGAGAGAATAATAATACAGGTGTGTACAATGTTGATTATTTTAATCTTGATTTGTCTACAGCGGGGGAAACTCTTTTGCAACAAGTGTTTACAAAGCTCTCTGTAGATGACACTAACTTCTTACAAAACCAAAAGTTACATAAAAAAGGTCAACATCCAGCGTTGGTATGGCCAAAGTAGGATTTTGCCCAAACCATCTAAATTTTGCACATGACTTGACAGATTGAGACTTTCACATAGGAAAGCTAAAAATGTAGAGAATTATTGACTCTTAGATCATGGAGATTGAGTTCCATTAAAAAGCCATAATCACACAATCCATTTCTTTTGCTATTTTTAGATGTCTTTTAGGTTCTACTATATTTAACCGATAGTAATGTTTTTGGTCATTAGATGATAGTAATGTTTTTGGTCATTAGATCATTCTATTGTGTTCATGTGAAAGATATTTCTTTTGTCTGAATTCTTTTTATCTGTTTCATGCCATGGTGTTGCTCTTCCTTCTTTCATGCTTCCTTTAATATTTTATTTTTTAAATGCAGTATGCAGTATATGACTATATGTAATTATTATAAAATTTTATGTCGAAGTTTTGCTATATTGCAATGAGTGGATCATGGACATTTGTTTTGAAAAATTGACAATTACTTGGAAGTATTTATCACGCAAAATGTCTACTCCTTAAATTTTGGCTTAGGAAAGAACATCCTAGTTTTTGTTAATTTTTGTAGAATTCCTAAATTGAGGCTTCTTTTGGTGGCTAAGCATGATGTGATAATAGTTATGTTGTAATTTTTGGTTTAATGTACTTCATTGGTTATTTTTGATTCTTGCAATATGTTTATGTGAAAGTAGCACTTATCCTTCATTGATCCCCAGGTCCACTGAAGGTACAATTTTGTAGTTAGTCTTTTGAAAGAAAGTTTTGGTGATGTGGGATCAGGTCTGGCACAACGGTGCTTTGGTTAGTTTTTGTATTTAGCAAGAGACTTTTTCCTTACCCATTTATGGTACAGTATTTTTTGTTAGTGTTCTTTCTATTGTCTTTCAACCTCATATGTGGTTATGCATTCTAAGGCACCATTATGTGCCATGTTCTATAAATTTTGTGATTAGATTGTCCAATTTTTTTTTTCTTTCATTATACAAAATGGATTATCTTTTATCTTGTAGAGACAACTCAAAAGTTTTATTGGAGCTTGTCCATATTAGCTACCTTACTCTATCTTGCATACATTATTTGACATCTTGGTGCTCTTTTGGGCTTAAAATGGTATTAATCACTATATCTTCATCTGTTTGAATTTGTTCTTTGGATCTGCATCGTCTACTTTTGTAGGTGTTTCGAGCAGTGTGCTTGGAGCAGGTTTTGCAAGTTCTTACCCGGGGTGCTTGGCAAGGTTGTAGAAAGTTAGTGGGCAGGTAGATTGTTGCTGGATCCTTTTTGGATTGCCATGTACTTTGTTAACATAAGATCATCAATTTGGTCTTTTTGCACTATAACCTTATGCTTTTTGGCACTCATCATTGGGCAGTCACAGTTGTAAGAGTTGTGTTCTTTAAACATTGGTGCCCTAAATCTCAGGGAAGGAAGGCATTTGTATTGTAGAGAAGAGTAGTTCTACTTTTTTTTTGGGTAACTGCTGCAATTTGGGGTGTATGTTAAAATCCCAATCCCTACATGCGATCTCAGGAAAGGAAGGCATTTTTCTTGTAAGTGCTCTAAATCTTAGGAAGCAGATTTTATTTTTGGTGCTTGGATGCTAAAGCGGTGGAGTTTGATTTGGCTATAAGATTTCTTTTCCTCCCACTTTCATTATTCTCTCCTACAATCCTAGTCTCATTCGGTGATGGTTTGAACTTTCATTGTATTCTTTTCCCTTTGTACTGCAATCTTGTTTAATTTTTGGTTACTCTGTCTTGAAAAAGTCATCTCTTGTTCAAATGCAGTAATGCCTATTATTGGAATACAAGTAGATTGATGGTGGTGATTGTGACCCAACTATGGTTGCTAGGGTAGAATAATATCAATTATGCTTTGCACTATTGGGCTTTCTAGGAATTAAATGATTTTAACTTGTGTCTCAATCTTGTTTAATTTTTGGTTACTCTGTCTTGAAAAAGTCATCTCTTGTTCAAATGCAGTAATGCCTATTATTGGAATACAAGTAGATTGATGGTGGTGATTGTGACCCAACTATGGTTGCTAGGGTAGAATAATATCAATTATGCTTTGCACTATTGGGCTTTCTAGGAATTAAATGATTTTAACTTGTGTCTTTGGATTTGCATCATAATTTGAAAATTAGCATGCTATTGATTTATTTACTAGTCATAGGATGTGATTGAGTAGATGCCATCCATCTCCAAGCATGACTTCTTTAAGAGCCGGTGATGTTTGTTTTGTAGTTTTGTGGCAAGTATATTCCTGGTTCCCGCAATTCTTTTGTTTCTTTTTTGCAAGCTCCTATCTTATTTGAATGGGGTTATTCCTCTTCTTTGTGTGGGGCAAGTAGATTTACGCCAAAACTGTTGTTTCCAAGGAAGAATTATTCTGGTTATTGGTTTGTCCTATAATTGGCATTAGTTGGGCATTCTATGAATTAAATGCTTTTAATTTATGTATTTGAATTTTGCATCATTATTCATAAAATTTGTATATATTGCGGCTGATTGATTTCCAAGACAGAGAAAATGAGTGAGTAGATGCCATCAAAACTTCTATGGCTGTGGTTTGTACAGGTGGACTGTGTGGGGGGATATTTTGGTGCTTATGGCTTTGTTACCCCAAACCTTGTGTTAAAAAAGGTTCATGTTGTATATCAACTTGGGTGACAGTTTGATGGGGACCTCCAGCAATAACCTCTCTTTATGTCTTGATTTCATTATTTTCTTTTCCTACAATTTGAAGTTTTAAGTATTGGTGTAAGATATGATGTGTGAGTAAGAAAATAAATTTGTTGGATTTCAATTAGGTTGATAACAAGCTTCTATTGTTGCTGTGTTTTAGTTTTTGCTTTTGATCCTACTGCTTGCTTAAATACTTGGTTGACCCTTTAGAGGTTTTTGGTTTTCTGTTTGTATATTTTCTTTTCTTTCTTTGTATTCATTTTTGAAAATAATCATAATAATAATGCGTTTATTATTTTAATCCACATTTTTATTACTGGAGATTGGATGTCTTCCCAATCTTTGTTGTCAGGTTTTATTTAATTTAAGTGGTGTTGCGTTTGCATTAGTTTTGCTAGGGTTGACTTTGTTTTGTTGCTTCTCGGTGAAACATGCTTTTAAGAAGTCTTGCACTTTTTTTTTTTTTGTTCTTTCCTTAAAATAAATCTTATAATTTAAAGATGTCTTAAACTATGTAGCTGGAATTGTGTGTTTTTCTGTTTGCTCATGTAGTAGGTCAATGCAAGCACCATGAAGGGTTTGAGCTTTCATGTAGTACGTGTACATCTGTCTTCCTGTCTTGTTTCTATTGATGTTTTCTTGCTTCCAGTGGAACCTGGTAATATTTTGTTTGCCATTCTATTTCTTGTTTGGATTGTCACATTGATATTTTTATTTTTTGGTGCTTCACATCTTAAGCAGCTGAGTATGATTTGGCAATAAACCCTCTTTTTCTTCCCTTTTTTTTCCCTTTCCTTCAAGCGTAAGAATTTTAAGAATACTTATTTTTATTTTAAATTCTGTCTTATACTTGTGTTTGTGACTGAATTTTCTAGGTTTCATTTTCGAGAAGGATTATAATTCCCAGTTTACGAAGTGAGGGTTTGAAATGTCTATTGCAATTTTTCTCCCGTTATCTTGCTGTCTTATTTTATTTTTGGTTGTTATGTGTTGGCAACCTTAATAGTGAATTCACAGCTTAATCTGGCAATGCCTCTTATTGGTGTGGGCCATAATTTATAATCTTAGTGCAGCCAATCTTGGAACTTGGGCTGTGTTGATTGCAACAATGAGAAAACTCTTATTTTTTTAGGTCTTAAATTTCACATTTTTCTTATAAGTCTTTTAATATAGTGTTCCTACTAATGTGATAGTATTCTATTGCTTGTTCAATTTACTTACAGGTTTTGGTCCTTGATAGCTCTGTGAAGGCATTTGTTTCTGTGAAGTTGGCTTTTCTAGATCAATTTGGTTCTTGTCTATATATGAGCACAATCCCTTATGGCTAGTAATGACGGGTTTAAAAAGTAAATTAACATTGTATAATAATGTGTCTTAATAAAAAATCTCAAAATTACTAGCTTTTATTTTGTTTCATATTAACTCATATGTCTTAGTAGTATAATTGTATAAAAGTATTAGAATTAATCAATTAAAGCACAGTGCATAGCACTGAGGAATATATGCTAGGGCTATCTAAACTATATAATAAGCAATTCTGATAATACCCATGTGAGTGGGTAGTGACTAGTGACGTTGCATGTTGCTCATGCATGATGCAGCAGGCTGCATGTACCACACTGCATGTATCTACACTGGCGTTTATTGAGTTTAACCTTAATTTTTTGTTTAATCAGTTTGTATGAAAATTCTCATCTTACACCCTTACACCTGGCAGATCAATTGACTCTGTAGTGTGGAGTCTGTGGACCGCTTTACGAATTAGAAAAACTTGTTTGTGATATAAACTAAAGTAGCAAGAGTCCCATTTTTCTTATCACAAACCATTTTATAGAATAACATCGGTTAGCTTTTGGGATTGGTATTCTCATTTTCCGTATTCCTTATTGCAAACTAATTTCTAGAATACTTTAACCTCAACCCAACCTGAACATGTCAATCCACTTGAACATGAAAAAAAAAAAGTTATATAATGTTAAGAATTATATTTAGTACATGGTAAGTGGAAGAAGCTAATAGCGTTTACCCTTGGAATATTAACTATCAGTCTATTGGGGTTAAGTCTAGACTTTGAGATTGGAGACGTTTAAAGCGTGAGGTTAGCATTCTTGCTTTAGTGCTTTTAGCATTCTACACATTGGTCTACCTCCCGCCAATGTGCTTTTAGCGTTCTTGCTTCAGTGCTTTAGTGGTCTCTAACTACACTGCAAACTTGTTGGTGACCCTCACATATTTGCAATTGAAGAAAATTGGACCCAAGACTAGTTCTTCATTTTCTTTTTCTATTTTAAAGCCATTGTTCTTAATAATGTAGGTTACTTTGAAATCCTTGGTTTATGAGAAGCAAAATAAACTAAGAATCATGATGATAATTGTGCCAATACATAGTAACGTAGGATTGTGCCAAGCAACCCAAAGTATAGTAATTAATTTTTTTTATTGTATATGCCCCATATTCTATTACAAAAGTTGCCTCCAACTGATTTAACTCTTTCTTAATTTAATTTAAAACTCCATTTTGAGATTCATTTCAATATAAAATTTGGCCATAAGTTCAAATTTAGTAATTGATGCTTACTCGTCATACAACGTCATTATGGAAAGCGGGGTGTCCATATGTCAATTTGGGCCGGGTTTGTGCCCAACTTGTGACCAACCCAACCAAATCAGGTGGAGGACATTCAAACTCACAATTGACTGGTGAGAGAGTCGGATCGAAGTGGTTGGATTCACGTCGGATAGCGGTCAAAACCATCAACAACAGAGGAAATGGCCAAAACACTGCAGTTCAGGCAAACTCTCACTAGATCCGACATAAATCTCATCAAATCTAAAGGATTTTGACAAAAAAAACTCAGCAAAAAATGCTTGGAATTGTCAAATTTTGGTAAGTTTCATGGTTTGGTCAGGTCGGGACAGGCAAGTTTAAGGGGAGAAAACTTGCCAACCGACCCTCTAGAGTTGGTTTTTGGGGTCTGGAACCTGCCTCCGACCGCTAAAGTTCTCAAATCGGTCATTGGTGGGTTGATTCCGGTTTGTTCCGGCAGGTGGACACCCCTAAAGATTAGACGTTTAAAGCGTGAGGTTAGCATTCTTGCTTTAGTGCTTTAAGCATTCTACACATTGGTCTACCTCCCACCAATGTGCTTTTAGCATTCTTGCTTTAGTGCTTTAGTGCTTCAGTGGTCTCTAACTACACTGCAAACTTGTTGGTGACCCTCACATATTTGTATTTGAAGAAAATTGGACCCAAGACTAGTTCTTCATTTTCTTTTTCTATTTTAAAGCCATTTGTTCTTAATAATGTAGGTTGCTTTGAAATCCTTGGTTTATGAGAAGCAAAATAAACTGAGAATCATGATGATAATTGTGCCAATACATAGTAATGTAGAATTGTGCCAAGCAACCCAAAGTATAGTAATTAATTTTTTTTATTGTATATGCCCCGTATTCTATTACAAAAGTTGCGTCCAACTGATTTATCTCTTTCTTAATTTAATTTAAAACTTCACTTTTAGATTCATTTCAATATAAAATTTGGCCATAAGTTCAAATTTAGTAATTGATGCTTACTCGTCATACAATGTCATTATGGAAAGCAGGGTGTCCATATGTCAGTTTGGGTCGGGTTTGTGCCTAACCCATGACCAACCCAACCAAATCGGGTGGAGGACATTCAAACTCGCAATTGACCGGTGAGAGAGTCGGATCGGAGTGGTTGGATTCATGTCGGATAGCGGTCAAAACCATCAACAAAGGAGGAAATGACCAAAACACTGCAGTTCAGGTGAACTCTCACTAGATCTGACATAAATCTCATCAGATCTGAAGGATTTTGACAAAAAACCTCAACAAAAAATGCTTGGAATTGTCAAATTTTGGTAAGCTAGTCAGGTCAGGATAGGCAAGTTTAAGGGGAGAAAACTCGCCAACCGACCCTCTAGAGTTGGTTTTTGGGGTCTGGAACCTACCTCCAACCGTTGAAGTTCTTAAATCGGTCATTGGTGGGTTGATTCCAGTCTGTTCCGGCGGGTGGACACCCCTGAAGATAATATAATGGTTGTGTTGGATGAAGGTTGTCCCTTCCCACAAACCATCTTTCAATTGTGCATTGTGGTAATTATAAATATGTTTGTGATTTGATTGTTGTGTTTATGTCTAAAAATAACATATGTTCAACTTCAAATTGATTTTACTCAACTCTATTCCTTATAGCTTTTTTTTTTTTTTTTTCATATGAGAAGTAGGGAAGTTTAAGGATCAAAATTTAGTAGGAAAATATAATTTACCTTAAAAAAAATTATTTTCTTGCTAAGTTTATGTTATTTATTTAAATGTTTTTTTTTCCGAAAAAATAATTCTAAATATTATATACCTATAACATTTTTAGAGTTTTTTGATGATATATGAAAGAACACTAGTTATAATATACATTTAGCCAAATATATTTAATACTCTTTTTAGTAGCTACAATCATAAAACAAAAACAATTAGATTCAATCATGACATTCTTAAATTCTAATAACTTAATATAAATTTAAGAGATTCTTAGTATTTATTTAATTTAAAAAATATAGGAGAAAATAGTCAAATTATTTTATACAAACAACCTGACCTTTTAAAAGTTATAACAAAATAATTTTGTCTTTAACTAGCAGCAGGTGCATGCATAAAAGACACCAAAAAAAAAACCCCATCGAGTTCTTTTCTTTTTTTAGAAACAAAAAACCCATCGAGTTCCATTTTTATAAATGATTGCATTATAATGTATTAAGAAACAATAATTTTGCATCTTTGTCTTCGTTAACAATTTGTTAATACTAAATAGCTAGATGCTTAACTAACTTTCCAACGCTAATCCCAAATATCTCCCCAATAACTATTTGGGGTTACTAAGTAGGGCTACATTATTATTATTATTATTATTATTTTTGGTTAACCCACGGGACATTGGTTTATATGGACTTTATCATTTCTCTAAGAAGGGTAAGATATTTGAATAGAAATCTGTAATTTTAAGAAATATTAATATTATGTTCTGTACTTTGTTACTTAATATGATACTTTATAATTAATAAATGTTAATAAATTTATTTTTTAGAAAAATTGAAAGTAGAATTGAATTAAGGTGTGTACTTGTAGTTATGTTTTTCATTTTATTGTTGTATTTGTGTTTAAAAATACGATTAAACATATTATTAACTCCAAATTAATTTTTCTCAACATACCCTTATAATTTTTTATCTATCACGAGGAAGAATGAAGTTTAAGAATCACATTTGAAAACTTAGGGTAGAGAATTAATTTTTTGCAACACATACTTGCTTGCTTTTTCCATAATCTTTCCTTTATTCGTTTTCAAAAAGAGTATGACATGTCTCTCATTTATACAGGTTGAACTCAAGCTTCAAGTGAAGACACAAGCCTGATCCTTATCGCTCGATAAATTTTGGAGATCAAAGTAGACAATCATCCCTGGAACATCTTAGCCGTCAAAGATGAAAGTTGAAAGACTCCCCTTGATATGCTTTATTCCACAACTTTTTTTAAAGGGAGGAATAAAATAATCGAGGTCCTCATCTACTAAGATATTTAGGTTGAAGCAATGACCTTGTGTCATAGAGAGATGCCTAGTTAGATGGACTACCCATGTGGTTAAAGCCAAGTGAACATTTAAGCCTAATATTTGCCAAAACTGGTAACATTATATGTTGTGATTGTTGTATAATACTAGTGATGTCATGGATGTTGCTATAATCGTGACAGGCTATATCAATTAGTAGTTGTAAAAAATATTATTTTTATAGTATTTCTTGTCAATACAATATTTTGTCTGCCCTCGATTAATGTTCCAAAATATTGATTAAAACCCTCAAAATGTGAAAATCATGTTTTTGAAAACCAAAAGTTGGGAACTATGTGAAAAAAAAAAATCATATTTACCCATATCAGACGACGTAACAAACCATCAAAATTTTTAAAATTGTCAAGCATGCCATTTCTAGCAAAGTTTGACCAACCCTAACTAAACCCTAATTGGGAATAGTCAAAATGTTGACTTTTTGATCCAATCGTCCAATTGAGGTAAAATTTTAACCATCTTAAATGTCACACCCCAAACCATAAAGGGTCCAAGGCATGAAAAAGACATCTCAAAGAACTTGTAGATATTTTTTTTTTTTTTTTGACAATCCAATCCACATAAATCATATCAAAAACCAACATTAAGAATTATCATAATAATTTCATTGAATATACTCTCAAAGTAAGTCAGAGCTCTAAGCAATAATTATAAGGACCATTGGCCACAAAAGAATAGAGGTCTGAATAATTAATTACATATCACAGCTTGTCCCATCAGTGGAAATAACATCACAACCACTTTAATATATAAAAGAATGAGTCAAGCATATTCTAAGATTTACAACATCTAATATACCCATTACAAAAGTTCAACCTCTATCAGTAGTTAGTCTAACTACTATTAGCCACCAAAAAGCTGTCTCAAAAGATTGTTGCCTACTCTGAAAATGTTATAAAATAATGGGATGAGACAGAGCCCAGTAAGTAGCATATTTGATGGGGGTGGGGGAAATGCAGTTTCATCTACTATAATAATAGTAATATGACAAGAATGATTAAATAATGAAAAATAAGTTCCTCAAAGTAAATATCTTAAAACCATATGCTATAATCTGTGAGCAATAATAGTATAATTCCAAAGCCATAATTTCTAACATATGGTAATTTATCTCAAATATACCACACTACCACATAGACCGGTCAGGGGATCCACCCATTCACAACTGGCATGATATTTTCCTCTCTGGTATGCAGACTCTTGGCCCCATGGACAGTAGCCTTACCCATACCCTCAAGGTTTTTCTCTCTCCCCATGGGCAACAGAGAGAGCGCGTCAAATAGGACCTCTCTTGCATGTGGTCTCTTGGCCCCATGGGCAGCAGCCTCACCCACACACAATCAAGGAACCCTCTTCCCCCCATGGACAGCAGGGAAGAACGCGTCATCCAAAGTGAAAAGGGCACTGACCTAAACTTGATTCCATTGTCACAAAGACCACGAAAACCAAATAGGGTGATCACCGGGAAATCACACATGGCATGGTGTTAAAACAACATAAACTCTCCATCAAAAAAAAAAAAACAACATAAACTCACAGGTTACATTACTTTGAAACACATAGTTCATATCCAGGTAGTTTCAGAAAATCTTAAATAATCTAACTTCTACAAAGTTTGTAAGGTTTTCAACTTCATTTTTGTCAAAAAGATTTTCTATCAATTTCCCGAGTACTAAGACAAGATAAGTATCTTAAATATTCCAATACACCATAAAATCCAAGATTTTCTTATCAAGATTAAATAAAAGATGCTCATTTATCCATATCACAAATTCATGCATTTCCCTAAATGCAATACCAAATATGATGCATTTTCATATATATAATCATATATATATATATATATATATTAAGGTTACGACACAATAGTTTTTAGGAAAGTATAATTTCTATAGGTAGTTTCCAAAAGTGTGTCTACCCCAAAAACATTTATATAACATGGTTATTTTTCAAAATCCCATTAAAAAGCTACTTACCTTGCAACCGCAAAATCCTAATTCTCCAAGCTCCAAGGAGATTCGCTAGAACCTAAACAATATCAAGTAAACCTATCACAATAAGTATAGAGCTTGAAATTGCATCTAGCCACAATTTAGGAATTGCCAAGTAATCACTTAATTAGGCAAGCCTAGTATTTAACCTCATCAATAATAATATATTCTACTTCCATAATTTCTCAACAAATGGATTCACAAGGCATAAACTCCAATTTATAGTGTTAACCCATTTAACATCATCTCCAACATTATGACCAACTTCCATAAAATTTACACTACATCATTAAGAGACCCATGAAAGCAAAATCAATATATCCTCAAAGACAAGAAATTTAGAACTTCAACTAACTCCAATAAACCCAAT
>NW_027069519.1:1834931-1836610 GCF_002906115.3 Quercus suber
TGTGGGTATGGGGTGGGTGGGCTTGGCATGTCGGAACCCAAAATAAAAGTCTGGTCTTTGATTTTTTTTTTTTTTTTTAAAGGTTGACTGGGACGTTACATTAAAGACCATGAAATTTCCTACAAAACAATAGATCTTGGACCAAAATCGGAGTTAAAATGGTCAAAATATCAAGAAAAATACCAAAATCCTTATTAAATGTATTTTTTTTTTAGGTAAAAGGGCTACTTTTTGGGTGTTTGCAGGAGATAAATTGTATCAATCCAGCCAAAAATGGTGCAAATTGCTTGAACCATATTGGAGCATGATGGTTTAGCTACATTATAAAAAGGGCTCGATGATATCTTCTCTAGATTGGGAGAAATAATTTTTTTATGAATAGTGCTATTAAATTTTTTATACTGCGTCACCTCCCTTCCAAACATGATATCTCGACAACTGTAACTCCAAATCATATGAGATTAGAGCTTGTGGAAACTAGACATCCATAAATTTCTAAGGACACCAAGTTTGAAGAAATCTGAGCTCCTAAAATAGCAGCTCGAAAATAGGGTCAAAAAGAGGAAAAAGTCGAAAATTGAAAATAGAAAGATAAAGATGATAAGATTGGGTGATATGGAGGTACCACACCCTCCCAGCCACCCATTGAGAGGGGTGAATAAAGGGTGTGCCATCAAAACACCCCAAGCTCCTATAAATACCCCCCTCACTCGGCCACTCCTTTTAGGTAAAATATGAACAAAAATGCACAAAATTCCCAAAAAATTCCCCTCTCTCTCTAGGCTTTTCTTTAGATCTATTTTCTCTCTCTCCCTTAGAAAACCTCTCCAAAGCTCCTATTTCCTCCATTCTTCCACCACCAAAAGTCCATAGGTGAGCTTGGTAAGCCTTAATAAAGAGAGGAGGGATGGTGTAGCTTCTTCCATAGCTACATACCTTTTACGTACTTAAATTAGTAAACCAACAACTATTAACAGACAAAACACCAACTTTACTAAAAAGTCTAAAACTATTGAAATCAAATCATTACAATAAAGTGAGAGAGTGATAAGAGAAAGCAATTGAGTGAAAAACGCGAGAGAGAGAGAGAGAGAGAGAGAGAGATTGAAGGTGAGTCTCACTGGCATGGAATGGATGTGTGGGTGTGGCTTGTATTGCTATGTAGTGGAAGTGAAGAAGATGAGACTCTCTCTATTTGACTGGCATGAGTATGAATTTAGGGATTTAAGATGATGATAATAATAATAATAATAATAATAATAGAAGTAAGATCTGTCAATGTCAATTTTTTTTCTTGTTTTTGAAGGGCTAAAAATGGGCTAGAGATCTTTTTTATTTTTTATTGTTTGGGTTTAATTTCATTGTTGGTTGGACTAATTTTTGTTATTGTTTGGGCAAAGGATCATACTTTTGTTGGGGGTGGGGGTGGGGGTGGGGGGGCGAGAGACTTTCTTTAACATATATGTTATGTAAAAACAATCTTGGGGGCGGGGGGCATGGACCCCAAGGTCCATGAATAGCTTCATTGCTAATCCAATGTCACGTCATTTAAAATATTAAATGACACAAAAATTTATACATTTTTAAATATAAAAAATAAAATTTTAATGGTTAAATAAATCCTCTCAACTCAATTAAAATAAAGATCATCTTAATCCAATTTTTGAATGTCTAAATTC
>NW_027069519.1:1836911-1864867 GCF_002906115.3 Quercus suber
GTGGGGTGGGGTGGGGGGCGAGAGACTTTCTTTAACATATATGTTATGTAAAAAAAATATTGGGGGCGGGGGGCATGGACACCAGGGTCCATGAATAGCTTCATTGCTAATCCAATGTCACGTCATTTAAAATATTAAAATGACACAAAAATTTATACATTGTTAAATCTAAAAAAAAATTTAATGGTAAAATGAATCCTCTCAACTCAAGTAAAATAAAGATCATCTTAATCCTATTTTTGAATGTTTAAATTCCTACATATCATTAACTAGATAATGATGAGTATGTTTATCTTTGCATTTCTTACTCTATGGTTATTTACATGGCTCCCTTGTTCTGTATTTCCTTTATCTCTATTTTGCTGCGTCCCATGCCTTTTGGTCTAACCATCATGTAAAGTAAAAGTGTAAGCAAACCCCAACAAGAGATTCTTAAAAAAAAAAAATCAAGGATTTTGTTTTTGTTTTTTTGTGCTTGCAATTTATCTCAGAAATCAGAATAGAAGAAATAGAAAAGACGTGTGGGAATAGAATTAGAGTTTAGGTAGTGTCTGTAGTGATAAACTTTGTCAGTTTATAGTGAAATACGAAACTTGGCGTGAAAGTATTGGTGGCGGTGGTGTTTTATGAAATTTTTAGGGTTGGCTACGCAGAGTTGTGTTATACAGTGGTCATTGCATGTATTCCTACACTACCCACGTTGCTTGCATCAAATATCTCAATAAAACACATATAGTAAAATTAATAAGAATAATAAGAATAACAATAAAAATAATAATAACAATAATAATAATAATAAAAGAACAACAACAACAACAACAACAATTATAAGAATAACAATAATAACGAGTCGTTAATCCATGCAATGCACAGGAAAGCTACCAATTTTTTTAATTAAAAATACATAAAAAATAAGATGAACCTCCAATTGATGTGACATTAGCTATTGGAATTCAACATCGATTCTCTAGCAACACATTCTTAGTAAGTGGAAGTTTCATTGGGTGAGCAAGTTCCAAGTCCTAAATGAATTCATTTATTCATTCATTGAGTGGATATGAGTATGGGGTCTTGGCTTTTTTAGGTGGCAGATCTTTGGCTACTTCAACATCAATCCAGGGGAGCTTTGATTAGAGCGGTGGGTCAAACTCCTCTAATGAACCCAGGCTTAGCCAAATCCATTTATTAGTTTGGAGCATCTTGTGGTAGGCTCTGCAGTCAAATTTTCACCTCTTTAGTGGTATATTATCAATGAAGTCATATACGTCTAGTAGTAAAATAACAATGAAGCAACCCACATTCAACAGTAAAGCCATCACGAATTAGAAAGTAGAGGAACAATAACTTATTATGAATCTAGCAATAATAATGGTTTATGAGTCTAGTAGTAAGATATTAGTAAAATGATGTGACATTAGAATTGTAACAGTCATTAGGAAGTCGAGCGGGGAGCTTGTAGTCCTTTTGTATGAACTTCAATTCTTTCATAGTGAATTCAGGTTAGCCTTGAGGATCGGTGGGTCAAATCCTCCCCAGGTTTTTACCGTGTGGTTTCCTGGGTGATCATATCTTGTGTTATTTATTTTCCGCTGCTTTATATCTTGATATGATTGTTTGGATTGTTTTAACCTAGAATTGCTTAATTTGACTAAGTAACAACTTGGCTAATTAATCTAGGCTACGCAATCTGTGTGTATAAGGGGTCTAAAACCGTTCAGAATTTTAACCATCTTAAAGACCATGAAATTCCCTACAAAACAATAGATCCTGGGCCAAAATTAGAGTTAAAATGGTCGAAATATCAAGAAAAATACCAAAATCCTTATTAAATGTATTAATTTTTTTCAGGTAAAAGGGCTATTTTTTGGGTGTTTGCATGAGATAAATTGTATCAATCTAACAAAAAATGGTGCAAATTGCTTGAACCATATTGGAGCATGATGGTTTAGCTACATTATAAAAAGGGCTGGACGATATCTTCTCCAAATTGGGAGAAATAAATTTTTTATACTACATCACCTCCCTTCCAAACATGATATCTCGACAACCGTAACTCCAAATCACTTGAGGTTAGAGCCTGTGGAAACTAGACATCCATAAATTTATAAGGATGCCAAATTTGAAGAAATCTGAGCTCCTAAAATAGCAACTCAAAAACAGGGTCAAAAAGAGGAAAAAGTCGAAAATTGAAAATAGAAAGATAAGAGGATAAGATTGGGTGATATTGAGGTACCACACCCTCAAGCCACCCATTGAGAGGGGTGAATAGGGGGTGTGTCATCAAAACACCCCCAAGCTCCTATAAATTCCTCCCTCACTTGGCCACTCCTTTTAGGTAAAATATGAACAAAAATGCACAAAATTCCCAAAAAATTCCCCTCTCTCTCTAGGCTTTTCTTTAGATCTATTTTCTCTCTTTCTCCCTTAGAAAACCTCTCCAAAGCTCCTCTTTCCTCCATTCTTCCATCACCAAAAGTCCATAGGTGAGCTTGGTAAGCCTTAATAAAGAGAGGAGAGATGGTGTAGCTTCTTCCATAGCTACATACCTTTTACGTACTTAACTTAGTAAACCAACAACTATTAAAAGACAAAACACCAACTTTACTAAAAAGTCTAAAACTATTGAAATCAAATCATTACAATAAAGTGAGAGAGTGATAAGAGAAAGTAATTGAGTGAAAAACGAGAGAGAGAGAGAGAGAGAGAGAGAGAGAGAGATTGAAGGTGAGTCTCACTAGCACGGAATGGATGTGTGGGTGTGGCTTGTTCTGCTATGTAGTGGAAGTGAAGAAGATGAGACTCTCTCTATTTGACTGGCATGAGTATGAATTTAGGGATTTAAGATGATGATGATGATGAATGATAATAACAATAATAACAATAATAGAAGTAAGATCTGTCAATGTCAATTTTTTTCGGGTTTTTGAAGGGCTAAAAATGGGCTAGAGATCTTTTTTATTTATTTATTTATTTTTTGTTTGGGTTTAATTTTGTTGTTGGTTGGACTAATTTTTGTTATTGTTTGGGCTAAGGATCATACTTTTTTTGGGGGGGGGGGGATTTCTTTAACATATATGTTATGTAAAAAAAATTATTGAGGGGGGGGGGGGGTGCATGGACACCAGGGTCCAAGTAATTAACTTTAATTAAGTTATATGGCTTTTAAATAGGTTATGTGGTTAAAGTATACAAGAGTTGTCATTTGAATAATCGTTTTGTAGTGTGTTTGAAAATTTTGTCAAAACTAATTTCAAAGAAAATTCTATCCTTTTTTAATGGCTTATTGATAAAACATTTATTTTGTCAATACAAGGCTAAATTAAAAAATTTTAAAAATAGAGCGAATTATCTATGCCCTAAAAGACAATTATCTAGCCACTATTCTTATTTAATTAAACTAATCAAATCCTTCATTTGAACCCTCCTATACACCACGTTTGCTAGTCGTTCCTCTAACTTTTTCACAAACTTTTGCATCAAAGCCGTGCAATGCTTAAGCTCATGCAACTCAAAACCTTCAATGTGTCAAAATTTAGATAAGAGTATTGATAAGAATGAGAAGAAGAAGACAAGTGCAACCATTGATGAGAAGGATGTTCAAAGCATTAGCTCAGGCAGAGAGGCAGAGCAATGAAACAGAGCACTACAAGCATTTTACATGAAGGTTGCTAAACGACTGAAATGATTTAGTTTTGTGTCTACGACTTGTAGTTTTAGCTTAAGTTCATTAGCAGAAGTATAAATGGACACGTGTATCACTGAAGTTGGTTAGTTAGTTAGTTTAGAATTGATCCGTGTATTACGGAATTAGTTAGTCTTAACAGTTGAGCTTTTCTTGGTGTTTTGTAATATATATATGCATTGTACAATCAGTTTGATGATTATTGAGAATATACAAGTTACAGAATCTTATTTCCTTCTGGTTTTCTCTCTTTCTCTTCCCTAGCTTCCTGTTTTCTTATATGGTATCAGAGCTTTGTCTCGTTGTCAATGGCTGATCAAAATCAAACTTCTCAAACTTCATCTTCTCCATCTGTTGCTCATCATGAGCTCTCTCCAATGAAGGATTCGAGGAGTCCATTTTTTCTGCATCATGGGGAATCACCAGGTGCAATTCTGGTCACTCAGCCCTTGACAGAAGACAATTACCCCAATTGGGCTAGGGCTATGTGTATGGCATTAGATGCGAAGAGTAAGCTAGGTTTTGTGGATGGATCTATAACAGCTTCCATGGCCATCACTCCTCTGGAAAAGATTGCATGGTCAAAGAATAATTCTATGATTTCTTCATGGATATTGAATTCAGTCTCGCTTCACATTTCTGGTAGTGTGATCTATAGAAACACTGCAATGGAGGTTTGGAATTCACTGAAGAATCATTTCTTGCAAGCAAATGGTCCACGAATTTCACAACTTCAAAAGCAGATTTCAACGATCATGCAAGGAGGTGCATCAGTGACTGCTTTCTTCACTGATCTTCAAACTTCTTGGTATCAATTGCTCAATCTCAGGCCATTACCATGTTGTTCTTGTGGCAAATGTGCCTGTGGTGTGAATGACAAAATTACACTGTTTCATCATCAAGACTCTTTGATGCAGTTCCTAAATGGCTTGAATGAGGTTTATTCACAAGTTCGAACTCAGATTTTGATGATGGAACCGAGTCCCTCTATTGACAAGGCTTTCTCTTTGGTAATACAAGAGGAGAGACAGAAGGCTTTGGGTTTTAATGGAGGACACTCAGTTGATTCAACTGCTCTTGCAGTCAAGACTCAAGCATTCAGTCAAATTGGGAAGAACATAAAGGGGAAGGGTAGGCCTATATGCAGTCACTGTGGCAAACCANTGACATTAGAATTGTAGCAGCCATCATATAATAACAAAATATACATTTTTCTAGATTAAAAAAATGACACAAATAACTCAGTCATTTGCTAGTGTGACAGTGTTGCACCACTCCCAAATGACACATACACCACAGAATCATTTGGTTGCTTGTTTAGCCAATCAAACAGCAAGCCATTCTTGGACGAGTTACTTGATTGTGTTACTATCAAACAGCAAGACATTATTTCATGTCTTCCACTAAATATTCAATGTATTCATTATATTAAAAAAAAAACGTTGAAGTAAAGTTGTATCCTGAAATAAGTAAATATAAGAGTTTAATTCCTCTTTGTTTCAATTTTGAAACCAAATTGTGCAAATTTTTCTTTTTTAGTCTCCTTCATATCATCAAACAATTTGATTGTGAGAGAAGGCAACTTACCCTCATAAAAAAAATGAGAACTCTTCCTATATATGTTATTTTCTTCAAGAATTAAATAGATTAGCATAAAAATTTCAATGATTCTATCCAATGAAAAAACAGTTCAAGCAAAAGCCTAATCTTTAATAGTTTTTTTTTTTTTTTTAACTCATGCTTTCCATAGTGACCAGTAATTTAATGAATCAGCTAACTTTAACTCATATTGATTCTTTCCATGTATTCCATAGTGACCAGATTTGATGAATCAACTAACTTTAACTCATGTTTTCCATAGTGACCAGTAATTTATAGAGGCAAAGGAACCCAGATATTAAAAGCAAATGCCTAAACTAAATCCTCTAATTGATTTAAGAATTCCATTTTCTTTTATGCAGTTACTTTTAGGTATAGTCTAGCAGCCTTGCAAGTATTTAAATGTATCTTATCTAATCAATGTGTCAACTGCATCATACCTTGCATGTCCATACGTTCGTGTGTTTGAAGACAAAAATAATGTTGTTGAGCAATACAATATTCAAATTTAAAAAACTAAACAACACTGTGCTTAAGGGCATTTCTAAAATTTTAACAATGTTAAGCTATACTCTACAATTTTCTGTTTGTGTTGAAAAAAGTTTTAAACACTTCGATCACATGGGCTACAAAAAATTTTTAAGCACTTTACACATAGTTTAATAGTTTAATTTCACTTCTAGAGAAATTATAATCAACATTAACTTTCAAGCTCTCTCATGTTCCTTCAATCAAACAATAAAAAACATAATATTGATTCAAAACAGCAACCATATATTTGCTGTGTGTTTAGAAAAGAGCATATCCAAACAACCTTCAAGGATCCTTTGTTGTTTCTTGAAATAATCAACTATCAGTTTCCTTTTCCTACAATTAAATGCATTCCAAAAGAGCTTAACATCAACTATGTCAAAGAATAAGAATTTGTTCAATGATATTAAAACTCCAAGCATAAAAGCAGATTTAAAACATCAACCATATATTTATAAGGTTTAAAACAGAAAGAAGGTTAGATAGATAGATATTTATAAGGTTAAAATAAGATATTAAAACTCCAAGAATAAAAGCATATTTAAAACAGCAAACGAATACCAAACATAACTTTTAGAAGAGAGCATTAAATGATCATTATATTCATAGATTAAAATTTGATTTTGCAGAAGTTCAAAATACCTCAGTTAAGAAGACTTTTTGTTGCAATGCAAGTACAATGATAGATAAGAAACTAAAGTGACTACAATCCTCAAGAGACAAATTTTCAATTTCAATGTCTAACTCATAGTCCAATGCTATTGATTCGAAATAACTTGATTCAAAACAAAATGACTTGAAGTGAACTACTCCTAAACAAACCAACTCAAAGTGCACTTAATTAAAGTAAACAAAAGCAGATCTGATCCTAAGTCATAACTCTAACATCAAATTGATTGAAAGCAAATAAACAAAAGCAGATCAGATCCTAAGTCATAATTCTAACATCAAATTAATTGAAAGCAAGCATAAATGCAGACCAACCATAGACTACCACTAAACAAATTCAAACCCATAGCTCAGTTTCCACACAAAAAAAAAAAAAAAATCAAATTGATTATCGTCAAAACACAGTACTAAACTCAGTTTCAGAGTTCCAAACCCAAACACTTATCTAGTGTGTGCACGAACTCAATTACAGATACAAAGAGAAACACAGCTAAAACTACAATTTAATCAACTTTAGAATACAAAACAGAAATCAATGAAGTTGGGGTAAAAAATCTCAAAAAGGCTAAGAAAAAAAGCTAAACTAAAAGCTAAGAAATCCAAGCTATTCTAAGTCTGAACTTGAAACAATCAAAACATAAACAACCCAGCTGTAGCTTTAGTGTAGTTATATCAGTAATTGAAACTCAAAGAGCAGACTAAAATAGTTAGAAATACCAGCTGTATTTTCTCTGCAAAAACTGATATACCTACACTAAAATTTGAGTTTCATGAGTTCTTTAAATGTAAAGAGAATACTAATCACAGAGGCAAATGTTGCAATTCAAATTGAGAGAATACTATACCTTTAACCCTGATTCGAATGGAGGAAAAGAATGAAGACAAAGGCAATAAGAATCAACTATCTATAAGAAAATAGTTATAGAGTCCTAATAGCTATAGAGTTCGGATTCAAAAAAAGAAAAAAATATTATTAGTTACCTTTGGGCCAGTTTCGACGGGCTGGATTGGGTGTATTGCCGATCGACATAGTTGATGGGCCGGGGCTGGATGAGACCCACGGCAAATTGGCGTCGATTCTGCATGTGGGTGGTTTGTGGTAAATGGGTGGTCTGAGGAAGGAGCTCGACCTCTGTTCTGAGGAAGAAGGTGTCTGTGGGTTTGTGGGTATGGTGGGCTTGGGGGTTGTAGTGGGTTTTGAATGAGGATTCTATGGCCATGGGCTTCATGAGATTCACGGCAAATGAGGCGCCGCTTCTAGGTTGCAGAGGTTAGATGTGGGTGGTGGGTGGTTTGAGGAAGGAGATTGATTCTGAGGAAGAAGATGTCTGTTGGGTATGGTGGGTGGTTTGAAGGGCTGTGGGTATTTAGATGATCGAGGAAGAGCTGATAAAGGAGGAGCTGGTAGAGGAGGAGTCGGTAGAGAAAGGCAGGAAAGATATGGCAAACAATCGTGGAAGGGAAAGGTAGAGCATCGAGAGGCAGAGCATCGTGAAAGGGAAAGGCTTGGAACACCCTTTCTAAATAACAATAAAATCAAAAAATTTAGTTAGTTGTCACGTTTCAAAACAATGCTGAAAAATAGCATCTCGAGTGTCTAAAACTTAAGTTCCAAAATAAAACTCGAGTTTTTAAGTCTCGATTTGTAAGCGAATAGGTCTGATGTGGAAAAAAATCCACATAGAAATCGAGTTTTAAAAACTTTATTGCCATAAATTGCAGGAAAACGCCGCTATAAGGTTTTAAACGTCACTATATGGATTAAAAACACCACTATAGGGCTCCTGAAGATCATATAAAAAAATTTTGTAGGAAAACACCGCTATAGGGCTTTAAAACGTCACTATAGGACTTAAAAACGCCACTATAGGAACTCGAGTTTCTAAAACTCAAGATCTATGTAGCATTTTCAGTCCAACTCATCCAACAAAACACTCGCAAAACGAGTTTTTGAGACTCGAGTTTTAATATGGATCTCGAGTTTCTAAAACTTAAGATGCTACTTTCCATTATTCTTTCAAACCTTGCCAAACTTACTACATAGTTGCCCCTCACACTGCTAATCTGCCCATTCCCCTGAAAGGCTTGAATATCAGGTTATTACATTTTTTTTTTTTTTAAATAATGCTGTGCTGACATCAAAAATTGTGAGAGCCGTACAAGTTTCGGTTTTATATATATATATATATATAATAAATATATTCTTTCGGTTATATATATATATAATAATAATAAATATATATAAATAATAATAAGAATAACAACAAAAATAATAATAATAACAATAATAATAATAATAGGAATAACAACAAGAATAAGAATAAGAATAAGAATATAATAATAATAACAACAACAACAACAATAAGAACAATAATAATAAGACGACGACGACGACAACAACAATAATAAGAAGAATAACAATAATAATAATAAGAATAAGAATAACAACAACAATAAAAACAACAACAATAATAATACAAATAAGAACAACAACAACAACAATAATAATAACAATAACAATAACAATAATAATAATAATAATAAGAACAACAACAAGAATAAGAATAATAATATTGTTCTTATTGTTCTTATTATTGTTATTGTTATTATTATTATTGTTGTTGTTGTTGTTTTATAATTATTATTATTATTATTATTATTATTGTTATTATTATTGTTGTTGTACGGCACCGGGCCCCTAGGGTCATTTGGGCCTTGAACCCCAGCTCTACAATATGGCCTATAGTCCTAACTCCCTTGTCAAAAACTGGACTTAAGGTCCACTAGGGTCATGGACACGGACCTTATGTCATCATGTTCGGCCCAGAACTCGCTAGGCAGGTCATTGTAGTATATGCTAATTGGTTCATGGCCCGAAGGTTGCTCGGCAAATCTCGTCTCCCACGAGTGTGACTACTTGGAAAGGCCATATCTCGGATGCCTGGTGTTGTCTTGAGAAGTACCGTTGCTGAACATTACCCCACTGAAGTGGGAACCAGTTCCAATGCCATTCTCACCACACCCTACTCCTAACTAAACATCCACTTAGCGATGACAACATTGGACCTCATTTCCCACTAGCCACAAAAGTAATCATGATTCTTCCACTCATTTTGGGCTATAAATATGAGAAGCTAAGGAAGGGAAAGGGCAGTTTTGAAAAGTTCAGGAGGAAGTTTATAGTTGAGAGCAATAGAGTTAAAAGAGTGAGAGGGAAGGAATACAATGGTTAGAGAGATATTATTGGGTCTTTAAGCTAGAATCACCTAAAGTAGGAAAACTAAAACCCACATTACAAATAAATTGTGAGCCCAAGAGAAAGCCAGCCTGTTAATCTCATTTTGGGTGCGCACAATTGGCGCCGTCTGTGGGAATCTCCTACAAAGCCGTGGTTCCATTGAGACTCATGCCCAGAAGATGTCCGGCAGATGTTCTGAAGGTTTTGCTGAAAGTGGTTCAGTGGGATCATCTCGGGGATCCACATGGCGAGACTAAAGGCAAAAGAGGCGAGAAGATAAGGAGTGTGAACGTGGGGAAGAACAGTCTGGCCTTGGAGAGGGGTCATACCAAACAAACTAAACAATATCAGGTGCTTCAGGGCACAGGCAGTTGGACGAGAGAGATGAGGAGCTTGAACGGTTGCGTAGACTGGTAAGAAATTTGGAGTTGGAGGCAAGGGGTAGGCACTAGAGAAGGGACCGAGATAACCAAGCAGGGGGATCTATGAGTGAAGGAGATAGCTATGGTACCGAATCCAATTGGTCTGGTCCCTATCGACACCAAGATCGTTCACATTCACAAGAGTCTCGTCGACATCAGGACCATTCACATTCACGAGTGTCCCGTCGATGTCGAGAACATTCACATTCATAGGAGTATGCAGACTAGGGTTCGGATTCCCCAGAAGAGCGATGGCCCTGTAATACCGCCATGGATCCTATGAGCCACACCTTACGAAGAGCTGCTCAGTCGCCATTCTCAAATGACATTGAACGGGCCCCAATGCCGAATAGGTTTACTCGACCACCATTTAATTCCTATGATGGGAAAACAAACTTGGTGGAACATGTCAGCCATTTTATCCAAATGATGTCTCTGCACACTCACAATGACGCTCTAATGTGTAAGGTATTTCCCTTAAGTCTCGGACCCATAGCAATGAGATGGTTTAATGGGCTGCGAAAGGGCTTCATTCATAGTTTTGCTGAGTTAATCCAAGAATTTGGTGTTCGGTTTGTAACCTGTAGCTGGGTACCATAATCGGTGGATGCGCTATTATCTATGAATATGAGGGTTGGGGAAACCCTTCGCAGTTATGCCAATCGATACTGGGAGCTTTATAATGAGATAGGTAAGGGGAACGAGAAGATTGCGGCGAGCACCTTTAGGATGGGGTTGCTCGAAGACTCCGAACTTCGGGAGTCATTAACGAGAAAGCCTTCCAAGGATATGAGGCAGCTCATAAGGCATATTGAGGAGTATAAACGCCTCAAGGATGATTGGCTACAGAGTAAGGGTAAAGCCCCGTTAGTGAATCATCCCCGACAGTGCAGTTTTTAGCCAAGGCCCCATAAGGATTTAAGAATAAAAGAGTTGGAGGTATAAATAGGGGAGGTGAAAGTGACATTCAAAGAACCAGTGCACAAGATCGTTGACCGGATTAAGAACGAGTTATATTTCAGATGGTCGAACAAGATGGGGGGTAACCCATCTCTGAGGAACCAAAACTTGTATTGTACGTATCACAAGGATAAGGGGCATACCACCGAGCAATGTTGAGTGTTAAAAGATCATTTAGGGCAGCTAGTGAAAGCAAGATATTTTAAGGAGTTTGTGATGGATTCTGGAAACCGAGGTATCGGGAAGGGTGCTCAACAAAAGAGGAATCCTCTCCTGCCACCATTAGGGGTGATTGAAGTCATCCACGTTGCCTTGAGGGGTACGGCTGCAGTAAGAAGAGGAGTGTTAACCGTAGCACCCGTGGGAAATTGCACGGGTGAGTAATCACCCAAGAAGAAGATGAAGATCGGTCGGGAGCCCATCGCTTTTGGTGATGATGATTTAGAAGGAACAATTTAACCGCACGATGATGCATTGGTAGTCAGCCCGGATAAACAGTTTCTTAGTAAAAAGGGTGATGGTAGACCATAGAAGCAGGGCCAACGTGATGTATACAGACCTATTCCAAGGGTTCGGGTTAAAGAACCAGGACCTATCGAAGTATGATACACCGTTGGTCGGGTTTGATGGTAGGGTGGTGGTTCCTAAGGGTTAAATTTCCCTTCCCGTAAATATGGAAGGTAAGGAGGTGATGGTGGGATTCATAATGGTCAATTCATTTTCTCCCTACACGGCGATTCTAGGAAGGTCGTGGATTCATGCAACAGGGGCTGTTCCGTCCACCTTGCATGTGAAGGTTAAATTTCCCACCGAACAAGGCATTACGGTAATTAGGGGGATCTAGCAAATGTCTAGGCAATGCCTAGCGGCCATAGTTAATTGGAAGAATAAGCAGGCTAAGCAGAAGGAAACCGCCGAGGAAGCCCCTTCATAGCAATTACAGGATCCTTGAGAGAGAATGGGGGCTAGTTGTGCCAAGAAATTAATTACAGTGAAGATACTACTGGATGTTGACCGGTATTTTCAGATAGGGGCAAGTATGACGGATGAGGATAAAGTAGAAACATTGTTATTTCCGATGCAGAATGTAAATGTGTTTGCATAAAGCCCATATGAGGTGCCCGGGGTTGATCTTAAGTTCATTGTTCACAAGATTAACGTAGACCCGTCATTTCCTTCAAAGAATCAGAAACTGAGAAGGTCGGCCAAGGAACATGTCGAGGCAGTAAAGTAGGAGGTCGGGAAGATAAAAGAGGCTGGGGCGATAAGGGAAATCTTCTTCCCCGAGTGGCTGGCGAATACCGTGGTCGTTAGAAAGAAGAGTGGCAAACGAAGAATTTATGTAGATTTCACGGATTTGAACTGAGCATGCCCAAAGGACCCATTCCCTATGCTAAAGATAGATCAATTGGTAGATGCTACCTATGGGCACCCAAGGATGAGTTTTCTAGATGCCTTTTAGGGTTATTATCAGATTGCCTTAACTGCTGAGGACCAAAAGAAGATCGCGTTCACCTCCCCAGACGCAAACTACCATTACACCATGATGCCTTTTGGATTGAAGAATGTCGGGCCAATATATCAACGAATGATGACTAGAATGTTTCAGGATAAGATTGGGCGTACAGTTGAGGTGTACATTGACGACATGGTGGTGAAAAGCAAACATGAGGCACGACATATAAAGGATCTTCGGGGAGTATTTGAAGTGCTTCAGCAACATAAGTTGCACCTAAATGCGGACAAGTATGCCTTTGGGGTAGAGGTTGGCAAGTTCCTAGGTTATCTAATCACTAGTCATGGGATAGAGGTCAACCCCGATCAGATTAATGTTGTGCAACGACTTAAGCCGCCAAGCAATCCAAAGGAGGTACAGATCTTAACTAGAATGTTAGCTGCCCTTAACCGGTTCATTTCTAAGTTTGCTAATCGCTGCTGTCCATTCTACTAACTTTTGAAGAAATGGAGGGGATTTCAATGGAATGAGGAGTGCGAAAGGGTTTTCCAAGACTTGAAAGAATATTTGATGTGGGCATCCATGTTAGCAGCCCCAAAGCTTGGGGAGGACTTATTTATGTACCTCTTTGTGTCTGATCATGCCGTGAATGTCGTGCTTTTAAAGGACCAGAGGATGCAGCAGCATGTGTACTACATTAGCAAGACCATGGTTGATGCCGAGACAAGGTACTTACCCCTGGAGAAGTTGGTGTTAGCATTAGTGCATGCTACGAGGAAGTTGTCTTACTATTTTCAAGCCCATACTATCTATGTCCTGACCGAGTATCCTTTATAGTCGTCATTGAAGAGATCTAACTTGACAGGCCGGATAGCTAAGTAGGTGACCCGGCTAGGGTCCTTTGATATAAGATACAAGCCAAGGAGTTCAGTGAAGGGCCAAGTTCTTACTGATTTTGTTGTAGAGTTTTCTCCTAAGAACGAAGGGGGGATGGTTTGTCATGTGGAGTGTCACCCATGGAAGGTATTTATGGACAGAGCGTCAAGTGCCGCGGGAGTTGGTGCCGAGATTGTCATTATCACTCCAGAAGGAATACAGGTGGAGCATTCTTTTAGGTTGGGGTTTAGGGCCTTCAACAACGAGGCAGAGTACGAAGCCTTACACACTGGATTAAGGACTATTTTGGGCATGGGTGCCCGGGATGTAGAGGTTTATTCAAATTCATGGCTAGTGGTTAGCCAGGTGCAGGGCAATTTTGAAGCCCGAGATTCTCTGATGAAAGAATACTTACAAGTGGCAAAGCAAGTTATGAATAAGTTTTGTACGACAAAAGTAACCCAAATGGCTCAGGGGCAGAACAGACATGCTGACTCACTAGCTACGTTGGCGTCGGCGATGACAGAGGATATACCTCGGTCAATCAAGGTGGAGCTAATAACGGAGTCGAGCATTAATACAATGATTAATGTTAGTGTTGCCAAAGTTGATGTTACAGGGATTTCAATAACTGGAACATGTTGGATGGACCCGATCGTTGATTTCTTAGCAGAGGATCGAGTCCTAGACGATGAAAATGAGGTTAACAGGGTTCGCCGAATAGCTGCTCGACATTGGTTGTCGGCAAATCGAAAGCTGTACTAGAGGTCTTTTGGGGGGCCGAACCTTTTGTGTTTACACCCCGAGAAAGTAGATGAAGTCTTGGCTAAGTTACATGACGGGGTGTGCAGCAATCATGTGGGGAGATGCTCATTAGCTCACCAAGCCATGACTCAAGGGTTCTGGTGGCCACAGATGTAGAAGGACACCACCCAATATGTGCGTAAGTGTGAACAGTGCCAAAAGCATGCCCCCTTGATCCACCAGCCAGCAGGACATTTGAATCCGATTAATAGCCCCAAGCCCTTTGCACAATGGGGGTTGGATATTCTCGGCCCATTTTCCAGAGCAATTGGTAATCGAAAGTTTGTTTTAGTAGCTGTTGATTACTTCAACAAGTGGGTAGAGGTGGAGGCATTAGCCAATATTCGAGACATGAACGTTAAGAAGTTTGTGTGGAAGAATATAGTCACAAGATTTGGGGTGCCGAACTCTCTCGTATCTAATAATGGATTGCAGTTTAACAGCAGGGCCTTTCTCAAGTTTTGTAGTGACCTCGGCATCAAGAATCGGTACTCCACCCTGGCGTATCCTCAGAGCAATGGACAAGCTGAAGCCACTAATAAGGCAATTGTGAATGGATTGAAGAAAAGGCTGGACAGTGCAAAGGGTAAGTGGGCCGAAGAGTTGCCCAATGTTCTATGGGCATACCGAACAACTTCCAGGAGATCTACAGAAGAGACCCTATTCTCCCTATCGTACGGGGCAGAAGCTGTGATACCAGACAAGGTAAGCTTATGTAGTGCGCGAGTTGTAGCATTTGCCCCCGCCCAAAATGAAAGATTGATGGAAGAACGTTTGGATTTGCTGGAAGAGTACCAAGAAGCGACAACTATAAGGCTAGCCAAATATCAGCAAAAACTTGCCCGACGCTATAATCTTGACGTAAAGACGAGGGAATTTAGTGCTGGGGACCTAGTGTTATGGAAAGCAGTAGGGAATATGCGGGATACAAATGCTGGGAAGTTAGCCCCAACCTAAGAAGGGGCTTATAGGGTAACCACCATTACAACTGCAGGGGCGTATTACTTTAAGGATTTAGATGAAAGGCCACTTCCTCGATCATGGAATGTCCATAATCTGAGGAAGTTTTATTACTGATCATTCATACACGGGGGTGTGAATTAAATGTAATATTGTATATATGTTTTATTAGTTAATATGAAGTTGGTATTTTTCTTGTAAATGCATTTAGTTTTATTATCGTTAATTCATTAAAGGCTCTGCTGGCCGACAAATGTGAAGAAAGTTATGGGGACGGGCAGCTTGTTCCATTCTAAGGACAGAAGTCTGCTTCTCAGTTCAATCATTATTGCCGAGCAAGTGGAAACCTTTAAAGGACAGAAACCTGTCCCCGGTTTGATTCTCATCACCGGGCAGGTGGAAACCTTACTTTAATCTAAGGGCCAAAACTTGCCCTCAGCTCGATTCTCATCACCGGGTAGGTGGAAACCTTACACTAAAAAGTTTTCTAAGGACAAGATCATGTTTCTCAGTTCGATCATTAATGCCAAGCATGTGGAAACCTCTAAACTATCTAAGGATAGAAACCTATCCCCGATTCGATTCTCATCGCTGGGTAGGTGGAAACCTTACTCTAATCCAAGGACTAAAACCTGCTCTCGGTTCGATTCCCATCACCAGGCAGGTGGAAACCTTACTTTAAACTAATGGACCTATTCCCAGTTTGGCTTTCATCACCGGGTAGGTGAAAGCCCTGCACTAAATGTTCATAACAATGCCCTTATAATTAAAGTTCCTTGCATTGGAAGATTACTTGCCTGGTCTACTGATCACTCAACTAGTCCATATTCTTAATAAATTGGGTAAAGCACGGCAATTGCAACTTGTAAGGGGTTATTTTTCATGCATGGGAGCTCTTTAAGCTAATCTCAACCACTATATAGGCAAGGAAATGCCTGTTCCTATGTAGAGCTAAAGGCAAAATGTAATCCAACCACTCAGCAAGTTTTAATAATGAGTAAAGAATGAAGCGAAAACAATCATAGTGGTAAGGTAATAGTTCATACAATGCTCAGTCTCTAAAGTCGGGAAATAAAGCATTTAACATAAACAAGAACAAATTAAAACCAAACTATTGTTCGGTCACCACGGCTCGTGACCACAGGAAAGCAAACTCGAGAATGAACTTAAAGGAATTAAAGATAAGACAATTGTTTCTTCACTACAGTCCGGTGATCATAGGAAAATAAAACTTAAAAGTAGGAAAGTAAAACCTAGAGTTAAATTAATGTTCTGTCACCACATCTCGGTGACTGGGCAAACCAAATAAAATAAACATAAAAGAAAAAAATGCGCGTAAAAATTAGATGAAAACACTAAGCAGCAGGATCGGTTTGAGGGAATTGGACTGCGTCATTGGCGGGTTGATCCGGAGCATCCTCAGCAAGTGGCAGCGGTTCCCGCGTTGATTGGAGCATTGAGGTTACTGGTGACCTCAAGATCTTTAGTCTCCACGTGAGTATCAATTGCCTTCACTAGCTCCCTTATACTGGTGGTATTTTCATCATCGACAGCATCAGCTTGACTCTGGACGGGGGGAGCAAGGGTAGGGCGTGGAATTTGCTCTAGGTTCCATAGTTGGGAATCCCCGAGCACCCCCATTGCCTAAAAGGCAGTTAACCACCCTTCCTCAAACCCCTGGACCTGGTTTGGTTCACAACAACCTCCACAGAATTCTCAGCATTCGCGAAGACCTCATTGTACCACTTGTTCTCGCAAGCCTCCAGGTCGGTAACTTCCTCGGAATAGGCCAAGTTCAGGCTTTCTGCTTGCGCTAACTTTAACTTAATTTCCCCCAACTCGGCTTCCATTTCAACCAATCTCTTCTCAGCCAGCAACCGAGCCTTGTCTGAGGCCTGTGCCTTCTTCTTAGCAACCTCAGCAGCCTTGCCCTTGTCCCGAGCCATGGCGTTGGCAACATCCTTCAGTGCCTTTTCTCGTTCTATATCCTCGACAAGCTCGTTCATCCTCTTATCGAGCATGTGAGTTATCTGCGCAGCCTAATAACACCACAAAAGTAAACTCAGGGGTATGCAATGAGGAAAATCATTCATATGGCTAAGTAAATGCAATAAAGTGAGGGGAAATTACCGCGATGGTGTGCCATTGTAGCCACTGCACGATAGAGTCCTTGGAGCTGTCTGAGAAGAACTGAACATCTTCAGGTAGCAACAGGCCGTGCACAATACTTTGGGCCACACACCACCCCTCACCTTGGTCCTATATCCTTACGCTTACGGACGTAAGCAGGGGCTCCTTACTAAGTGTAAAAATAGGCTGCCAATTCAGCGTGGCCCGAGATGAGGAGGCCACTTCAGCACCACCCCAAGCAGCGGGTTGAGGACCACTCACCGGTTCTTGGATAATGATCTTGACAGAGGGCCAGAAGGGAGTCTTTGTTGGTACATCACTTACGACCCTAAGCAGAGGGTCATCTACACATTGCTTCTTTTTCTAGCGACTAGACGAGGGAGGGGGAGGAGGAGTACAGTCCTTGGCACGGGCATGCTGAGGTTAAGCTAATGGTTGGGATCCGAATAAAAATCGGTCGATAGTGAGCTTCCTTCTTGTCACCATTTCTACTTCTTGTTCACCCTCGGCCACTTCCTGCTCGGCTGCTTGTGGTTGACCTACGTTCCCTTCAACCGAAATATGTTATTGTTCCTTAAGAGCCTGAGAAACATGTTTGGGGGATTTGTCCCTAATCGAGGCAAGATCTTCTGCGGTCGTGTAGCGAGGACCGAGGTCTTGGGCTTCGCCGGTGTTGAGTGAAGGGGGGAGAAAGTTCACATGCTGTACATCAATATAAGATAGTAAAGGGCTGTCCACCAAAAATGCTTGGCTGAAGGGCTGCCAAGTCCTGTATACGGGTGTGCAACCGAGTATCAGATGCGATGCTCGAAGCTGCCTGTCAGTGTGAATGAATATTTCAGACCTGAGCACAAAATTCAGGTCCCTTATGTGCACCACTCTCAGGTCCTGATTGAATCTTTTGGTGTCTGCAGTAAAGGAACGCGATAAGTTAGTGCCCAGATAAGCCAAATAATTGTAAGTAAACAAAAAAAGGAAAAGAAAGAAAAAAGAACAAATAAAGAGTGCAGTACAAACCAACTTCGCGCGGCGAGAGTGGGCAAGGGAGTTCATTGGCAAACCAGTTGCCACTTACCTAGACATACTCCTTGGATGAGTTTCTGTTAGAATTGGGCAGGCATGAAATTAGTCGTACTAAAAAATCCCTAACTTTTAAATAATAATTGGACTTTTTATTTCCACACAAGCTGTACATGAAGTTTATATTGTGATGATTTAATTGCAAACCATATATCTGATTCAACCTATTGACACAACTAACTACTCGGTAAAAATTGGGTGGAAGTTGGTTAAGACACAAACCATAAAATCTAGGGGTATTAAGCAGAAGGGGGTCCACAAGAACCCTAACCCCACCCTTCAAAATCACCATCAAGAGAAAGAAAGCAGTACTAGACCCAGAGCATCAGTGGAGAGCAATCTCGCTCTCATGGCAATAGGCCACGTTCACATCCTCAAGGATGCTGAATGTTTGCCTAAAGGTGGCTAAAGACGCCTTAGTGTTCAAAAGGTGAGCATAACCCATCCTAAACTCTAAAATTGAAGGGAGAAACTAAAGAAAGAGAAAGAGGCAAAGAAACTTACTTTGGGCTCTAGGAAAGAAAGGACTTTGGGCTAATGGATGAGCACACAAGAAAGGTATGCACAGCAAGGAGAAAATTTGGAGAATGAAGAACACAAAAGTGAAAGAATGATCCTAACTGAACTATTTATAGGAGCCAAAGGGGGGGAATAAATTCCATTAAATAAATGGGGAGCAGGAAACCCTATGAATCCCTACCTTAACTGTGACACGCGCGCTGCCTTGGTTCGTGAACCTTCAGACAATGATGGCGGCTGAACCAACCGTCAGATACAACGCACCTTTTGAGAGTACATTAATGGGTCTCTCAATCGTCCAATATCTACCTATTGAGCTTCTTGGACGGCTACTGTCTCTTGGATTCTTTGATACATCCTCAAGTGCCGAGCACGAATCAAGGGGGGGCTAATGTATGGCACTGGACCCCTAGGGTCATTTGGGCCTTGAACCCCAGCTCTACAGTATGGCCCATAGTCCTAACACCCCTGTCAGAAACTAGGCTTAAGGCCCACTAGGGTCATGGACACGGACCTTATGTCATCATGTTTGGCCCAGAACCCGCTAGGCAGGTCATTGCAGTATATGCTCATTGGTTCATGGCCCGGAGGTTGCCCGGAAAATCTTGTCTCCCATGAGTATGACTGCTCGGAAAGGCCATATCCCAGATGCCCGGTGTCGTCTTGAGAGGTACCGCTGTCGAACATCACCCCCTTGAAGTGGGAACAAATTTCAATGCCACTCTCACCACACCCCACTCCCAACTAAACACCCACTTAACGATGACAACATTGGATCTCCTCTCCTACTAGCCACAAAAGTAATCATGATTCTTCCACTCATTTTGGGTTATAAATATGAGAAGCTAAGGAAGGGAAATGGGGGGTTTTGAAAAGTTCAAGAGGAGGTTTAGAGTTGAGAGCAATAGACTCATAAGTGTGAGAAGGAAGGAATACAATGGTTGGAGAGATATTGTTGGGTCTCTAAGTTAGAATCACCCAAAGTAGGAAATCCAAAATCCACATTACAAATAGATTATGAGCCCAAGAGAAAGCCAACCTATTAATCTCGTTTTGGGCGTGCATAGTTGTTGTTGTTGTTGTTGTTATTGTTCTTATTATTGTTATTCTTATTATTATTAGGCGAAAACCATATTTTCGTTCCTACATTTTTATGCGATTCCCACTTTAATTCCTAACTTTTATTTCTACCGCTTTTAGTCCCTATCCTGAAAAATGCGTCACGTTTTTGTCCCTGCCGTTACATCAGAGATGGAAAATGCACACGTGGCAAACGAAGTGCACTGTTGACACACTAAAAGCTGACGTGACCATTAAAACAATAATAAAAAATGTTATTTGACATTAAAAAATGCCACGTCAGCATCTAAATTTAAAAAAATTAATTTAATAATTTTGACTAAATAAAAAAAATCAAAACAGAAATAAAAATCAAAATTCACATGAATTAAGATCTAAAAGTATCTTGAAATCTCAAAATTGAAAACCAAAAACCACAAACCCAGAAACACAAATACAAACCCAGCAGCAGATCAACCAAAAGTAAAATCTCCAATCTACAAAACTCATCCCACGTATTCATTTTTATTTTTATTTTTTTTTATTTCATCACGATGTATTTGTTTCTTCTTTCCCCTTTTTTTTCAATTTTTTTTTTTTTTAAATTTCATTACTCTAATCTCACTTTTTTTTTTCCCCAAATCTCTTCTTTTTTATTAAAAAAAAACAAAGAGACTCCTACTATAAAACCAGTACTATAACTTCTATCCATCCTTATTGTAGGGTCTGATTTGATAGTCCAGACCCAAGAGGGATGGGTTACGAGCCCAATGAACTCAAGATAATGAATTTGTAGAGAGTGGGCGAAAGAGCTGGGCTAGGTGTGAATCAAACAGAGGTTAATTATAGCGTTTGAGGATTCATTGACACAAGATCATATTCGTCTTCTTTTACAAGTGTCTGTCCGAAGAGGTATATATATTATTGAAATGTAAGGTGATTACAATTCTTGAAACTACAATGAAATTGTCTAATTCTCCTCTCCCCCCTCTTTCTCCGATCCCTATGATCAGAGACCTCTTTTGCTTATATAGCACCATTTTCTATCATCTCCATCATCCATTTGTTCTTCATCTAAGCATCCACTTGAGTGCATGTCCCATCAGGTACTCTCTTTACCCCTCCGTGAGTGGTAGTAGTTGGGATTACACTGTTCAAGGGTCTTCTCCACATTAATACGGCCAGAAAAGTAGCTACAGTGCATTTAATGCGGTGATGACAGCTTTTCCTTAAGATATTTTCTCGTTCTAATCATCCCCAGATATGCCCAGAGCTTATCTTTGTCGTTGGGATTGCCTGAAAGTCCATTCGGACCTTCTATTTGCTGGCTGGGTCAAGACTATTTACGTCCGAGGAGTGTAAACTCTTCGGACAAAATATGAGCTCTTCGGACGTTACTCTTCCATTACTTCTGGGTTGGCTGCGTTCAGATGAATTCTACCTTGACCCGCTATTACTCTTCGGACGTATAATATTCCTCAGGACAGGGCCCACAGCCCAATAAGTATGTCTGGGCTTTTACCCCCCACACTTATCATCCCAACATCTCCACTAAGAAGAGAAATCTCAAATTATAATAAATGTAAATTACTAATTTTTACTCAAAAAATAGAATAGCCTCTGACACGCGCTCTAGTATTTCATTACTTTTTTTTTTTTCAAAATTTTTTTCTTCCTCTTGGGTAATTTTCCCAATGGTAAGATTTTCTTCTATGCATTTAAATTTGATTCTGTTACTGATCACGATAATGAATCGGAGTTTGATTGATTTTGTTCATGCTATCTTAGGGTTGCATGGAGTTCGATTGATTTTGTTGATGCTAATAATATCTTGTAGAAAATTAGGGTTATGTTTATTGTTGCAAATTATTAGGGCCCGTTTGGTTTGTATTTTCAAACAACATTTTTTAGTTTTTAAATAGCATTTCACGCATTTCAACACACTTTTTCACCCACACGTATTTCAAAAAATTACAAACAACAATTTTCAAACTACTCTACCAAACACTCCCTTAGGGTTTCTTTCATCAAATAAGTTGTTTCATTAATTGTTTTTGACAAAGTAGAATTCATGGGACTCATTTCTCTAACTCTCTGAACTCACTCACCAACTATTATTGGATTTTAATTTAATTTAATTTATGGGTTTCTTTAGTCTCTATTGTGAAAAATAAAGATTTTCATCTTGTAGAAAATTAGGGTTACATGGATTTTTGTTTATCGTTGCAAATTACTAGGATTTCTTTCATCAAATAAGTTGTTTCGTTGATTGTTTTTGACAAAGTAGTATTTATGGGACTTGTCTCTCTTTGAACTCACACACCGACTATGATTGGATTTTAATTTAATTTATGGGTTTCTTTCTGCTTGAATGTTTCTTTAGTCTATATTGTGAAAAATAAATAATAAATTGTTTGTGCAATCGTGTAGGTTTTTTAAATTCCAGAATAGTACAACAGGTTTATGCTTTCTTATATAGGTTTCAAAGTTATAGCTTTTGGGGCTTATTTGGCTAAAGGATGGATTGAAGACCCTTGAAACAGAATTACAACAAATCTCTAGCTATGAGCTTGTTAGAAATCTTTGTTCTTTGTGTTCTTCGCATGTTCTTTATCTTTGAAGGTTTGTGGTGGACGTTCTTCGGAGCTTTTGGAGCTTGAATTCATAGAGCTTCATTGATTTGTGGTCTCTTGAAGTTTCTGGAGGCTTTTGGGCTTAATTCTAGCAAACTTTAAGATCTAGAAAGGTAGTTTGGATAATTTTGCTTCAAATGTTCTTCGTGTTCGAGGTTGAAGTTCTTGAAGGATTTAAGGCTTGATTCCTACAGAGCTTCTATACTTTTAAATGCATCTGAATCTTCTTTGATGCTGCTTGTGGTATTGATGTCTTGGTGTATGGAAATGCCTTAAAAAGGCTTCTATTTATAGGAGTTTGGGGGTGAGTGAGCGACACGTGGGGGAGTCTGATTAGTGACACATGTCATAGCCTGATTGGAGGAGCTTGAAGACCTTTTTTCCAAGACACATGGCATCATTTGATTGGTTGAAATGTCTTAATTTTCAAGATGACACATGTCAGCAATCGATTGGATTTCTTATGTCATTGTTTACACACATCGATGTGTGATTCTTTTGTTTCAGTGACACTTGGTAAATTTCTGTTGGTCTTTGTAATTGGCAGTACTTTGTGGACTTGATAGTATGATGTGTTAGCTTATGATAAGTCAGGAATTTTCCTCTCTGCGCTTGGCAATGTGCCTTATTGGATGATTTTATTTCTTTACTTTCCTATCATATTTTCAATCGACATGTTGATTTTTGTGATACCTGGTGCACTTATTTGATAAGAATGCAAACCAATTAAGTACTATATCTTTACTCTTTATTTTCCTTAAATTTTTTTACTATGTTGCTAAAATGTAGTTTATATTCATTGTGGGGTTAAAAGTCTTTGTATTAAACGCCTTTTATATTCAATTTTGTATTTTATTTCATCTATTTAAACTTGCAAATTTCTTCGGGCGTTTCAGGAGCTGCATTTTTTTTCAATTACCATCACATAGTACTACACAATTGTGCCAAGCAATACAAAGTATAGTAAAAAAAAAAAAAAAAAAAAATCTTATATATGCCACATAGTTTGCAGCAAAAGTTGCCTCCAACTGATTTATCTATTTCTCAATTTAATTTAAAACTTCATTTTGATAATCATTTCAATAAAAAATTTGGTCATAAGTTCAAATTCAAAAATTGATGCTTACTCACTATATAATTAATGCCAATACGAGAAGATCATAGTTGCATTGAACGAGGGTTGTCATTTCCCACAGGCCATCATATGGTTGCACATTGTGGTGCTTTAGTTATGTTGTAATTTACTGTTATGGTTTTTTGTCTAAGCATAAATATATATTTGTAGGGACTTAGTTTAGAAAGGTTCCCCAACAATACATTTTTAGAGAGTGGATCGAAAGTTTAGGCCCTAACAGACTAGCAACGGAATACAAGCCCGTCTTCTTCCATTGAAGGGGAGTGAGCCCAGTTTACCACTAAGGGTAGCTCCTTGGCACTCGTCCGAAGAGATCCCTCTCCCTGAAACTAACATGACCTCTAAGTCATTCTATGTCATTCTCTTCTATGATCCAAAAAATCCCCCCCACCTAATTGCTTTGCTCGCCTTTCTTATATAGTTCTCTTCCTCCTATCTCCTTCTTCCTTCTGTTGATCATCCATTGCCTTCCCTCTGACCGTCCGTCCCATCATAGGTCTTATTATACTCAAGTGGCTCACCATGATCAATGTTGCCCTGTCAAAGGGTTACATCCCCATTAATGCGGCCAGGGGGGTTAGGTGAGCGCATTCAATGCAGAGGTGACAGCTAGCCTAAGGCTTGCTCCTTCGCCGTGCTCTCGTCGCCAACGCATGGCACTAGGCCCTCTCCTCCTCGGATATTCAAGGAGTCTCCTTTGGTGGGGTGGTGCTCGTGTTCTTCCGAGGTCTCGGACGCTCGAGGACGGGGCCATCCTCGGATAAGTTCCTCGGAGATTGATCCTCGCGCTCTCATCCACGGACCCATTATGCGTCCTCGGCGTGGGCCCTTAGGCCTGGCTCGGAGTGAGCCAAGGCCACTTGTTTTTTTGGCCCCACAATAGCCCCTCAAAATCTTGCTGCACGCATCCTCGGGCGGGGAGAAGGATTTTGACATCCCTGGCCTTATCCCCTGTCAGCACTGGGGTCTATTCATCTACCCTAGGCACGTCGCTGACGTTTCGGAGCGCGTAACGTGCCCATCATTAAATTCAGGTGGCTCTGTGCTCCCCACGTCTAATGAGGCGTTACCAATCCAACGGTGAAGGTTTGTCTCGCATTTATCGGCGGGAAAACCCGCATGGCTCTTCGATTTGGGGTATAAATACCCATACGAACCGCTTCTTCCTGTTCCTTATTTGCAATCAAGAACTCTCGCGCATCCTTCCTGAGTTCAGACACACTCTCACTTACATTTACAGCATAAAAAGCCTGTCCGAGGAGCTCATCCTCTTCCCAGTAAGTCGCTCTATCCCTCTCTGAGCTCTCTCCCTCTTTACCCCTTCTTCTCCTTCACCTGTTCTTTCTTAGTTCTTTTTAGGCGTCAACTAGGATGGGTAGGTTTAAGAAATACGTCTATACTGAGGAGGCGATGGAGAAATTCATCGCCGACTACAGAATTCCTGGCAATGTAGGTCTGAGATATTGTGAGGACGGGGATTGGCGCTTACACAGACGGGAGGGTGAGGTGGTAATTCCCGTTGTCGCCTTCCTCGAAGGGGGGATGACGATCCCCATGGGGCCGGTGATGATGGACTGCCTCACGCACTTCCGGTTAACCCCTACCCAATGTGGAATAAACGTCTTTAGGATTTTGGGCTGTGTGGACGCCCTGAACGAGAAGATGGGGCTAAGGTTGACCTATCACGATGTGAACTGGTGCTACAACCTTCAGCTCCTTAAGGGCAAGTCTTATTACCTGAAGACGAGGGACGATAGGGTGCGGCTCATCTAGTGCCTCCCTGAGTCTAGCAATGGGCTAAACGAGGATTTCCTCATCGTGTCCGGGGAGTGGCACGATGGCCTTCACTGCCCAACAATAGAGGGAATACCAGGTGGGGCAGTGGGAGTAGGAGGGATTTCAAGTTCTCGTCTTTTTTTTTTTCTTCTCTTTTTTCTTTTACTAACACGGTGGTGCCTTCCGTTTGCAGACCCGCACGCTTTTGAGCGCCACTTCCACTTGGTCAACTGGGAAGATTTGCAGAAGATGCTGAGGGCGTCGGTTTATATAAACGAGGACGACAATCAAGTCAGCGCCACCTACAAAATCTTGGGGTATACTCCTGTCCAGAAATCATTCCCGGTTCCGAAGCAAGTGATCCGAGCCAACGACCCTCGGCTTCAGAGAATTACTGTGGCCGAGGACGGATTTCAGTTCCCCGAGGAGCCCTCAAACTCAGAGGTTGTTACTGTAGCCGTTCCTTCTTCTTCCCAAGTGTTCGCCGAGGCTGCCGAGGAGGATCCAGAGAGAGAAGAGGACGAGTTCGACGTTTTTGCACAGCTTGATTAGTCCGAGGACCCTTCCGGGGACTTAGGCGACCCTTGTTTGATCGAAGCAGACCTCTTTGATTCAGAAGCCCCCCCTCTGCCAGCGATGGGTTACAAGAGGAAGCCCACCACCAACTTGTTGAACCTAATTGAAAGCCAACCGAGGAAGTCCCAGCAGAAGCTTCCCCTTCCTCCTCTGAAGACTAGGTCGACTTCCGCTCAGCAGAAGCTTCCCCATTCTCCTCCTCCTCCTTCTTCCCAGACAGGCTCGCCTTTTGGGACCGTGCCTGCCGACCCCAAGAAGAAAAAGGATAAGGGCAAAAGGCCTATAGAGGATAAGACGGTGTCCTCGCAGGAGGAGGATAACACTCTGCGGCTGTCCAAGCAGCTTAAGATAGGCGGCAAGAGCCAGGACAAGCAGGTCAACACCACCTCGTCCGAGGCCCACGCCTGGCTCCCAGCCCCAATGCTCCATGGGGAGCCCTTGAAGGATGATGCCTCCCTCAGGGACTTCAACGAGGGCGAAGGCACACACGTGGCCGATGCGCTGGAGAAGTGCCTGCTGCTCCCGGCGGACATGGCCCAGCTGAACTCTTTGAGGAGCAAGCAGGTCTTCCCCAGCCTTAAGCGATATATGGGGATGGTAAGGGCTATAATTTTGACTCTCCTCCCTTTCTTTTCCTTTTCCCTTCCCCTTTTTTCTTTGTTGGGCTTATAGTGTATTGGTTACTCTGGTAGGTTGTTCAGGCCATCTATAGGTTGGAGGGGGCGGCGAACGACCAGGGGAAGGCCCTCGACCAGGAGCGTGATTGGCGCTTTCAGGCCACCCGGGCTCTAAAGAATTCCGAGGCTGACCTCGCCAAGGCTCGAGAGGACTTAAAGTCGATGACCAGGGCGCGGGACAGTGCAGTGTCCGATTATGAGGGTGCCCAGAACCAGGCCAAGGAGCAGATAAGGCGCCTAGACGAGGCAGAGGAGCAGTTGCAGATCGCGAGGGATCTGATCGCAAATTTGTAGGCTAAGGTGACCGCGGCCGATGGGGCCCAGAGGGAGGCAGAGTGGGCCAGAGACCAGGCTCGGCGGGCTAAGGACGAGGCGGATTTTGACAGGGAGATGGCCCTGACTGCCAAGAAGGAGGCTGAAACCGCAGCCTACACTGATGAGGTGGCTGAGGTAGAGGCCCTCTACAAAGCTCAAGTCCCGGGGGTATGTAGGCGATACTGCTCCCAGGTCTGGGCTGAGGCCCTCAAACAAGCTGGGGTGGAGGCCTCGTCCGACCTGTGGAAGGCGAAGAGAGTGTACTACCCCTCTGCTATCCGCAAGGTCGCCCTTGATGGCACTAAGGCTGGAGAGATTGTTGAGGAGGTAGGGGCTGCTGAACTGAGGGAGCATCCGAGCGAGGAGGTGCCCCAAGAGATAGTGAAGGTCCCTTTCGATGCTCAAATTCCCACCACCGAGGAAGTAGCCGTTCTCGCCGTACCCCTGCAGACCGTCCACTCAGGCTAGGGCTCGGAGAAGTCAGAGGTTATCCCTGTCCAGCCTGAGCAAAAGGAGTAGATCCCCCGGCGTATCAGTCCAACGTGCCCTTGCTGCTTCTAAGCTTTTTTCCTTTGTGTTATTTTATTTTATTTGATTGTTGTTCTTTTTTTTTTTTTTTTTTTGTAATGTGGCTCTTGTCACACAACTTTTATGGACTCATTATGGTAATGGGAGTTTAATTTCTCTTCTTATCTATTTTGGGTTGTTTATTTGTTTGCGCGCTATTTGCTTCCTTTCTTTTCTTTTTCTTTGCATGAATTGTATCTCGGTCAATTATGTCAGTAACCATGATAATGGGGGGGGGGGGGGAATGTTTACGGGGGCAGTCCCTTTATGTCTCAAGGGTGAGGGGGGGCTT
>NW_027069519.1:1867967-1922625 GCF_002906115.3 Quercus suber
TTTTTTGTCTAAACATAAATATATATTCAAACTCCAATTTAATTTTTCTCAACTCTATTCTTTATAGCGTTTTTCATTCATATGGAAATGATGGAAGGTTGAGTATCAAAATTTAATATGGAAATATTGTTTACCTTAAAAAAATAATACTCTTTTTTATGTTTATGTTATTGTTATTTTATATAAATTTTATCATTAGATAACATAATTCTAAACATTATATACCAAAAACCTTTTTAGATTTTTATTTATGATTTATAAAAAGAATACTAGTTAAAATATAATATAGGCAAAGATTAATTTAGCCAATTACATTTAATGATCTTTTTGTAGCTACAATTGTAAGACAAACATGAAAGTAACTAGTTTCAATCATGACATTCTTAAATTCTAATAATCTAATAAAAACTTAAGAGATTCTTCGAGAATATTTAATTTTAAACATATAGAGGATTTTGTCAAATTTCCTTATAGAAAACAAATAATTACTTAGAGCATGAAAATATGAAACTTAAGCGTATATATATGAATTTTGAAACAACTAATTAATTCAAATATTGATATAATTATTTTATTGTGTACCTTTTCTATATTAGAAAAAATAACACATGTTTGTGAATACAAAAGTAGAGTGCATCTTTCTTTTACTAATTTTTTTTTTTTTAATTTCTTTTTTAGATTCATGACCATTTTGATGACTAAAAGACTAGGTCTCTCAAGCCATATGGTGATATCAAATTTATCTTTTTAATAACTGAGACCTTATTTACCTCCTGGCGGATTTTGTTTTCATATTGGAATCAGTGGAGTGAATACCGTACCGTTCCGGCCGGTACAGCCGGAATTTTTCGTTCCGGCACCTTGGCCGGTACAGAAACACAGCTATTTCGTACCGCTTTTTGTACCGAAGCTTACCGGATTGTACCGGAAAAACCGGGAAAAACATCGGATACCGGCCGGAAAAAGAATACCGGACGGTAAATGAAAAACAAGAAAAAAGTGTTTAACGGTAAAAGAAAATACCATGTAACCCATAATACTGCCATCGCCAGCACTGTTCCGAAAGTAACCAGCCATTCTTCTTCTTCTTCTTCTTCTTCTTCTTCTTCTTCTTCACGCCCATCCCTCCATCCGTCTGTCTCTCTCAGTTTTTAAGTTTTTGTTTCAAAGGCTTTAGTTGTTTGTTTTGTTGTGACTTTTAATAGTAAAAAGCAAAAAGTAAATGGAGTGTCCTTTTTGTTTGTAACTTGCAGTATGCCTTCTGACACACTCACGTGAATGGTTATCAATGAGATTTCAAATTTGATTTTTTTTTTTTTCTAACCCAAAAAAGTTTCAAACGGCATTTTCATTTTTAATAAGTGAAAAATGTTTTTGTACTGTCAAACTTTCTATTTTTTTTTTGGGTTAACACTGTCAAACTTTACTGAATGTGATATTATTATTATTATTATTATTATTATTAAAGAAGTAGGAACATCAATTCCCTAATATTATTAATATTACCTAGTTGAAATTTTAACTAGAGATTAACATTTTAAATGAGATAAAATGGTTATATATATATATATATAAAATAAATTATATGAATTTTGGTTTTATATATATATATATATATATTTTTTGTATTTGTTTTTATTTTTTTATTAACATGCGACATCAGTTTGCATACTTTATCTTTTTCTAAGTGAGGTAAGTAAGATACCTGAGTAGAAATTGGTAATCTGTTCTATATTTTATTTCACAATTTGGTATTTTTTAATTAATAATTTTTATTTTAAAGAAAACAATAGTAGAATTGAATTAAGGTGTCAATCCATCCCATTGTAATGCTTAAAGTTACTTTTTTTTTTAATATAATTTTTTATTATTATTGTATCTCTGTTTGAACATATGTTTAAACATATAATCAATTCTAAATTATTTTTCACAACCTTACTACTTTAAATTTTTATCTATCATATGAGCAAGAAGGAAGTTTAAAAGTCAAATGAGCAAATTTAGGGTAGTTAATTTTTTGCAACACCTTGTGTATGATAGTATATTGGCTTGTTTTTTCCAAAATCTTCCCCCTATTATTTTCGAAAAGAGCATGACATGTCCATCATTTACATGGGTTGAAGCCAAATTCTAGGTGGAGGCGTAAGCTCAATCCATAACCCTAGATAGATTTCAGAGATCAAAGTAGACAATCATCCGTGTATCAACTTAACAATCAAGCATGAAAGTTGAAAAGATTACTCTTGACCCGTTTTATTCCACAACTTCAATGAAAGGAGGAATACAATGATTGAGGTCCCCATCCACTAGGATATTAGGTGTAAGCCAAGACTTGTCTCATTTGTGAAGTCTATAACAATTAGGACATTATCTCTGTCACTTTTAAATATTAATTCACTAAATTAATTACAAATTATATACATATATATATATATATATATAAAGATAATATTTTATTAATATTATTTAAACTAATGTAAATAATATTTTTTTAATGAGCTAATATAATTTTTTTTAATTAATGAGCTAATACAAAAGAAAGCTAGACACGTGTGGCCGACCTCTAGTTTAGTTTCTCCTATATATACCCACCCAACCCTCCTCATATTTCAATACTTGCCTTTTTTTTTTTCAAATTTTTTTCTTCTTCTTCTTGGGTAAATTCCCCCAACGGTAAGATTTTCTTCCATGCATTTAAATTTGATTCCGTTACCGATTACGATAACGAGTCGGAGTTTGATTGATTTTGTTCATGCTATTTTAGGGTTACATGGAGTTTGATTGATTTTGTTGATGCTAATAAAATCTTGTAGAAAATTAGGGTGACGTTTATCGTTGCAAATTATTAGGGTTTCGTTTCTTTCATCAAATAAGTTTATAAAATTTTTGAGCGTCTTAGACCATGGATTTTGTTTAATCAATGCGTTTATTCTGAATATTCTGGTTATAATTCTCATTTGGGTTACGTATTATTGTGATTTTCATCAGTGTTTCAAGATTTTCATCTCGTAGAAAATTAGGGTTACATGGATTTTGTTTATCGTCGCAAATTATTAGGGTTTCTTTCATCAAATAAGTTGTTTCGTTGATTGTTTTTGACAAAGTAGTATTTATGGGACTTGTCTCTCTCTGAACTCACACACCGACTATGATTGGATTTTAATTTTATTTATGCTTTTCTTTCTGCTTGAATGTTTCTTTAGTCTATATTGTGAAAAATAAATAATAAATTGTTTGTGCAATCGTGTAGGTTTTTTAAATTCCAGAATAGTACAACAGGTTTATGCTTTCTTGTATAGGTTTCAAAGTTATAATTTTGGGGCTAATTTTATGGCTCTGTTGCCCCAATTCTATTTCTTGTGTTTAATGTTGTATATCAACTTGGGTGGCGAAGTTTAATGGGGGACCTCAGGTAATAATCCCTCTTTTATGTCTTTCTTTCGTTATTTTTGGATTTTGGAGTAAAAATCATATTTTTGAAGTTTCAACTGTTTTAATGTAAAGACCATATACTCACTAACTATGGTTAACTGTGTCACAATTAACTGGCCTGTGATTTGAATTTGGCATCAAATTTTTGATTATGAATTTTAATTGTTTCTCATTCAGCATCTATTTCTAGTAGTAAGATATATGTGATGAAATAATTTGACCTTTCAGAGTTTTTTGGTTTTCTGCTATATATTTTATTTTCTTTATTTGTAATTTATTTTTTAAAATAAAATAAAAATAATAATAACAACACTAATTATTTTATATATACATTTTTATTATTGGAGATTGGATGTCTTGCTTGTCTGCATTGTCAGGTATATAGGAAGTGGGATTTCCAGTTTGGATTACCACTTAAATGTTGGTATATAGGAAGTGGGATTTTTTTTATATTTTATTTTGGTGCCTCGCAGCTTAAGCAACATAGTCTGATTTGGTGATAAGCTCTCTTTCCTCTTGCTTTCATTATTTTCTCTTGTTTTTAAGTCTCTCTAATACTTGGGCCTGTAACTGCTTTTCTTAGGCTTTGGTTTCCTGGACAGTCATAAATTCCAGTCTTACTCAATGAAGGTCTGAAACTCTCAGTGCTATTTTGTCCTTTTTTCTTGCTTTTTTGTTTGATTTTTATTCATTCTCTGTTGGGCAAGCTCATATCTATTTGTATGTTGAAATGCTTTTATTGGTGTGGGGCAGTTAGGCGAACAGAGATTGTGACTTGAATATGATTGCTGAGGGAGTATATGCAGTTTTTGCTTTATCCTGTAGTGATTTGCATCATATATTGTAATCTTAGACTGTTTCTGATCGATTTCCTAATCATAGAAAGTCAAGTGGGCAGGTATACTGTTGCTGGTTCCATTTAAGTAATGCTGATTTGATTTTGTTGCTTCCAATCATACATGCTGTTGAGTAGTCCCTCTACCCATTTTTTTTCATCTATTTTTTAGAAGCTTTTTTTATATTCTTGTAATTTAAACTTGTCCTGAATTGGAGCTTGGATTGTGTGTTTTTCATTGTCTGGAGGAAATCAATTTCANCATCACCTTTATAAAACATTAAGAGCAGGAGTGGGCCATACAAGTGTATCCTTGTAAATTTCTAGGATTCTGTTTTTGGTTGACCTGTCTTATGTTCCGTTTATGTAACTTATGGTTGGTTCGTCAACATATTTTCTTGCTCATTGCTTTTCTTTTCTTTTCTTTTTTCCTCAGATTTTCAAATTACTTTTTTCCCCTAAATGTGTTCTGTTCTTTCTTTGTAAACCTTGTGTATGAGACCTGTATTGTATTTCTTCCACCTTAACTCTATTTTAAAGATCTGTTGCAGTGTGCAGTTCCTTCCTTGGAGTCCCTGGGAAGGTATCCCTTGTAAATTTAATTGATCTCTCTCTCTCTCTCTCTCTCTCTTGTGCATATGTGCAAGCATGTACATTGGGTGTGAATGATGATATAAGAGCATGGCTACATTGGATGCAACTAGCTTAAGTGATTGCATATTGGACATTAATCTGCTCACATGGTAGTTTGCTACTTTGCTTATTCAACATAAAGCATTGGCAAATTTAAAGGAAAACCTCAACAGTTGATTGGTTTGTGAATTCATTAAGTCTAAAGTTTAGTAAATAAGGGACAATGATGAAGTTCAGAAGAAAGCGGGGTCTTCTTAGAATTATGGTTTGCTTGTAGAAGGTAAAGTGTGAGTGCATGGGAAGGCATAATTAATGCCTTGACTGGATTATTATGTGTCCAAGTCCGAGCTTTGTCATAGAAGACAAGAAAGAAAAATGTACCACTACAACCATGAAATTGGCTTGAAATATTGTCAAATGCTTCATTTTCTAGTGAGTGATACAGACTGCCAAGTGCCAACTGTATCAATGGCATCTGATTTTTCTATAGTCCATTATTTTTAGCTATGATTACCTTGTAACAAAGGATGGCCACTCAAATTTCAGGGGCACCCAAAGCCCCAAACACAGCCTAAGTTTCCTTAAAAAGGAACAAACGATCGATTCAGTCTTAACCATTACTTTCGTTCTTCTGATGTGTACAAACATGCTGTAACTCAACTCATGGAAATCACTGTATCATTGGTTTCCTTGCATTGACTTTCATTATTCACTGTGTTTGAAACTTGCATCTAGTAACTAGTCACTTGTCTGAGAGTATGCTAATTGCCACTATTACGAGTGAACTTGGATGGTAATGGAAATGGTTTTGAGAAAAATATGTTAGCTTTTCCCGGGTGTTCGGATGCCCATTATCAAATTTTGGTATGATGCTACTATTAATATGAACTTAGTTACTATTGGAGACATCTTTAGCCAGGGTATATATAGGATTTTTGTTATGATTTTTGAACCATTCATATGTAATATAAATGTTGTACCTGTGCAGTTTGTTCCAAAATCTAAAAGACATGCATTTGAATCTTTAATCTTCATTATTTGAGTACTTATTTCTGCTTTGGGAATGTTGGCTGTTATTACTGGAGGTCTTGATTCAAAGCTTATTACGTGGGACTTCTCCGAAGGGCGACCATACAAAATTGTGGATTTTGGTATGTATCTTATATGTTCTGTTCTGTGATATTTTGTGGTGCAGAGAATATATTGTTCTTGCAATCTTTTTATATGATTGTTAGCTGTAAGTGTATGTGCTTTGTTGACTGCAACAATAGGCAAACTCTTCCCTTCTCTTGATTTCTCTCAAGTCTTTTAACACTATTCACCCAAATGTGATACTACTTGTTCAATTTATTTTATAGATTTTGGTGCTTGGTTGCTTTTCAAGGCGTTTGTTGCGATTTGGTACTCTACTTGGGCGATGTAGTTTGTTAGGGACCTATGGCAATAAGCTCTCTCTACGTACAGGATTAAGATGTTTATGAGCAAGGTTTACCACTATTGTGAGTTAAAAAAAATTTATATTTAAAAAAAAAAAGATATTTATATCGAGCATAGTTATTTATCATAACCTTTTGTTCCGTGTTTTAGATTTTACTTTTGATATTTTTTCTCCCTTAACCAGTTGCTTGACCTTTTGGGGGTTGTTGATTTTCTCTTTTATATATATATATATATATTTTTTTTTTCTTTGTAATAATTTTTTCCTAAAATAATGACCCTTATTTTCAAACTTATATTTTTATTTTTCAAGCTTGGATTTTGTGCTTCCCTGGTTGCATCATCAGGGTTTATTTAATACCAGGGGTGGTGCATTTGCTTGTGGTGCTTTACCCAAGGTTGATTTGTTTTTGTTGCTTCCCAATAAAACATGCTTTTGAGTAGACTTGCTCTTATTTTGAATATTATGTTCTTGTAATGTAAAGTTGTCTTGAACTGCATAGTTGGTATTCTCTATATTTCAGCTCTCATGCAGGAAGTTGATGTGTCTCTTTGGTCATCCTATGTCAGCAGTTTCATATCCAATTTGGTTTTGCCACATATAATCTTTCTACTGAATGCAGGATTTTTATTTTTTTATTTTTATATATTAATATTTTGGTGGTTTGCAGCTTAAGCAGTGGAGTCTGCTTTGGCAACAGGCTCTCTTTTCCTCCCATTTTATGTTGGTTTATTTTCCTCCCCTAGAAACATATGTGGTGTTTTAACTAATGCAGATTCAATTTTCTCATATTCTATATATACAATCCACTAATATGTAACTCTAGTGGGTAAAATTGAGAAAAACTCAAAGATGCCATTTAATTTAATTTTTTGTCTAAATTGGAGCTTGGATTGTTTGTATTTTCAGTTAGCTCTCTTGCTGGAAATCGGTGCCTAGACCGTGGGCGCAGTTCCATACATGCTTGTATGTTATTGTTATTTTCTTGCTCATAGTGCAGCTTGTTCATATTGTACTTGCAACTTCATACCCTATTTAATTTTGCTGTGCACACTTACCAAAAAAAATTTGGCTGTGCACTTGTTGTTTGGAGCAGTAATCACATTGCGCGCATGGCCTGAGAATGGATGCCGGGGAGTATCTTTGTTGGACAAATGTGATTCAAATATTTGTTAGGCTCTTAAGGTTGCTGGTTTTGTCAGGAATTCATCTAAACTTGGTTTTGTCAGTAATTCATCTAAACTTGGATTTTTGTTTATTGATTTCCTAGCCATGTAAAGTGAGTGGGCAGATGCAGTCCTTGTTTAACCAAAGTTTGACTTTAGTCAGATGCTCTTACGTAGTAACATAGCTTGGTGATGTTTGTTTTTTGCTTTTCTCCGACTGCATTGGGGCTGGGATCATGATTAAACAACATATGCAGTGTATTAACTAATGTTGATTCAATTTTGCAGCTTCCCAATCATAAATGCTGATGAGTAAACCCGCTGCCCAAACCTCCTCCTCCTCCTCTTCTTCTTCTTTTTATTTTTTATTTTTTATTTTTAAATATTCTTGTGATTTACACTTGTCCTGAATGGCAGGTTGGATTGTTGTTTTTTTGGTTTGCTATATTGGGAAATCGTTGCCATCACATCATTGAGGGTTCACACTATCGTACAGTTGTGTAAATTTGTCTTCATTTCATGTTATTATTGTTACTTTCTTGCTTTCAATGCACAACTTAGTCATCCTGTTTTGGCAGCCAGTTTCCTGTTTGGATTTTATTCTGGCAGTGAGTGGGCAGTGTTGTTTATGGTCTATAGAACTGGGTTATTTTGGTACTCGGAGACTCTTTTCCTCCCATTTTTATTAATTGTTGTTATTTTCTTCTACAATCATAAGATTTAAAAGTATAATCCTTGTTGGTAGCATCATACCTAATTTGCAGGTTAATTTGGTAATGCCTCTTATTGGTGTGGGGCAGTCAGGCTCTTGCTTTACTCTCTCATGATTTGCTGCTTGTTTTCTTCGTCGCAAAATTTGATTATGTTTTTTGGCTCAATGTCTTCCAAGTTTGTTGCAAGTTTGAAGTTTTTCCTTTTTTAGACTTTTTTTTTAAGCATTGTGTACCTTATGCTTGTTTATGTGCTGGTGATGTTCATTTTGTGATTTTTTGTTTAGTGCTTTCCTAGTGTTATTATTTGGGTATTGTGTTAGGGTTAATTAAAAAATTTATATTGACGAGAATTATGTATTATAAGCTTTTTGCTATTTATGCTTTTTGGCTCAATGTCTTCCAAGTTTGTTGCAAGTTTGAAGTTTTTCCTTTTTTAGGCTTTTTTTTAAGCATTGTGTACCTTATGCTTGTTTATGTGCTGGTGATGTTCATTTTGTGATTTTTTGTTAAGTGCTTTCCTAGTGTTATTATTTGGGTATTGTGTTAGGGTTAATTAAAAAATTTATATTGACGAGAATTATGTATTATAAACTTTTTGCTATTGTATTTTATATATACTTTTGATCTTAGGTATAGAACTTATTAACTCTGCCTATGTTTGTGCTTTATTGCTCAAAGCCGGGTTCCTTGACTGGAAAAAGGAGGAAGGGATATACTACTTATTTCTCCCTTAACTACTTGCTTGAGCCTTATTTATATTCTCCTTCCTAGTTCTTTTTTTCCTTCTGAATTACTTCTTTATATTTAAACTGATATTTGCCTCTTTTTTTTTTTAATTTATAATTTTATAACTGAAGCTTGGATTGTGTGATTTGTCTGGCCGGATTTTTGGTCGTATAATTCCTGCAGCCTCCTGAGATGTGATGCAATTCTGAGGTTCTAAGCTCTATCCTAGTCTGATTTCACCTTTTCTTGCTTCTCAATCTTTTTTTATTTACATATATGTTAGGTTCTTAAGCTTGCTGGTTGTGTAAATAATTCATTTAAACTTGGATCATTGCTTATTGATTTCCTAGCTGTGGAAAGTGAGTGGGCAGATGCTGTCCTTGCTCAACCAAAGTTTGACATCAGTCTGATGCTCTTGCTATTTTGGACTGATATTATGTATTAGCACTTAGTATCGTTGCTTTGTTATATGTGGGTGATGCTTATATTTTGCTTTTGTTAGGCTTCGTTGGGGCTGGAGTTATGATTAAACAACATATGCGGTGTTTTAACTAATGCTGATTGAATTTTGTCCCTTCCCAACGATAAATGCTTATTAGTAGACCCCTTTTTCCACCGCCTCCTTGTATTTTTTGGCTTTTAAATATTATTGTTATTTACACTTCTCCTGAACTGCAGCTTGGATTTTTTTTATTTTTTTATTTTTTTTTTCAGTCTGCTAATGTGTGAAATCAAAGCCATTGCTACTTTGGGGGTTCACATCTTCATACGGCTTTGTAAATTTGTTTTGTTTCTTGCTTTTATTGTTACTTATTACACAACTGGGTCATCCTGTTTCGGCAGCCTATTTCCAGTTTGGATTTTATACTGGCAGTGCCATTTATGGTCTTGAGGAACTGGATTTTTTTGGTACTTTGAAGCTATAGTGGAAGAGCTTGATTTGGTAAGCAGTAGAAGCTTTTAGCGCAATAAGCAGGGACGGAGTGTAACTAGGGGGAACTTGTTTGATTAAATGAATGAGTTAAGGGATGGAACCAATGCTAAACACTTGTGAATAGACTTGAAATGGAGTGAAGTTAATCGGTATTAGGCACGAACACTATCACAAGGATAAGCAAAGGAAAATAGTGGAAAATAAGCTCTCTTTTCCTCCCATTTTTTGGTTATTTTCTCCCACAATCATAAGATTTAGAAGTATAATCTATGTTGGCGACTCATACCCAATTCACGGGTTAATTTGGTAATGCTTCTTATTGGTGTGGGGTAGTCAGGTCTTGCTCTATTCTGTCGTGATTTTCTGTTTGTTTTCTTAGTTGGCAAATGTGATTAAGCTGATGTCTCCTTGTCTTCAAACTCTGTTGGAAGTCAGAGTTTTTCCTTTTGTGTTTCTTCTTCTTGTTTATTTAGCGATGTGCATTTTGTGGTTTTGTGTTCAATAGTTTCTTTGTGTTATGCAGTTGGGATTATGTTAGGGTCAATTAAAAATTTTATATCTTACATTCTTTTTTCTAGTACTCTTTTCTTTTTCATGCAATTTATTAAGTTGGATCTTGGATTGTTTGTATTTTCAGTTTGCTCTTGTTGGAAATCAATACCTGCCTCGTGGGTTTGAACTTGCATACATGCTTGTACATTTGCAAACCCATATCCAGTTTGGATTTTAATTTGGCTGTGCTTTTCTTGTTTGTAGCAGTGATCCCATAGAGCTTGTGACTGGGTATGGTTGCCGAGGGAGTATCTTCGTGGACAAATGTGAATACACAAATCTTTTCTTTATCCTTTTGTGATTTACCTGTATGTTGGGCTATTTAGTTTGCCGGTTGTGTACCTAATCGATATATATATATAAAGCAGAGACCTTATGCGGGAGAGCATGAGGTTCTGCCAAGTGGCACCTTGGTTAAGCCTATAAGGTTTTTTTTTTTTTTTTTTTTCAACTTCCACCTTATCTGTTATCCCTCTCTCTCTCTCTCTAATTGAGTAAAATAACGTTTCCCAATTCAAATTTTAAAGTCTCCCTTTAATCGAGCCTCCTCCTCCTCTCTCTCTCTCTTGACTCATTCACTTCCCCAGAAATTCCATCAGCTATTCAGATTACAGGCCTTTCAACTATCTGCCATTTGCAATTTCCTTTAATATTTTTTTAACTTGCTTCCAGACTACACTAATTAGCTTTAACAATATGCTCTTTCTCTCTATATCTTTTTACCTGTTTCTTTCAAAGCTTAGCAACTACAATCACGACAAGAAGAATAGGGCTACACTCAAATTGGTGTAGCTATACTAGTACCAGTTTCTTCAGATTCAGCTGTGCTAGAATCTAAATCCCACCCATGTATCTAGGGAGACAATGATGTGAAAGGTTAGGCTACTATGCTTCTTCTTTTCTTTTTCTTTTTTTTGTTTTCTTTTCCTAGATAAACCTTAATCTGCCTCCTCTCTCTCTCTCTCTCTCTCTCTCTCTCTTTATAGGCTGGCCACTGAAATTAGGCTAAGCTTAGATACCCATACATGTTTTGGTATGCTTTTGCCATAATTTCTCTTCTTTTCTTTTTATGCTGATTTTTTTTTTCCTTCCTAAAATTCTAAGTTTGTCAACACCATTGCTAGCTTTGCAAACATAATCATGAGCATGCCATTGTAGTATTTCTAATACGTTTTTAATTACTCAGTTTTTGAACTCAATATCTTGCATGTGTTATAGTTCAGATTGTGCTTCAAATGCTAAATTGTAAGGAAAAATCTTGGTTTTGCATTCTGGACTCTACAAAATTCAAACATGGTAAGGTTTATAATTTTATTCTTTTTCCCCTTATCCGAAACATCATTGCATTTTTAGGTAAGTAAGAGAAAACACAAATACAATGCTTTAACAAATATGAACTAAATTTATTTATTTAAGCCAACAAATAGGTTGCTTAAGAAAGAAAAATAAAAAAGCAAAACAAAACAAACAACAATAACAAAGGGTTAGGATTTAATTATGTTGGTATTAATCTAAAGTTCGATTTTCAATTTTGACCCGTTGTGTGTTTTGTTGTAATTACAGTAAGAAAATAGATGTGCAGATAAAGAAGTGGTTTATGAAATCCCATGACAAGGGCAATGGCAAGGAATTAAAGCATATCCAATTGCTCTCTCTCTCTACTCCTTCGCCAAAATTGCCAAAATAGCATCAGAATCAAAATGTCACTTTGAGGTCAGTTTTTTTCTTTTATTTATTTCTTTTTTCTGATCTTCTTTGGCTATCCCATTGCAATGTTGATAATTTGTGACTGATATACTTTTGGTGGGATGGTTAGGGTCTGATTTTTTGGCTATGAGAAGGGGTTTTTAGGATTTAGAAATCTCTACAAGTTTTAATTTTTCATTAGATATATATTCATATCTTAAGTCATGTTTCAAAATTATATTTCATAATTGTGTTTTACCCTCTCTTGTTATCTTTTGCTTTTTTATTTGGGGTTCACATGTGGTGTTTTAATTAAGGCTATTTTGATTTTTTCTATTTTCAATCATAAATATGATTTGTGATAAGGATTTATCTATATATTTGTTGGATTCTACTAAAATATGGTAGTTGTAGTTCTTTTTATTTGTTCTGTCATTCTTAGGGCATGTTAAAAGTCTATTCCTCATAAGTCTACAGGAACTGGCATTTTCTTTTTGGGTCCTTAGTAGAAGTGGCTGAGTTTGATATAGTGATAAGCTCTCTTTTCTCATCATTCTCTCTTGCAATCATTAGAACTATACAATTTTGGGCTTTTTAAATTCTCTATAATACTTGGGCTGTTTTTCTTAGGCTTTGGGTTTCTGGACAGCCTTAAATTCAATGTAACACCTAGTGAGAGCTTGAAGTTTCCCTAGCAATTATTTTTCCTCTATTCTGTCTTGTTTATTTTTTTCTCACTCAATCCGAATATGGTAATGCCTCTTATTGTTGTGGGAGAGGTAAATTTACGAAGTATGTAACCATCATTACAAGAGAATAATAATACAGGTTTCTGCTTTATCCTATTATGATTTGCATGAGTTGGGCTTTTTTGGAACAACATGGATCGAACTTATGTCTCTAGAATTGCATCATGGTTTGAGCACTGATTGACTTGTTTCTTTATAAGCTGTTGATGTCTATTTTGTTGTTTTTTGTGAACAATGTTGATTATTTTAATCTTGATATGTCTACAGTAGTGGAAACTCTTCTGCAACAAGTGTTTACAAAACTCTGTGTAGACGACACTAGCTTCTTACAAAAACCAAAAGATACATAAAAAGGCCAACATCCAGTGTTGGTCTAGCCAAAGTAGGATTCTGCCCAAACAATCTAAATTTTGCACATGACTTGACAGCTTGAGTCTTTCACATAGGAAAGCTAAAAATGTAGAGAATTATTGACTCTTAGATCATGGAGATTTGAGTTCCATTAAAAAGTACTAATCACACAGTCCATTTCTTTTGCTATTTTCAGAGGCCTTTTAGGTTCTACTATATTAACTGATAGTAATGTTTTTGGTTATTAGTTCCTTGAGTTGTATTGTGTTCATGTGAAAGATATTTCTTTTTATCTGTTTTATGCAACAACGTTGGTGGTCCTTCTTTCTTGCTTCCTTTAATAGTTTTGCTATATTGCAAATGTGTGGATCATGGACATTTGGTTTGAAAAATTAAATTTTCATTGGAAAGTACTTATAATGCAGAATGTGTACTCCTTAAATTTTGATTCAGGAATGAACATTCTTTTTTTTTTTTTTTTTGCAGAATTCTTAAATTGTGGGTTCTTTCTTTGGCTAGGCATGATGCGGTACTAGTTATGCTCTACTTCTTGGTGTCATGTACTTCATTGGTTATTTCTGATTCTTGCAATATGTTTTTGTGAAAGTAGCACTTATCTTTCATTGATCCCCAGTTCCATTGAAGGTACAATTTTGTGGTTAGTCTTTTGAAATATGGTTTTGGTGATGTGGGATCAGGTCTTGCACTGGTCCTTTGGTTAGTTTTAGTATTTAGCAAGACTTTTTCCTTACCCATTTGTGTGGTACAGTATCTTCTGTTAGTGTTCTTTCTATTGTCTTTTAACCTCATGTATGGTTATGCATTCTAAGGCACCATTCTGTGCAATGTTCTATAAATTTTGTGATTTGATTGTTGTAATTTTTTTTTTCCTTTCATTATACAAAATAGATTATTTTTTATCTCGTAGAGACACAACTTAGAAGTTTTATTAGAGCTTGTCCATATTGGCAACCTTACTATATCTTGCATACATTATTAGACATCCTGGTGCTCCTTTGGGCTTAAAATAGTATTAATTGCTATATCTTCTTCTGTATGAATTTGTTCTTTGGATTTGCATCGTCTACTTTTGTTGGTGTTTCAAGCAGTGTTCTTGGAGCAGTGACACAGGGCAACCAGAACAAAATTAAAACAATAATAAAAGAAATGGATATGACCTAGGGGTCAGCACCTAGACCTAGTTTGGAGTCAGCTCCAAGCAGGGAAACCAATAGGAGTTAGCACCAGACCAAAGAATGACCAAATGATCATTTTTTTTATTCATCAAAATATCAACTCTTTCCTCAAGGAGTACAATAGGTTGCTTATAAAGGATTGCTAAACCCTCCTTCTAATTGGCTTAGAAAATCCTAATTACCTTATTACAAAAATAACTTTGCTTCCAAATTAAAATACTAATAACCTAATAAACTAATAAGACCTAAAATATAAAAATACAATTGACTTGCAAACATAAATAATACTAAATAAAAATCTTTTTGCGTCTCCCGTATCAAGCAGGTTTTGCAAGTTCTTACCCAGGGTGCTTGGCAAGGTTGTAGAAACTTAATGGGCAGGTACACTGCTGCTGGATCCTTTTTTGATTGTCATGTACTTGCATTTATCATATCCTTTGTTAAATTTTTATCTTCAATTTTGTCTTTTTGCACTCTAACCTTATGCTTTTTGGAGCTCATCACTGGCAGTCACATATGTATGAGTTGCATTCTTTAAACATTAGTGCTCTAAATGTCAGGAAAGGAAGGTATTTGTCTTGTAGAGGAGTTCTATTTGTTTTTTTTGGTAACTGTTGCAATTTGGAGAGTGTTAAAATCTCAACCCTAACATGCGTACAGGAAACAGACTGTCTTTTGGTGCTTGGTTGCTGAATTGGTGGAGTTCGATTTGGCTATAGGATTTCTTTTCCTCCCACTTTCATTATTTTCTCCTACAATCCTAGTCTCGTTAGGTGATGGTTTGAACTTTCATTGTATTCTTTTCCCTTCGTACTTCAATCTTGTTTAATTTTTGGTTATTCTATCTTGAAAAAGTTATGTCTTGTTCAAATGCGGTAATGCCTATTATTGGAATACAGGTAGGTTGATGGTGGTGATCGTGACCCAACTATGGTTGTTGGGGTAGAATAATATCAATTATGCTTTGCACTATTGGGCTTTCTAGGAATATTAATGATTTTAACTTGTGTCTTTGGATTTGCATCATAATTTAAAATTAGAATGTTATTGATTTATTTACAAGTCATAGGTGTGATTGAGCAGATGCCATCTATCTCCAAGCATGACTTCTTTAAGAGCTGGTGGTGTTTGTTTTGTAGTTTGTGACAAGTACATTTCTGGTTCCCACAATTCTTTGTTTCGTTTTTGCAAGCTCCTATCTTATTTGAATGTGTTTATTCCTCTTATTTGTGTGGGTTTTTTTCAACTTCGACCTTATCTGTTATCCCCCTCTCTCTCTCTCTCTCTCTCTCTCTCTCTCTCTCTCTCTCCAATTGAGTAAAATAACGTTTCTCAATTCAAATTTTAAAGTCTCCCTTTAATCGAGCCTCTTCCTCTTTCTCTCTCTCTCTCGACTCATTCACTTCCCCAGAAATTCCATCAGCTATTCAGATTACAGGCCTTTCAACTATCTGCCATTTGCAATTTCCTTTAATATTTTTTTAACTTGCTTCCAGACTACACTAATTAGCTTTTACAGTATGCTCTTTCTCTCTATATCTCTTTACCTGTTTCCTTCAAAGCTTAGCAACTACAATCACGACAAGAAGAATATGGCTACACTCAAATTGGTGTAGCTATACTAGTACTAGTTTCTTCAGATTTAGCTGTGCTAGAATCTAAATCCCACCCATGTATCCAGGGAGACAATGATTTGAAAGGTTAGGCTACTATGCTTCTTCTTTTCTTTTTCTTTTTTCTGTTTTCTTTTCCCAGATAAACCTTAATCTGCCTCCTCTCTCTCTCTCTCTCTCTCTTTTTATAGGCTGGCCACTGAAATTAGGCTAAGCTTAGATACCCATACATGTTTTGGTATGCTTTTGCCATAATTTCTCTTCTTTTCTTTTTACATTTCTCCTTTTTATGCTGATTTTTTTTTTCCCTTCCTAAAATTCTAAGTTTGTCAACACCATTGCTAGCTTTGCAAACATAATCATGAGCATGCCATTGTAGTATTTCTAATACGTTTTTAATTACTCAGTTTTTGAACTCAATATCTTGCATGTGTTATAGTTCAGATTGTGCTTCAAATGCTAAATTTTAAGGAAAAATCTTGGTTTTGCATTCTGGACTCTACAAAATTCAAACATGGTGAGTAAGGTTTATAATTTTATCCTTTTTCCCCTTATCCGAAATGTCATTGCATTTTTAGGTAAGTAAGAGAAAACACAAATACAATGCTTTAACAAATATGAACTAAATTTATTTATTTAAGCCAACAAATAGGTTGCTTAAGAAAGAAAAATAAAAAAACAAAACAAAAAAAACAACAATAACAGAGGGTTAGGATTTAATTATGTTGTTATTAATCTAAAGTTCGATTTTCAATTTTGACCCATTGTGTGTTTTGTTGTAATTACAGTAAGAAAATAGATGTGCAGATAAAGAAGTGGTTTATGAAATCCCATGACAAGGGCAATGGCAAGGAATTTAAGCATATCCAATTGCTCTCTCTCTCTGCTCCTTCGCCAAAATTGCCAAAATAGCATCAGAATCAAAATGTCACTTTGAGGTCAGTTTTTTTCTTTTATTTATTTCTTTTTTCCGATCTTCTTTGGCTATCCCATTGCAATGTTGATAATTTGTGACTGATATACTTTTGGTGGGATGGTTAGGGTCTGATTTTTTGGCCATGAGAAGGGGTTTTTAGGATTTAGAAATCTCTACAAGTTTTAATTTTTCATTAGATATATATTCATATCTTAAGTCATGTTTCAAAATTATATTTCATAATTGTGTTTTACCCTTTCTTGTTATCTTTTGCTTTTTTATTTGGGGTTCACATGTGGTGTATTAATTAAGGCTATTTTGATTTTTTTCTATTTTCAATCATAAATATGATTTGTTATAAGGATTTATCTATATATTTGCTGGATTCTACTAAAATATGGTAGTTGTAGTTCTTTTTATTTGTTCTGTCATTCTTAGGGCATGTTAAAAGTCTATTCCTCATAAGTCTACAGGAACTGGCATTTTCTTTTTGGGTCCTTAGTAGAAGTGGCTGAGTTTGATATAGTGATAAGCTCTCTTTTCTCATCATTCTCTCTTGCAATAATTGTGTTTCACAGCTTAAGCAGCTGAGTATGATTTGGCAATAAGCTCTGTTTTTCTTCCCTTTTTTCCCTTTCCTTCAAGCATAATTTAAAAAAAATACATTTTTGTTGTTTTAATTCTTTCTAATACTTGGGTTTGTGACTGAATTTCCTAGGTTTCATTTTCGAGGAGGATTATAATTCCCGGTCTTGTGAAGTGATGGTTTGAAATGTCTATTACAATTCTTCTCCCTTTATCTTGCTGTCTAATTTTATTTTTGGTCGCTATGTGTTGGCAACCTCAATAGTGAATTCACAGCTTAATTTGGTGTAGGCCGTAATTATAATCTTAGTGCGACCAATCTTGGAACTTGGGCTGTGTTGATTGCAACAATAAGAAAACTCTTTTTTTTTTTGGTCTTATATTTCACATTTTGCTTGTAAGTCTTTAATACAGTGTTCCTACTACTGTGATAGTGTTCTATTCCTTGTTCAATTTACTTATAGGTTTTGGTCCTCGACAGCTCTGTGAAGGCATTTGTTTCTTTGAAGTTGACTTTTCTAGATAGATTTGGTTCTTGTCTATAGGAGCACAATCCCTTACGGCTGGTAATTATGGGTTCAAAAATTAAATTAACATTGTAAACAAAAATTGGTGCTTGCATTGTGTTTTTTTCAGGCTTCATTTGTTCGGTTTTAACTAATCCCATCACTGCCTTGAATTTTTGTCTTGGTTCCTTTTTTTTTACTGCTGCCTACTTGCACTTCTTACTACTTCTAAGAACCTAAGGTCATCAATATCATCATTGGGCATTCATATAAGATAAAGGCAGCCAGCTTCAAACATGGTTGTTTTGAATGTTAAAGAAGTATAAGATTTAAATTGCAAGGAAGAGGGCATTCATATAAAATAAAGCAGCCAGCTTCAAACATGGTTGTTTTGAATGCCAAAGAAGTCTAAGATTTAAATTGTAAGGTAGAGTTATTCTAGTCATTTTTGCAACTATTGCAATTCTGTGTACATGTGAAAAATTCTCACTGGATTTTTTTTTTTTTTTGGTTGCCATGCAGCTTAAGTGGTGGAGTTTGGCTTGGCGATAAGCTTTCTCTTTCCCTCTTTTTTCTTTACTCTTCTACAATTAAATGAATTATAAGGATATTTTTCCACTCGTTCTAATTCTTTCTTATACTTGTGACATGTATGCATTTCTTAGGATTTGGTTTCCTTGAGGATTATAAATTCCAGTCACACTCAACGAGGGTTTGGAACTTCTATTGGAATTCTTGTCCCCTTGTCCCACTTTGCTTTTTGATTTTTAGACATTATTAGGGTTTATTCAATTCTAGGGTTGGTGCATTTGCCTGTGGTGCTTTTCCAGTTTACCTAAGGTTGATTTGGTTTTGTTGCTTCTCAATGAAGCATGCTTTTGAGTAGTGTTCGTGTAATTTAAAGTTATCCTGAACTTTGCAGTTGGGATTGATAATTTTTCAATTTGCTCATGCGGTTAGTCAATGCCTATGCCACCAAGGGTATAAGCTTTCTACATCTGTCTTCATGTCTTGTTCCTGTTGATGTCTTTTGGCTTTGAGTGGATCTGGTAATCCTATGTTGGTAGCACCATATCCAATTTGGTTAGCAACTTATTGTGTATCTGCAGGAAGCAGGATTCTTTTTATTTTGGTTCTTTGTAGGTTAAGTAGTGGAGTCTGATTTGGCAACAGGCTTTCCTTTCCTCCTTTTTTATCCCTGCTACATTGATAAGAGTTTGAAGGGTATATTTTTCTTGTTTTACTTCTTTCTTATACTTGGGTCTGTGACTGCCTTTCCTAGGAGGATTATAAATTCCAGGTTCACTGAGTGAGGGTTTGAAACTTCTATTGAAATTCTTGTCCCTTCTTCTTGATGTGTTATTTAATTTTTGGTCATTCTTTGTTTGTAATGTCAATAATGAATTCACTGGCTAATCTGGCAATGCCTCTTATTGGTGTGGGGGCAGTAATATAACTGTTAGTGACCTGAATATGGTTGTATTTTTTTTTACTGCTGCCTACTTGCACTTCTTACTACTTCTAAGAACCTAAGGTCATCAATATCATCATTGGATAAAGGCAGCCGGCTTCAAACATGGTTGTTTTGAATGTTAAAGAAGTATAAGATTTACATTGCAAGGAAGAGGGCATTCATATAAAATAAAGCAGCCAGCTTCAAACATGGTTGTTTTGAATGCCAAAGAAGTATAAGATTTAAATTGTAAGGAAGAGTTATTCTAGTCATTTTTGCAACTATTGCAATTCTGTGTACATGTGAAAAATTCTCACTGGATTTTTTTTTTTTGGGTGCCATGCAGCTTAAGTGGTGGAGTTTGGCTTGGCGATAAGCTTTCTCTTTCCCTCTTTTTTGTTTACTCTCCTGCAATTAAATGAATTATAAGGATATTTTTCCACTCGTTCTAATTCTTTCTTATACTTGTGACATGTATGCATTTCTTAGGATTTGGTTTCCTTGAGCATTATAAATTCCAGTCACACTCAACAAGGGTTTGAAACTTCTGTTGGAATTCTTGTCCCCTCGTCCCACTTTTTTTTTTTATTTTTAGACATTATTAGGGTTTATTCAATTCTAGGGTTGGTGCATTTGCCTGTGGTGCTTTTCCAGTTTACCTAAGGTTGATTTGGTTTTGTTGCTTCTCAATGAAGCATGCTTTTGAGTAGTGTTCGTGTAATTTAAAGTAATCCTGAACTTTGCAGTTGGGATTGATAATTTTTCAGTTTGCTCATGCAGTTAGTCAATGCCTATGCCACCAAGGGTATGAGCTTTCTACATCTGTCTTCATGTCTTGTTCCTGTTGATGTCTTTTGGCTTTGAGTGGATCTGGTCATCCTATGTTGGTAGCACCATATCCAACTTGGTTTGCAACTTATTGTGTATCTGCAGGAAGCAGGATTCTTTTTATTTTGGTTCTTTGTAGGTTAAGTAGTGGAGTCTGATTTGGCAATAGGCTTTCCTTTCCTCCTTTTTTATCCCTGCTACATTGATAAGAGTTTGAAGGGTATATTTTTCTTGTTTAACTTCTTTCTTATACTTGGGTCTGTGATTGCCTTTCCTAGGAGGATTATAAATTCCAGGTTCACTGAGTGAAGGTTTGAAACTTCTATTGAAATTCTTGTCCCTTCTTCTTGATGTGTTATTTAATTTTTGGTCATTCTTTATTTGTAATGTCAATAATGAATTCACTGGCTAATCTGGCAATGCCTCTTATTGGTGTGGGGGCAGTAATATAACTGTTAGTGACCTGAATATGTTTGTAGAGGGAAAACAATACAACATCTGCCTTCTCTTCTCCAAGCATTAGTTGAGACTTTTTGGGAATTACATGGAATTAACATTATATTTCTGGATTTGTGTCATAATTTGTGAACTCGGATTGTTGCTAATTGATACATTGTCACCAAATATTTGGCAACAAAGAAGACTAGGGATTTAGAGTTAGAATAATTTATCTTTATAATTGTTGGATTCTATTGAAATATAATTCATTGTTTTGAATTCTTGGTGCATGATAAAAATTTATTCCTCACGTCTTCAAGAACCTTTTTTATTTTATTTTTGCTGCTTAGCAGCTTCAATGGCTAAGTTTTCTTTAATGAAAATCTATCTTTTACTCAACTGTCATTATTCTCTCTTGCAATCATAAGAACTATACATTTTTTGGTTTGTTTTTATTCTTTCTAATTCTTGGATCTATAACTGCTTTTCACAGGCTTCGGTTTTTTGGACTGCTATATATTCAATGTCTTACCTAGTAAGGGTTTGAAATTTCCCTTGCAATTCTTGTTCCTCTGTTTTGTCTTCTTCAAATTTTGGTCATTCATTTTTGAATATGGTAATGCCTCTTATTGTTATAGGACAAGTAAATAAAAAGGTTCTTGACCTTAGGATGGTTGCCGAGGGTAAATAATACAGTGTTTTGCTTTATCTTGTCATGATTTGCATGAATTGGGCTTTCTAGGAATGACATGGATCCAACTTATGTCTCTAGGTTTGCATCATAGTTCTTTGGATAGAAGTTTGAAAGGCTTGCATCGTAGGTTACGATTACCAAGCAACTAATTCGTTCAAAAAGGTTTGCATCATAGTTCGTAACCTTAGATTGCTTCTAAGTGATTTTTTATTTGTAGAATCAACTAACACAGTTCAACAAGGTAATTCCTTCCCTAGAATTTATTGGTGCTTTTCTCCTTATTATAATTTAAAAGGCTTATATATTTTTGTGATATGTAACTTAGTAGGCTTATATTGACTATATTTATTTATAATTTACCTTTTTGCTTTTTCATTTTAGATTGATAGTAATTTCCTCTTTAACTTACTAAAAAATAAAATTAGTTTCCTCTTTAATTGCTTGGTTGACTCTTTATTCTTGTTATCTTTTGCTCTTTCTTTTTCCAAGGACACATTCCCGTTTGTGTTCTTTTAATTTTGAGATTGGATTGTGTGTATTGTCTGTCTCTATTATCTGGATTTATCCATTTATTTGGGTCTGATGTATTGCAAATTCACTTGGGGTGCCTTAATGATGGCTAGTTTGATTTTGTCTATTTTCAATCACACATGATTTTGTGTTTTGAGTAGTGTTCTTTTTTTTCTTTTTCTTTTTTTCTTTCCTCTTTTAAAAAATATTTTTTATAATTTATATTTGTCCTGAATTTAGCTTTGGAATGCATATATTTTCAGTTTGCTCTTTTGGAAAATTAATGCCTGCACCACGAGGGATTGGACTTTCATTCAGTGCTTGTGCATTTGTCTTAGTGTCTAGTTTCTGTTCTTATTCTCTGTTTATAGTGATACTTCTTCCTCTTTGGGCAACTTGAAGTAGTGGAGATGATTTGGCAGTAAGATCTCTTTTCTCTTGTTTTCATTTTTTGTCTGCTACAATCATTAGAATTATAGGGAAGAACGTCTTGATTTAATTCTTTCTAATATTTGGGCTTGTGATTGCTTTTCCATGGCCTGTCATTAAATTCTCTTATGTTTTTTGGAGCTTTGGTTGATATGGTGATTTATTGTCTTTTGGTACACACGTAAGATAACAGTAACTTGCTTTAAACATGTCTACTATTTAAATTCTTTTAAAGTATAGGTTTATGCTGTCTTATGAGTTGGGCTTTTTGGAAATTACATGGAGAACTTGCATCATAATTTGTAATCTTAGGTTATTGCTAATTGATTTCCTCATCATAGACAGTGAGTGGGCCAAACCTGTCAATATCGAACCAAGTTGTTAGTCTTCAGACTTTGTTATTTTGGACTCTATTATCTGGGCACTGAGTAACATGTCTTTATAAGCTAGTGGTGCTCTCTTTGTGGTTTTATGAACACAATGTTGATAATTTAATTTTGATTGTTTACAGGAGGCAAAACTGATTTCGACTTTCTTGTATTTATCTTGTAGAGATGAGTTCTTCTTTTAAAAAGAAATTTTTTTTTTGGTCAACTTCTGCAATTTGGGAGGTGTTAATTCTCAAACCTTACATGTTTACAGGAAGCAGAATTTTTTTTTTTTTGGATTCTGCAATAAGATCTCGTTTCCTCCTGTTAGTGTCAGCCTATGACAGTTTGAAACTTCCAGTGCAATTCTTTTCCTTTGTACAACAGTCTTGTTTAGTTTTGATCATTCCATGTGGGACACCTCATCTCTTATTCAAATGTGGGAACTCGTCTCTTACTTGATGGTGATAGTGACCCAAATTTGGTTGTGGAGGTAGAATAATACAAGTTTTTGCTTTGTCCTGTGATTGGGAATAGTTTGGCATTTTGGCTTTATGTGAATTAAATGTTTTTAACTTAAGTCTTTGTATTTGCATCATAATTCATGACATTAGAATCTTATCGATTGATTTCATGGTCATTGAAAGTGATCAAGCAGATGACATCCATGTCAAAGCTAGACTTATTTACAAGTTGGTGATTTTTCTTTTTTTGGTGGTTTTGTGACAAGTACTTTCTTCGTTCCCGTTATTCTTTGTATGCTGGAACTGAGAATGTTCGATAATTTTAATCTTGATATGTCTGCGGGGGGATTGTGATTTTGCCTTTTTTGTATTTGAGAAAGAGTGTGTATAAGCAAGTTTTCTTGCGTTTGGGCCATGTGATTGATTGCAACCATAAGAAAACTCCTCATTCTCTTGATTTCATTTTTGGTTATAGACTTATAGGTCTTCTAATATGTTGTTTACTCGAACATAATATAATTCCTTGTTCCATTTATTTTATAGATTTTGGTTCATGTTGCATAGACTTCTCTTGAATGATATGGTTTCCTTATAGGAGCATTAATAAGTAAACTTTCCTTTCCTTTCCTTTATTGGTGTCTGGCTGGTAATTGTGGGCTTAAAATTTAAAACTCTACTCTTAGTCTCTTGATTTCACTTAGTCTCTATTGTATTTTGTATTTACTTTTGATTATAGCTATAAAGCTTATTTAACTCTGCCTGTGCTTGTGCCTACTTATTCTCTGCTGGTCCCAATCCCAGAAAAAGGAGGAGGGGATATAGCAGTAATTTCTCCCATAACTACTTGCTCTTGATCAATGCTGCACCATGGATTTGCACTTCCATACATGCTTGTACATTTTTTTTTTTATTGGCCATACATGCTTGTACATTATCATTATTTTCTTGCTCTTAGTGCAACCTCTTTAGCTTTTGCGCATTTTCAGTTTACTATTATTGGAGCTTGGATGTATTCTCAGGCTGCAATGTCTGGCTTTATTTACTTTCATGGGTAATGGTGCTCTGGCTGAGGTTAATTTGGTTTTCCTCTTTTTTCCTTCTTTTTATTCCTTTTAAAAAAATCTTATAATTTAAAGTTTTCTTGAACTATGTAGCTGTGATTCTATGATTTTCAGTTTGCTTAGGTGGAAAGTCAATACCGGAGCCTTCAAGGATTTGAGCTCTCATCTAGTGCTTGTACATCTATATTCTTTTCTTGTTTCTATTGATGTTTTCTTGCTTTTTGGGGAACCTAGTTATCATGCGTTGGCAGTTCCATTTCCAGTTTGGATCGCCACTTAAATGTCGGTATACAGGAAGTGGGATTTTTTATTTTTTTATTTATATTTTTTATTTTGGTGCCTCGCAGCTTAAGCACCATAGTCTGATTTGGTGATAAGCTCTCTTTTCCCCTTGCTTTCATTATTTACTCTTGCAATCATAAGAATTGCAAGTTTTTCTCTTGTTTTAAGTCTTTCTAATGCTTGGGCCTTTAACTACTTTTCTTGGACATTGGTTTCTTGGACAGTCATAAATTCCAGTCTTATTCAGTGAGGGTTTGAAACCCTCAGTGCTATTCTTGTCCTTTTGTCTTGCTTTTTTTTTTGATTTTTAGTTACTCTATTGGCAACCTCATATCTAATTTGTATGTTAAATGCCTTTTATTTGTGTGGGGCAGGTAGGTGAACAGAGATTGTGACTTAAATATGATTTCTGAGGGAGTATATTCAAGTTTTTGCTTTAAACTGTAGTGATTTGCATAATATTTTGTAATCTTAGACTGTTTCTGTTTGATTTCCTAGTCATAGAAAGACAAGTGGGCAGGTATATTGTTGCTGGTTCCTTTTAACTAATGTTGATTTGATTTTGTTGCTTCCCAATCATACATGCTGTTGAGTAGTCCCCCCAACCTTTTTTTTCCATCTAATTTTTTTTTAGAAGCTTTTTTATATTCTTGTAATTTAAACTTGTCCTAAATTGGAGGTTGGATTGTGTGTATTTTTAGTCTGCTCTTGGAGGAAATCAATTTCATCACCATTGAATCTGTGCACTTTATTGTAGCCTTGGAAATTTGTCTTAACCAACCTATAACCAAACAAAAATGGGTTTGTCACTCTTTTTTTTACTACATACACCGGGAGAAAATCTGGAACTATTCCTGCCAAAAACTAGGGGCCTCTGGGAGTTAGTAGGTATGAGAGAGTCCCCTATCTTTTTGTCTCAGAGTCTTGATTTTGTTGTTAGTTTCTTGCTTTTAATGCAACTTGGTCATCCTGTGTTGGCAGCTTGATCTTAGTCTAGCAATTTCATTTATAGCCTACAGAACTGTAGATATGTGACCTTTCGTGGAATTTGCTTCTGTTGGTTTGGGGGAGAGTGGAGTTAGGTAGCAGGCTTATTATATGGCGCGCTAGGTTGGCCATTTGCTATACTGCTAATGTTTATGCTATATATGAATCATCTTCATAGAGTGTGTAAATGAAGTAGCGGATGCCTTACAACGCTTTAAATCTTGATTTCTGTGAGAAACCTATATGCCTTTATCAAATTCAAGGAATTGTAAATCTACATAAAAGTCTGATGTTTGGAATTTTTTTGCCCTTGATCGAGCTTATTCATTGATATTCTCTTCTCTTTGTGTTCTTTCTTGCTCCTTAATCACTTGTTTTTTTTTAAACAGATAGTTGCTTATCTTTAAATTTATACTTTTATAATTGAAGCTTGGATTGTCTATGATTTGTCAGGCTACATTTTTTGGTTTCATATAATTCCTGCAGCCTTGTGTGATGTGATGCAATTCTGGGTTTTTAAATTAGGCTGATTTTATTTTTTCTTGCTTCTCAATCATACATCCTTTCCTGTATTACTCTTCCTTCTTCTTGCAATTTGTTTTTGTCTAAGTTGGAGCTTGGATTGTTTGTATTTTCAGTTTGCTCTTGCTGGAAATCAATGCCTGCACCATGGGTTTGCACTTCCATACATGCTTGTACATTCATTTTTATTTTCTTGCTCTTTTTGTGCCACTTTTTCATCTTGTATTGGCAAACTCATATCCTGTTTGGATTTTAATTTGGCTGTGCACTTGTTTGGAGCAGTAATCAGATAGAGCTTGTGACTAGAGAATGGTTGCCGGGTGAGTATCTTTCTTTATCCCTTTGTGATTACATATATGTTAGGCTATTAATATAGCTGTTTGTGTCACTGATTCATTTGAACTTGGATTGTTGCTTATTGAATTCCTAGGCATGGAAAGTAATTAAGCAAATGTTGACCATGTTCAACCAATGTTTGTCATTAGTTTGAGGCTCTTGCTATTCTAGATTCATATCATATTTTAACACTTAGTAGCATAGCTTTTGTGATGAATACTTACATAGTTCCTGCAAATCTTTGTATGCTGGTGAGGAGAAAGACAATTTTAGTCTTGATATGTCTATTGTAGGGGAAATTGTAAATTTCTCTCGTACTTTGGCTTTGTTGACAACAAAGATAAGAAAACTGTTATCTTTTGCTCCTGATCTTATATTTTCCTTATGAGTCTTTTAATATACCATTTCCTCAAACTTCATCCTATAACTTGTTCGACTTATGTTATAGGTTTTGGTCTTTGGGAGCATTTTTAAGTCTTCTGTTGCTATAAAGTCGGTTTTTCTAGTTCAATTTTGTTCTCTCAAGCACAAATATGTAAACTTTTCTTTTCCCTTATTGTTTGTTGGTTTGGTAATTATGACACAAAATATTTAAATTCACTTTGTGAAAGAAATAGGGTGTACTTTACGTTGTGTTTGCATGGTTTAAACTAATTAGAGAACTACTTGGCTTGTTCATCCTGTTCCCTTTTTCTATTACCTCTTACTTGCACTTGTTGGAACTTGTTAGGACTTGAAATCATCAATCTAGTCATTCTCAATTGAAACCTCTATTCTCTTTTGATTCATTATTCTAATCCTTAAAATTGAAGGATATTGTTTTTGCATGTGTTTTTTCTTTTTTATAATAATTTCTTCAACCTGCAATGCATTTCTTGGCATTGGATTCATAAAGGAGCAGATAGATTTAAATTTTCTTCTTCATTTGGGTGGTTGAGGTTTTGATGCAGCCGCCCTCTATCCTTAGGACTGACAACCAGCCAGCCAACCTTTTGACCTCTTAGGACTGACAGCAGCCCCTTATTTTGACTCTCATATCTGCCACCGCCCTCTATCCTTAGAATTGACAACCAGCCAGCCAACCTTCTGACCTCTTAGGACTGCCAGCAGCCCCTTATTTTGACTTATAATATCTGCCATGTATCCTCTTTAATTACAACTTTGACTTATGTAACTATTGACTACTTTATTTCTTAATAGTTAAAAATTATAAATAGGCTATCTATGTAAGAGTACAATCAATTTTTGATGTGAATTTAACTTAGTTTCAGACGTAGATAGAAACTTTGTTTCTTCAGTTTCTCTGTAATTCCAGCTTTAATTCTTAATTTTAATGCAAGTATAGTTCAAGTTCTCAACGAATTGATTTTGGTTTCCATCATTTGGTATCAGAGCACAGATCTGGTCCACTTTTTCCCTGTCACTTTGATAATTTGAGTCCTAGATTTCCTTGTATTTTTTTTTTCTCCCTCCATTTAAGATCCTAGAATTTAGATCTAGGTTCCTTGTGCCAATCAAATCTGTGGCTGTTGCAAAAATCACAGATTTTATCACCTGTGCTGTTACTTCTATTTACAATTTTTTTCAAAGTTTGTGAAGTTTCTAATGGCTCAAAGAAGGAGAGGAAGGAGAGGTGGAATAGGGGGGAATCAAATGGATGTTGGGGAAGGAGTTGAAGCCAACCCTCTAGTGGGGAGTAATGTTGGACGAAATCAAAACATAGAGAAAGAAGACGTGATTGCTGAATTAAGGAAACAAGTTGCGGCACTTACGGAGGTGGTGCAGCGTATGCAACCTCCTCATGAGACTACTGACGCGTCTGATGACTCTCATTCTCATTTTGAGAACCCTTTTGGAGCTCCTCCAAGGGGTAGGCCTTATGTGGAAAGAAATGAGCCAAGGCTTGACTACAACTTCAAGGTTGAAATTTCAGAATTTCAATGGAGTCTTAAACCGGAAGACTTTGTAGATTGGCTTAACACCGTTAAAAGGGTGTTTGATTATTATGAAGTTATAGATGAAAAGAAAGTGAAGCTAGTCGCTATTCGCATTAAAGGGAGAGCTTCCGCTTGGTGGGAACAATTGCAAATTTCTCGCCAAAGAAGTGGTAAAGTCAAGATCAAGAGTTGGGAGAAGATGAAGAAAAAGCTCTGTGAACAATTTCTTCCTTTCAACTACACCCAATCACTCTACAAAGACCTACACAACCTTAAGCAAGAGGGAAGTGTAGAGGAGTATACGGAGGCGTTTCACCAACTTGTAGTAAGGGTAGATTTGAATGAAAGTGAAGAACAAATGGTTGCAAGGTATTTGAGTGGATAGAAGCCATCCATCCAAGATGTCCTTAGTCTTCAATCATTGTGGAACGTGTCGGAAGCCTACAACCGGGCTTTACTAGTAGAGAAGCAACAAACTAGGCCAGCTTTAAGGTCTGGACAGTGGGGTTCCAGGTCTGGGCAGGGAATTTCTAGCCATTATAAGCCTGGGAATTCAAGCACAAATGGGAGAGGAGAAACTTCTGGGGTTGAACAGCAGCCAGCAGGTTCTAAATCTGCTATTATAGCCCCAAAACAGTCCCAAACAGCCACTGTTGGCGGGGGTAGACAGTAACAGTTAGTACTTTCAAATGTTTCAAGTGTGGAGAACTGGGGCATCGATCTTCGGATTCTAGGAAGAAGGCTCTTATGTTGGAGGAAGTAAAAGAGCCTAAACATGAAGATGGAGAACCCATCTTTGATCAACCTTCAAATGAGGTTGGTGGTGATTTTGAAGAAGAAGAGGGCTTGACACTTGTGATGAGAAAGACTCTTCTTGCTCCTAAATTCAATTCCGAAGAAGATTGGTTGAGAACCAATATTTTTTATACAACTTGTAGCATTGAAGGAAGAGTTTGTAGTATGATCATCGATGGGGGAAGTTGTGAAAATGTGGTCTCTTAGGAGGTGGTTGATAAGCTGAGGCTTGCCACTCAAGATCATCCACATCTATACAAACTTTCTTGGTTCAAGAAGGGTAATGAGGTGAAAGTAACGAAGCGTTGCTTGGTGCCATTTTCTATCCGAAAGAAATATTTTGATGAAGTTTGGTGTGATGTAGTACCAATGGATGCGTGCCATATCCTTCTTGGAAGACCTTGGCAATATGTTCGCCAAACGATGCATGATGGAAAGAAGAACACCTATACCTTAAGCAAAGACAATCAGCAATTTACTTTGCTGCCAATGAAGGAAAAGGTGACTTCTAAATCCTCTACAACCTCTTTACTCGCTTCTAAAAGCTTCATTCAAGAAAGTCAAGATAGTGGCTACATTTTGGCATTAATTCCAGTTAACACAATGGCTGGAACTGATGTTCCTAGTGCTGTCACTGAGTTATTACAGCAATATGGTGATGTTTTTCCCCATGAGTTACCTCCTGACTTGCTTCCTATGCGAGACATTTAACATGCCATTGATTTGGTACCGAGTGCACCCCTTCCAAACAAGGCAGCATATCGTATGGCTCCAAAGGAGAAGGAAGAGTTGCAAAAATAAGTTCAAGAGCTTCTTGATAGAGGCTACATTCGGGCTAGTATTAGCCCTTGTGCAGTACCCGCTCTCTTGACTCCTAAGAAGGATGGCTCTTGGAGGATGTGTGTGGATAGTAGAGCTATCAACAAGATCACAATCAAATATCGTTTTCCAATTCCTAGATTGGATGACATGCTAGATTGCTTGGCGGGTGCAAAGGTGTTTTCCAAGATTGATTTGCGAAGTGGGTATCATCAAATTAGAATTCGTTCAGGAGATGAATGGAAGACGGCCTTCAAGACACATCATGGATTATTTGAATGGCTTGTTATGCCATTTGGTTTGACAAATGCACCTAGTACTTTCATGAGGGTGATGACACAAATGTTGCAACCACTTTTGGGGGTTTGTGTTGTGGTGTATTTTGATGATATTTTGGTGTATAGCCGTTGTTTGGAGGATCACTTAGTGCATTTATAGCTTGTGCTTGACATTTTGAGGAGAGAAAAGTTTTATGGTAACATGAAAAAGTGTAGCTTTGGGATGGATCAAGTGGTGTTCTTAGGGTATGTTGTGTCTTCCAAAGGAGTGTTCATGGATAAAAACAAGGTTAAGGCAATTGTTGATTGGCCTACACCTTCTAGTGTGCATGAGGTGAGGAGTTTCCATGGTCTTGCTACCTTTTATAGAAGGTTTATTAGCAATTTTAGCACCATTGCAGCACCTCTCACCAATTGTCTCAAACAAAAGTCCTTTTTTTGGACTGATGAAGCCCAAGAAAACTTCCAACTTTTGAAGAGGAAGTTAACCGAAGCTCCTATCCTTGCCTTGCCCAATTTTGACAAGATATTTGAACTTAATTGTGATGCATCAGGAGTGGGAATTGGGGGTGTCCTTAGCCAAGAAGGGCAGCCCATAGCATTCTTTAGTGAGAAGTTGAATGAAGCAAAACTTAGGTATTCTACCTATGACAAGGAATTCTATGCTATTGTTCAAGCCATCAAGCATTGGAGTTACTATTTGGCCTACAAGGAGTTTATTCTACACATCGATCATGAGGCTTTGAAATATCTCAATAGCCAATCTAATGTGAATAAGAGGCATGCTAAGTGGGTAAGCTTTTTGCAGCAGTTCACTTTCTCATTGAAACATCAGTCGAGAATTCTCAACAAAGTGGTTGATGGGTTGAGTAGGCTGACTAGTTTCTTGGTGGAAATGCAAGCTAAGGTTGCTGGTTTTGAAGTTTTCAAGGAGAGTTATCAAGATGACCCACATTTTGGTTATCTATACCAACAATTGCAGCAGGGACAGCAAGCTACAAAATCTGACTTTTGGTTGAAGGATGGATTTCTTTTCAAATGGCTGAAACTATGTGTGCCTAAATGTTCTCTAAGGGAGTTGATGATTGTTGAACAGCATAATTTTGGGGCATTTTGGCAAGGGGCATTTTGGCAAATCAAAGACCCTAGAATTCCTTAAACAAGACTACTTTTGGCCGGGAATGACTAAAGATGTTGAGCGGCATGTTCAAAGGTGCCAAGTTTGTCAAAAAGGAAAGGGTACAACCACTAATGCAGGTCCGTATTTACCCCTTCCAGTGCCTAATAAACCATGGAAATATATTAGTATGGATTTTGTTCTTGGCCTTCCGCCTACACAACGAAAGAGTGATTCAATCATGGTGGTAGTGGATCGTTTCTCCAAGATGGCTCACTTCATCCCATGCAAAAAGACTTCAAATGCTTCCAATGTGGCTGCTTTATTTTTCAAAGAAGTCTACAAGCTTCATGGTGTTCCCCTATCTATTGTTTCTGACAAGGATGCTAAATTTCTTGCTCATTTTTGGCGAACTCTATGGCGCAAGATAGGAACTGAATTAAGCTTTAACACTTCTTTCCACTCTCAAACGGATGGTCAAACTGAAGTTGTCAACCGGAGTCTTGGAAATCTCTTGAGATGCTTCATTGGAGAAAATCCTAGGAATTGGGAAAGTATCCTTCCCTTGGTTGAATTTGCTTACAACTCTTCTCTTAATCGGACTATTAACACATCTCCTTTTGAAGTTGTGTATCGGAACAAACCTTTGAGTGTTTTAGATTTGGCACCCTTGCCAATTTCTAAGAAGGAGAATGTAAGAGCAACAGAAATGACAGATTTTATGCAATCTGTCCATGCACAAGTCAAGAAGAGAATTGAACATTCCAATGTAAACTACAAAGTTGCTACTGATATTCACCGAAGGAGACTAATTTTCAAGGAAGGGGACCTTGTATGGGTGATTTTGACTAAAGAAAGGTGTCCTCATGGCTCCTATTCTAAGTTGGGAGCAAGGAAAGTAGGTCCATGCAAAGTATTAACTAAAATCAATGACAATGCCTACACAGTCCAACTACCCCCTCACTTAAACATTTCTAGTGCCTTCAATGTGAAGCATTTGAAGCCTTATTTTCCAACTGAAACTTGAGGGCAAGTTTCCTTTATGGAGGGGAGTATGATGCAGCCACCCTCTATCCTTAGTAGCACAAATATGTAAACTTTTCTTTTCCCTTATTGTTTGTTGGTTTGGTAATTATGACACAAAATATTTAAATTCACTTTGTGAAAGAAATAGGGTGTACTTTATGCTGTGTTTGCATGGTTTAAACTAATTAGAGAACTACTTGGCTTGTTCATCCTGTTCCCTTTTTCTATTACCTCTTACTTGCACTTGTTGGAACTTGTTAGGACTTGAAATCATCAATCTGGTCATTCTCAATTGAAACCTCTATTCTCTTTTGATTCATTATTCTAATCCTTAAAATTGAAGGATATTGTTTTTGCTTGTGTTTTTTTTTTTTCTTCGACCTGCAATGCATTTCTTGGCATTGGATTCATAAAGGAGCAGATAGATTTAACTTTTCTTCTTCATTTGGGTGGTTGAGTTTTTGATGCAGCCACCCTCTATCCTTAGGACTAACAACCAGCCAGCCAACCTTCTGACCTCTTAGGACTGACAGCAGCCCCTTATTTTGACTCTCATATCTGCCACCACCCTCTATCCTTAGGATTGACAACCAGCCAGCCAACCTTCTGATCTCTTAGGACTGCCAGCAGCCCCTTATTTTGACTTCTAATATCTGCCATGTATCCTCTTTAATTACAGCTTTGACTTATTTAACTATTAGCTACTTTATTCCCTAATAGTTAAAGATTATAAATAGGCTAGCTATGTAAGAGTACAATCGGTTTTTGATGTGAATTTAACTTAGTTTCAGACGTAGATAGAAACTTTGTTTCTCCAGTTTTTCTGTAATTCCAGCTTTAATTCTTAATTTTAATGCAAGTATAGTTCAAGTTCTCAACCAATTGATTTTGGTTTCCATCATTTGGTATCAGAGCACAGATCTGGTCCTCTTTTTCCCTACCACTTTGATCATTAGATTCCCTTGTATTTCATTTTTTTTTTCTCCCTCCATTCAAGATCCTAGAATTTAGATCTAGGTTCCTTGTGCCAATCAAATCTGTGGCTGTTACAAAAATCACAGATTTTATCACCTGTGCTGTTACTTCTATTTATAATTTTTTTCAAAGATTGTGAAGTTTCTAATGGCTCAAAGAAGAAGAGGAAGGAGAGGTGGAATAAGGGGGAATCAAATGGATGTTGGGGAAGGAGTTGAAGCCAAACCTCCAGTGGGGAGGAATGTTGGACGGAATCAAAACATAGAGAGAGAAGACATGATTGCTGAATTAAGGAGACAAGTTGCGGCACTTACGGAGGTGGTGCAGCGTATGCAACCTTCTCATGAGACTACTGACAAGTCCGATGACTCTCATTCTCATTTTGAGAACCCTTTTGGAGCTCCTCCAAGGGGTAGGCCTTGTGTGGAAAGAAATGAGCCAAGGCTTGACTACAACTTCAAGGTTGAAATTCCAGAATTTCAAGGGAGTTTCAAACCGGAAGACTTTGTAGATTGGCTTAACACCGTTGAAAGGGTGTTGGATTATTATGAAGTTATAGATGAAAAGAAAGTAAAGCTAGTCGCTATTCGCCTTAAAGGGAGAGCTTCCGCTTGGTGGGAACAATTGCAAATTTCTCGCCAAAGAAGTGGTAAAGTCAAGATCAAGAGTTGGGAGAAGATGAAGAAAAAGCTCTGTGAGCAATTTCTTCCTTTCAACTACACCCAATCATTCTACAAAGACCTACACAACCTTAAGCAAGAGGAAAGTGTAGAGGAGTATACGGAGGCGTTTCACCAACTTGTAGTAAGGGTAGATTTGAATGAAAGTGAAGAACAAATGGTTGTAAGGTATTTGAGTGGATTGAAGCCATCCATCCAAGATGTCCTTAGTCTTCAATCATTGTGGAACGTGTCGGAAGCCTACAACCAGGCTTTACTAGTAGAGAAGCAACAAACTAGGCCAGCTTTAAGGTCTGGACAGTGGGGTACCAGGTCTGGGCAAGGGATTTCTAGCCATTATAAGCCTGGGAATTCAAGCACAAATAGGGGAGGAGAAACTTCTGGGGTTGAACAGCAGCCAGCAGGTTCTAAATCTGCTATTACAACCCCAAAACAGTCCCAAACAGCCACTGTTGGCGGGGGTAGACAGCAACAGGTGGTTACTTTCAAATGTTTCAAGTGTGGAGAACCGGGACATCGATCTTTGGATTGTAGGAAGAAGGCTTTTATGTTGGAGGAAGTAAAAGAGCTTGAACATGAAGATGGAGAACCCATCTTTGATCAACCTTCAAATGAGGTTGGTGGTGATTTTGAAGAAGAAGAGGGCTTGACACTTGTGATGAGAAAGACTCTTCTTGCTCCTAAATTCAATTCCAAAGAAGATTGGTTGAGAACCAATATTTTTTATACAACTTGCAGCATTGGAGGAAGAGTTTGTTGTATGATCATCGATGGGGGAAGTTGTGAAAATGTGGTCTCTCAGGAGGTGGTTGATAAGTTGAGGCTTGCCACTCAAGATCATCCACATCCCTACAAACTTTCTTGGTTCAAGAAGGGTAATGAGGTGAAAGTAACGAAGCGTTGCTTGGTGCCATTTTCTATCCGAAAGAAATATTTTGATGAAGTTTGGGGTGATGTAGTACTAATGGATGCGTGTCATATCCTTCTTGGAAGACCTTGGCAATATGATCGCCAAACGATGCATGATGGGAAGAAAAACGCCTATACCTTAAGCAAAGACAATCAGCAATTTACTTTGCTGCCAATGAAGGAAAAGGTGACTTCTAAATCCTCTACAACCTCTTTACTCGCTTCTAAAAGCTTCATTCAAGAAAGTCAAAATAGTGGCTACATTTTGGCATTAATTCTAGTTAACACAATGGCTAGAACTGATGTTCCTAGTGCTGTCACTGAGTTATTACAGCAATATGGTGATGTTTTTCCCCATGAGTTACCTCCTGACTTGCCTCCTATGTAAGACATTCAACATGCCATTGATTTGGTACCGGGTGCACCCCTTCCAAACAAGGTAGCATATCGTATGGCTCCAAAGGAGAAGGAAGAGTTGCAAAAACAAGTTTAAGAGCTTCTTGATAGAGGCTACATTCGGGCTAGTATTAGCCCATGTGCAGTACCCGCTCTCTTGACTCCTAAGAAGGATGGCTCTTGGAGCATGTGTGTGGATAGTAGAGCTATCAACAAGATCACCATCAAGTATCGTTTTCCAATTCCTAGATTGGATGACATGCTAGATTGCTTGGCGGGTGCAAAGGTGTTTTCCAAGATTGATTTGCGAAGTGGGTATCATCAAATTAGAATTCGCCCAGGAGATGAATGGAAGACGACCTTCAAGACACATCATGGATTATTTGAATGGCTTGTTATGCCATTTGGTTTGACAAATGCACCTAGTACTTTCATGAGGGTGATGACACAAATGTTGCAACCACTTTTGGGGGTTTGTGTTGTGGTGTATTTTGATGATATTTTGGTGTATAGCCACTGTTTGAAGGATCACTTGGTGCATTTATAGCTTGTGCTTGACATTTTGAGGAGAGAAAAGTTTTATGGTAACATGAAAAAGTGTAGCTTTGGGATGGATCAAGTGGTGTTCTTGGGGTGTGTTGTGTCTCCCAAAGGAGTGTTCATGGATGAAAACAAGGTTAAGGCAATTGTTGATTGGCCTACACCTTCTAGTGTGCATGAGGTGAGGAGTTTCCATGGTCTTGCTACCTTTTATAGAGGGTTTATTAGCAATTTTAGCACCATTGCAGCACCTCTCACCAATTGTCTCAAAAAAAAGTCCTTTTTTTGGACTGATGAAGTCCAAGAAAGCTTCCAACTTTTGAAGAGGAAGTTAACCGAGGCTCTTATCCTTGCCTTGCCCAATTTTGACAAGATATTTGAGCTTAATTGTGATGCATCAGGAGTGGGAATTGGGGGTGTCCTTAGCCAAGAAGGGCAGCCCATAGCATTCTTTAATGAGAAGTTGAATGAAGCAAAACTTAGGTATTCTACCTATGACAAGGAATTCTATGCTATTGTTCAAGCCATCAAGCATTGGAGTTACTATTTGGCCGACAAGGAGTTTATTCTACACACCGATCATGAGGTTTTGAAATATCTCAATAGCCAATCTAATGTGAACAAGAGGCATGCTAAGTGGGTAGGCTTTTTGCAACAATTCACTTTCTCATTGAAACATCAGTCGGGAATTCTGAACAAAGTGGCTGATGGGTTGAGTAGGCGGACTAGTTTCTTGGTGGAAATGCAAGTTAAAGTTGCTGGTTTTGAAGTTTTCAAGGAGAGTTATCAAGATGACCCACATTTTGGTGATCTATACCAACAATTGCAGCAAGGACAGCAAGCTACCAAATTTGACTTTTTGTTGAAGGATGGATTTCTTTTCAAAGGGCTGAAACTATGTGTGCCTAAATGTTCTCTAAGGGAGTTGATGATTATTGAACAGCATAATTTGGGGCATTTTGGCAAATCAAAGACCCTAGAATTCCTTAAACAAGACTACTTTTGGCCGGGAATGACTAAAGATGTTGAGCGGCATGTTCAAAGGTGCCAAGTTTGTCAAAAAGGAAAGGGTACAACCACTAATGCAGGTCTGTATTTACCTCTTCCAGTGCCTAATAAACCATGGGAATATATTAGTATGGATTTTGTTCTTGGCCTTTCGCCTATACAACGAAAGAGTGATTCAATCATGGTGGTAGTGGATCGTTTCTCCAAGATGGCTCACTTCATCCCATGCAAAAAGACTTCAGATGCTTCCAATGTGGCTGCTTTATTTTTCAAAGAAGTCTACAAGCTTCATGGTGTTCCCCTATCTATTGTTTCCGACAAGGATGCTAAATTTCTTGCTCATTTTTGGCGAACTCTATGGCGCAAGATAGGAATTGAATTAAGCTTTAGCACTTCTTTCCACCCTCAAACGGATGGTCAAACTGAAGTTGTCAACCGGAGTCTTGGAAATCTCTTGAGATGCTTAATTGGAGAAAATACTAGGAATTAGGAAAGTATCCTTCCCTTGGTTGAATTTGCTTACAACTCTTCTCTTAATCGGACTATTAACACATCTCCTTTTGAAGTTGTGTATGGGAATAAACCTTGTGAGTGTTTTAGATTTGGCACCCTTGCCACTTTCTAAGAAGGAGAATGTAAGAGCAACAGAAATGACAGATTTCATGCAATCTGTCCATGCACAAGTCAAGAAGAGAATTGAACATTCCAATGCAAACTACAAAGCTGCTACTGATATTGACTGAAGGAGACAAATTTTCAAGGAAAGGGACCTTGTATGGGTGATTTTGACTAAAGAAAGGTGTCCTCATGGCCCCTATTCTAAGTTGGGAGCAAGGAAAGTAGGTCCATGCAAAGTATTGACTAAAATCAATGACAATGCCTACACAGTCCAACTACCCCCTCACTTAAACATTTCTAGTGCCTTCAATGTGAAGCATTTGAAGTCTTATTTTCCAATTGAAACTTGAGGGCAAGTTTCCTTTATGGAGGGGAGTATGATGCAGCCACCCTGTATCCTTAGGACTGACAACCAACCAGCTAACCTTCTGACTTCTTAGGACTGATAGCAGCCCCTTATTTTGACTCTCATATCTGCCACCACCCTCTATCCTTAGGACTGACAACCAGCCAGCCAACCTTCTGACCTCTTGGGACTGCCAGCAGCCCCTTATTTTGACTTCTAATATCTGCCATGTATCCTCTTTAACTACAGCTTTGACTTATGTAACTATTGGCTACTTTATTTCCTAATAGTTAAAGATTATAAATAGGCTAGCTATGTAAGAGTACAATCAGTTTTTGATGTGAATTTAACTTAGTTTCAGACCTGGACAGAAACTTTGTTTCTCCAGTTTCTCTGTAATTCCAGCTTTAATTCTTAATTTTAATGCAAGTATAGTTCAAGTTCTCAACCAATTGATTTTGGTTTCCATCAAGTTTAAGTATTAGATTAAGGTATTTTTGAATTCTTATTCATTGAATGACCTGGGATTTTGATCATGCTTTTTGTTATTTTTCTCAATTATCTTGTTGCATAGTTAGATTTAAACCATGAAAGATAGAGTTGCCATATAAGCGGCTCCACCCTAGTGGAAGTCTCCAAGGAGATCCTCCACTCTTATTTGAGACAAGTACTTCATGATGGCTACTCCACGACTGTGTCAGAAGAGCACATGACCAATCGAGAATAGCATGAAGACAAAGATTATAAGCTGCCAATGTTTGTTTCGTAGTTTTGTGAGGACGATGTTTAATATTTTTAATAACGATATGTTTGCAGGAAGGGAAATTGTGTTTTGGAGTTTTTTGTACTTGAGCAAGAGTATGTGTTGTGTTGACTGCAACAATAGGCAAACTCTTCCCTTGTTTTGATTTCTCTTAATTCTTTTAACACTATTCACCCAAATGTGAACTACTTGTTCAATTTATTTTATAGATTTTGGTGCTTGGTTGCTTTTCAGGGCGTTTGTTGCAGCAAAATTGACTTCTGTAAATCGATTTAGTACTCTATTTGGGCGATGAAGTTTGTTAGGGACCTAAGGCAATAAGCTCTCTTTATCTCTTGATTTCAGTACTCTTATTCTAAAATTTGAAGGTTTAAGTTTAGGATTAAGATATTTATGAGCGAGGTTTACCACTATTATGACATAAAAAATTTATATTTTTTTGAAAAAAAAATTATTAATACTGAGCATAGTTATTAATCAGAACCTTTCCTGCCTCTTTGTTTTAGATTAAACTTTTGATATTTTTTCTTACTTAACCAGTTGCTGGACCTTTTGGGGGTTGTTGATTTTCTCTTATGTATATATATATATATTTTCTTACTTTGTAATCATTTTTTCCTAAAATAATGGCCCTTATTTTCAAATTTAGATTTTTATTTTTTAAGCTTGGATTTTGTGCTTCCCAGGCTGCATTATCACGGTTCATTTTTGTTGCTTCCCAATGAAACATGCTTTTGAGTAGACTTGTCCTGAACTGTGTAGTTGATACTCTATTTTTCAGTTTGCTTGTGCAGGAAGTTGATGTGTTTGTCTGGTCATCTTATGTTGGCAGTTTCATATCTAATTTGGTTTTGCCACATATTATCTTTCTATTGAATGCATGAATTTTTATATATTATTATTTTGGTGGTTTGTAGCTTAAGAAATCGAGTCTGCTTTGGCTACAGGCTCTCTTTTCCTCCCACTTTATGTTACTTTATAATACTTGGGTTGCTTTTCTTAGGCTTTGGGTTTCTGGACAGCCATAAATTCAATGTACCACCTGGTGAGGGTTTGAAATTTCCCTAGCAATTTTTTTCCCTCTATCCTGCCTTGTCTAATTTGTTCTCACTCAATCCAAATATGGTAATGCCTCTTATTGTTGTGGAACAGGTTAATTAATGAAATATGTAACCATCATTATGAGAGAATAATAATACAGGATTTTGATTTGTCCTGTTATTATTTGCATGACTTGGGCTTTTTTGGAACAACATGGATCGAACTTATGTTTCTAGAATTGCATCATGGTTTAAGCATTGATTGACTTGTTTCTGTATAAGCTGTTAATGTCCATTTTGTTGTTTTGTGTGTACAATGTTGATTATTTTAATCTTGATTTGTCTACAGCAGGGGAAACTCTTTTGCAACAAGTGTTTACAAAACTCTCTGTAGATGACACTAACTTCTTACAAAACCAAAAGCTACATAAAAAAGGTCATCATCCAGCGTTGGTATGGCCAAAGTAGGATTTTGCCCAAACCATCTAAATTTTGCACATGACTTAACAGATTGAGACTTTCACATAGGAAAGCTAAAAATGTAGAGAATTATTGACTCTTAGATCATGGAGATTGAGTTCCATTAAAAAGCCATAATCACACAATCCATTTCTTTTGCTATTTTCAGATGTCTTTTAGGTTTTACTATATTTAATCGATAGTAATGTTTTTGGTCATTAGATCATTTTATTGTGTTCATGTGAAAGATATTTCTTTTGTTTGAATTCTTTTTATCTATTTCATGCCATGGTGTTGCTCTTCCTTCTTTCATGCTTCCTTTAATATTTTATTTTTTAAATGCAGTATGCAGTATATGACTATATGTAATTATTATAAAATTTTATGTCAAAGTTTTGCTATATTGCAATGAGTGGATCATGGACATTTGGTTTGAAAAATTGACAATTACTTGGAAGTATTTATCACGCAAAATGTCTACTCCTTAAATTTTGGCTTAGGAAAGAACATCCTGGTTTTTGTTAATTTTTGTAGAATTCCTAAATTGAGGCTTCTTTTGGTGGCTAAGCATGATGTCATAATAGTTATGCTGTAATTCTTGGTTTAATGTACTTCATTGGTTATTTCTGATTCTTGCAATATGTTTATGTGAAAGTAGCACTTATCCTTCATTGATCCCCAGGTCCACTGAAGGTACAATTTTGTAGTTAGTCTTTTGAAAGATGGTTTTGGTGATGTGGGATCAGGTNCCTGGCCACCCTTCGGCATGTGACAAAACGTGAACCAAAAGCCTGAGTGAGCTCTTGGTAGGAATTGAAGAAATCTGCTTTCAAATTGTCAAACCATCTCATGGCCACGGGTCCAAGGCTAGAAGGGAATACTTTGCACATCAAAGTTTCATCTCTAGAGTAGACAGCCATCCTTTGGTTAAAGTGGCTCACATGCTCCACAAGGTTAGTTTTACCGTTGTAAATAGTAAAGGTTGGCTAGTTGAAATGCCGAGGAAGCTTCGCTCCTTCAATCCTACGCGTGAACGGTGACCTGGAGATTTGGTTCAAAGCCTTGCTCATGGCATCATTTCCCACCCCTCCATGTGATGGCCTTTGCGGTTGCTTCTTGCGAGGGTGTTCATCCTCATATGAAAAAGATTCACTGATTGGAGTTCAAGACCTCTGTTCATAAGTGATGTCTTGTTCGTTACCTGAGTCGTCATCAGAACGCGAGGTGGCACGTTTTCTTTTCGCATGGCGCAGCTCCCTTCTTAACCTTTCAATCTCTATTTGCATGCTATTTTTCTCTGCATGAGAAACATGACTTTCGCCACGAGGTTGAGTTCGTTCAGTGTGTGTAGTATGTACACTGCCTTCACGGTTTTGTCTCCGCTCCAAATTGAGAAAGGGATCTATATGTTGGGACGCCCCAGATTCTGCCAGTTGTTGCCCTGGTTTAGCCATGATCAACTGTTGCTACTTTCCCTTACACTCAAGCTCTCCCCACAGACGACGCCAATTGTAGGGTTATGATTTGTGACCCAAGCCCAAAACAATAAACTTGTAGAGTATGGGTGAAAGAGCTAGGTTACAGCTAGGTTGACAACAACGAATCACAACTTTCAAGCACAATCTGACATGGAACTACACGCAAAAGAGTGAATATCCGAAGAGCTATATTATTGATTATATGATGAACAAAGATCTTAGGGTTACAGTCCAGTTCTCTCCACTTCTCTTTTATTATTTTCTTTCTTTTTTTCCTTCCCGTTAGGAGCCTCCTTCCTTTATATAGCCCACCTTTTCTTTATCTCCATCGTCCACTTGTTCCTCATCCATGAGTTTACTTGAGTACGTGTCACGTCAAGTATCTTCTTTTAGCTCTGTGTGAGTGGCGGTAGGTTAGGATGCACTGTTCAAGGGTCTTCTCCACATAAATGTGGCCAGAAAAGTTGCTGCAGAGTATTAAATACAGTGGTAGCAACTTTCCCTTTAGATATTTCTCCATCCTTATCGTTTCCCAGCATACTCAGAGCTTATCTTGATCAGGTGGAGTCCTCAGAAGGTCATTTTAGCATTTTACATCCTCAATTGATTTATAATATTTGCGTCAGAGGATTACAACCTCTTCGGATAGGAGATATCATCTTCGAATTGTAATAATTCTTTCTTTTAAGGGTCCCACTTCCAGATGGGCCCTGCCCTTACCATCTCCTTCTTCTCGGTCGCAAAATAGCTCTCACATGGGCTCTCGGCCCATTATGTTGGACTGGGCCCTTTTCCCCCCACATATATATTATATTTTTACTTTTTTAATATTTTCATCTTATTTTATTCAATATTTAAACTTAGTCACATTCTCCATATAATTAAATTATATATATATATATATATTAAATTAAACATATAATATTTTATTTAAATTTAAATAAATTAAATTGTACTCAGTTTTTTTAACATTTACACTTTCTCAAAACCTTTCTCTTTCACTTTACATTTTTATCTCCCCACTACCCTCTCTCTTAATATCACTCTTCATCTTTCTCTTTATTTTGTTTCTTCTTATTGTTATCCTTTTAGTATGAATTTGGCATTCTCTTTTTCATTATATGCATAATTTTTCTTCACAAAAAACTTATTTCTCTCTTTCTCTCTCAATTTTTGGTGAGATATATATATATATATATATTTTTTACACCTCTGCTTTAGGTTGAGAAATTTTTGTGTTTTTTAGAACTCTACTTTAGGTTGATGCGATTTAATCGTGTTTTAAGGTTTTATTTATTTATTTACTTTGGTTGTTAAATTTTATCATATTGCACTGTAAAGAATTAAAGATAGTATATAAGAATGTAATATTATAATATTACATAATATGATTTAAATAATTTGGTATTTATTTAGAGATAATTAATTTAGTATTTATTGTTATATCTTTTATTTTTACTTTTTTTCTTCTCATATTATTTTATTCAAAATTATTATTATTGTTGTTGTTGAATTAATATATTAGATTGTATATTTTTTAAAAGTCAATATATTAACTTGAAAGAAAATGAAAAACCAATTATTAATCAATAATAACTAAAATAATAATATTATCACGCGTAACACGCGAGTCTACGACTAATTATGATAATACTCTTGTGAGTGAGTAGTGACGTTGCATGTTGCTCATGCAGTCATGCATGATGCAGCAGGCTGCATGTACCACAGTGTACGTATCTACATCGGCGTTTATTGGTTTGGGAACTTTAACATTTCAGTGATGCTAAAATGATTTAGGGTTTTGTTTGGTTCCTTTTTTAGTTTAAGTTTAACCTTAGTTTTTTGTTTAATCAGTTTGTATGAAGATTCTCGATCATCTTACACCCTTACACCTGGCAGATCAATTGACTCTGTAGTGTGGAGTCTGTGGACCACTCTACGGAATTAGAAAAACTTGTTTGTGATATAAACTAAAGTAGCAAGGGTCCCATTTTTCTTATCACAAGCCATTTTATAGAATAACATTGGTTAGCTTCTGGGATTGATATTCTCATTTTCCTTATTCCTTATTGCAAACTAATCTCTAGAATACTTTAACCTCAACCCAACCTGAACCTGTCAATTCATTTGAACATGAAAGAAAAATGTTATATAATGTTAAGAATTATATTTAGTACATGGTAAGTGGAAGAAGCTAATAGTGTTTACCCTTGGAATATTAACTATCAATCTATTGGGGTTAAGTCTAGACTTCGAGATTGGAGACGGTTTAAAGCTTGAGGTTAGCATTCTTGCTACACAACACATTGGTCTACCTCCCACCAATGTGCTTTTAGTATTCTTGCTTTAGTGCTTTAGTGTTTCAGTGGTCTCTAACTACACCGCAAACTTGTTGGTGACCCTCACATATTTGCAATTGAAGAAAATTGGGCCCAAGACTTGTTCTTCATTTTCTTCTTCTATTTTAAAGCCATTTGTTCTTAATAATGTAGGTTGCTTTGAAATCCTTGGTTTATGAGAAGCAAACATAAACTGAGAATCATAATGATAGTGCACGAGCTCGAGCTTGGCCATGTGCCTTATTGGATAATTTTCTAACTTTACTTTCTTGTTGCATCTTCAATCTACATGTTAATTTTTGTGATATCTAGTGCACTTATTGGTAAGAATGCAAGCCAATTACTTTTCCTTTTAATTTTTTATAATGTTGTTAAAATGTAGTTTTATATCAATTGTTGGGTTAAAAGTTTTGAATTGAGCTACTTTAGCTTTCAATTTGTTTATTTCATTTATATAAACTTGGAAATTTCATTGGGTATTCTAGGAGATGAATTTTTTTTCAAGTACCAATACATAGTAATGCAGGATTGTGCCAAGCAACCCAAAGTGTAGTAATTAATTATTTATTTATTTATTTTTATTGTATATGCCCCATATTCTATTACAAAAGTTGTCTCCAACTTATTTATCTATTTCTTAATTTAATTTAAAACTTCATTTTGAGATTCATTTCAATATAAAATTTGGCCATAAGTTCAAATTCATTAATTCATGCTTACTCGTCATACAATGTCATTATGAAAAGTGGCATGTACATATGTCAGTCTAGGTTGGGTTTGAGCCCAACCCGCGACGAACCCAACCAAATTGAGTGGAGGACATTCAAACTTGCAACTAATCGATGAGGGAGTCAGATCAGAGTGGTTGGATTCATGTCGGATAGTGGTCGAAACCATCAATGATGGAGGAAATGGCCAAAACATTGTAGTTCAAGCGAACTCTCACAAGATCCGACATAAATCTCGTAAGATCTGAAGGATTTTGACAAAAAAAATCATCGAAAAGTTCTTGGAATTGTTGAATTTTGGTAAGTTTCATGGCTGGGTCGAGGTAGGCGAGTTTAAGGGGAGAAAACTCGCCAACTGACCCTCTAGAGTTGGTTTTTGGGGTCTGGAACTTGCCTCTAACCGCCGAAGTTCCCAAATCAGTCATTGGTGGGTCGGTTCCGGTCTGTTTCGACGAGCGGGTGGACACTTCTAAAGATAATATCATGGTTGTGTTGAATGAAGGTTGTCCCTTCCCATAGACCATCTTTCAATTGTGCATTGTGGTAATTATAAATATGTTTGTGATTTGATTGTTGTGTTTATATCTAAAAATAACATATGTTCAACTTCAAATTGATTTTACTCAACTCTATTCCTTATAGCTTTTTCTTTCATATGAGAAGTAGGGAAATTTAAGAATCAAAATTCAGTGGGAAAATATTATTTACCTTAAACAAAATTATTTTCTTGTTAAGTTTATGTTATTTTTATTTTATTTAAATGTTTTTTTTTTTTTCAGAAAAATAATTTTTTTTTTTTTAGAGATAGGCCATTGTATTATTGAAGAAGGCTAGTGAAATTAGCCTCTAATACAGATAAAAGATCTGGTGGTACATCTTCCATCCAGACTGACATATGTGTTAAAAATTGTGATTTTCTTGCTAAAGAGTGTGCTAAATTATTACCCTTTCTACGTACAAGAGATATTTTAAAATCTAAAAAGTGTTCACTGAGGAAAAGTAAATCTTACACTAGGTGACCGTACGGTGTGAAGCTACTGCACTCTGGTTTCAAAGCTTTGTACAGAGTCTCTAAATCTCCTTCAATAATGATCCGCTCAAACCTGAACTCCAAGGCAAACTCTAGGGCCCGTCTTGCTGCTAGGGTCTCGACCTCAACAACTGAAGGTGGCAAAGGGATTTGTTGCGCCATAGACGCCATAACAAGGCCATCACTGTTGCGCACAACGATCTCGATACCTGCTATGTCCGTGTCTGCAAATGTGGCTCCATCAAAATTTAATTTATACCAATGTTCAGGAGGTGGTGTCCAGATGGCTGGTTGTTTACTCCTCGGTGTGGTTGATGGTAAGGGGTTGGAGTAGGACTCAATCCGTTGCTCCTGAGAGTGCTCCAGCACCTTATTAAGTGGGATTGTAGGCTTGCCTAAGCGAAGGTTATTCCTACGCTTCCACAAATTCCATAAAACCACCATGAGGAGCTCGGTTTCCTTCAGACCTGCAAAAACAGAAACAATAAAGTCAATGAAGCATGTTTTTTGCTTGAGGGTGTCTTGGTTCCATGACGGTGTCGTCATCCATAGGCTCTGCAATTCAGGGCAGTGATAAAGGGCGTGCAGGGTATCCTCTTCATGCTGCTTACACATCTTGCAAAGGCTGTTAGAGAGAACTTTACGTCGAACGGGATTTTTCTTGGTGGGGAGTGCGTCCTTGCATGCTCGCCAAATCAGGTGTTTCACGTTATTCGGAACATCAAGGCTCTAGAGTTGCTTCCAGAGCTGTTTCAAGGGGTTTGAGGTTGATAAGCTTGGTTGACGGGCTAGGCATGAGTCTTGCAAGAATCTATAACCCGACTTGACCGAATAGACCCCATCAGGATTAAAATGCTAGATTAGTATGTCATCTTGTATGGATCGACACTGTGGGATCTTTTTGATAATTGATGCTTCAAAATCATAGAAAAATCTATCAATTAGGTCTTCTCTCCATACCCCTTTTTCTTGATCAATGAAGTCTCCCACTCTAGTTGTCTCACAGCCCTCAACCCATTGTGAAATGACTTTTGGACATCTAGATGTAGGCAGCCAGTTATCACCCCACACTAGCACCAAATTTCTTGACCTAATATGCCATAAACCTCCCCGTTTTATCACATCTCTTCCTTTGATTATGCTTTTCCAAGCGTGGGATGCACTCAGTGGACATTTTGCTTCCAAAACTGTGGAGTTTGGAAAAAACTTGGCTTTGAAAACTCTATGAAAAAGGGTTGAGTGTCATGTAGCAACCTCCAAGTGTGTTTTGCTAGAAGTGCATCATTGTACAAGGCGAGATCTTTAAACCCTATACCACCCTGATTTTTTGGTTTGCATAGGTCTTGCCACTTCACCCAATGAATTTTTCTACGATCACCCCTTTAGCCCCAAAAAAATCTGCAAATCAAGGATTCTATTTCATGACATAGAGTAATGGGAAGCTTAAAACAACCCATAGTATAGGTGGGTAAGGCTTGTGCGACAGCCTTGATCAAAACTTTGCGACCCACTTGAGATAGAAGCTTTGCTTCCCACCCTTGTAGCTTCTTCCATATTTGTTGCTTGATATGAGTGAAACTCTCCTTTTTATTCCTGCTAACGAGGGAGGGTAGGCACAAATACTTCTCATAGTGTTGTATTACTGTAACTCCAAGCATATCTTTTATCAAAGTTTTCATATCTCCTGGTGTGGATCTACTAAAGATAAGTGTAGTTTTGGCTCTATTAATTTGTTGACCCGATGCTCTTTCGTATGTGGCCAATACATCGAGCAAGCTTTGGCATTCAGTCTCTCTTGCACGACAAAAAATCAAGCTATCATTAGTGAAGAGGAGATGAGTAATTTTGGGACCATTTTGGCAAATAGACACGCCTCGAATGTCTCCATTTGTGGCTGTCTTCCTTATCAAACCATGTAGGCCTTCAGTACACATGAGAAAAAGATAGGGGGAAAGTGGATCGCCTTGCTGAAGTCCCCTTGTGGGTGAGATCTCTCCATGGGGCTCCCCATTGATTAAAATCGAGTAAGATGCAATAGTAAAGCAAAGCATTATAAGTTGAACCCATCTCTCGTTGAAACCCATCTTCTCCAAAACTTTCTTGATATAGGACCATTCAACTCTATCATAGGCCTTACTTATATCGAGTTTTAAAGCCATATAACTTGTTTTGCCTTTGGTATGATTCCTCATGTGGTGTAAAGTTTCAAAAGCCACTAGGATGTTATCTGAAATCAAGCGATTAGGTATAAAAGCACTTTGATGATCAGAAATAATGTGGGGCATGATAATTTTCAGCCTATTTGCTAGGACCTTAGCAAAAATCCGATACAACACATTACTCAAACTTATGGGTCTAAATTGTGTCACATATTCAGGATTCTTCACTTTGGGGATCAAAGTTATAAAAGAGCGATAGAGTGATGGAGGCAGAGTACCTGTGTTTAGATAGTGCAATATACTTTGAGCAACGTCCGACCTAATTAAAGACCAGTAACTTTGGTAGAACAAAGGGGGCAAATCGTCAGGGCCAGGTGAATTTAAGGGTGCCATCTGTTTGATTGCCACTTCAACCTCTTCAATAGTGAAATCTAAGAGCAACGTTTCATTCATATCATTAGTGACTACATGAGATATATTCTCCAAAACTTCCTCCATGCCTCCTAGGTTGGCTGTTTTGAAAAGATCTTTATAGAAGTTTACAATGATTTCATTCACCTCAGGTTGTCTAGTGCACCACCTACCCATGGGATCGTACAGCTTTGTAATATAATTACGTCATCGTCGTTGGAAAGCTCTAGTGTGGAAAAATTTGGTGTTTCGATCCCCATCTTTTAGCCATTATATTTTTGCTTGTTGTGCCCACATTTTAGCTTCCTTGTCAAGAAGCTTATTGATCTCAATCTCCAAAAATCTCATCCTTCTTAAGTCCCCTGTATGTATTGAGTCCTTCTCTGCTTGTTGTAAAGCTTTTCTTTTTTGTTGCAGTTCCCGCTTCACACTTCCAAAAGACTTCTTACTCCATTGTGCTAGTTCAATGCCACACTTATCAATCTTTTTCACCACCCTTATATCCCATGGGTCAGTCACTTGCTCTGACCATACTGCTTCTATTGTATCACTACAGCCCTTTTCCGTCATCCACATCTGTTCAAAGCGAAATGGTTTTTGAAAACCCGAGTCCATGCCTTCAAGTGTGATCCATAGTGGTTTGTGATCAGAGTTTGTTGTGTCTAAGTGATAAATTTTTGTATCCAGGAACATTGTGAACCATTCATTTGTCGCTACTGCTCTGTCCAACCTTTCCCACACAGTGAAATCCGGGTAATGTTTGTGCCAAGTAAATGGAAAGCCCACGAATCCTAAATCCATAAATTCACATTCATCAAGGATATTTCTGAATAACTGCATCTGGCCGTGTGGTCTTGTTCTACCCCCCTGTTTTTCCGACTGTCGCGTGATTTCATTAAAATCACCAGCGTATAGCCAAGGTGAACTACTTCTTCTCTTCAACTGTCTCAGCTTGGTTCAGGACTCATGCCATTTTTGTGTGTTTGGTTCACTGTAAAATCTAGTGAATCGCCATTCATTTTCTTGGTTTTTGTTTATAGTGGTATCAGTATGATTAGGAGAGAAAGTTTCAATATCTAACTTGAAATCTTCCTTCCAAAACAATACCAGACCCCCGCCTTATTCCTTCTTGGTACTTCAAACACATGCTTGAATTGAATTTTTCTCTGAACTAATTCCAGCCTTGCTCTATCGGTCCATGTTTCGGCTATAAACACAACCGAGGGATCTTTTGCCCACACCATGTCTATGAGCTGATCTTCTGTACGCAAGTTCCCAAGCCCATGATAGTTCCACACTAAGAGACTCATTGATTCTGGTAGGGCTGGTAACCAGCCTTCGCCAATATCTGGATGTTTTCATGATTAGACTGAGAAACTGCAAGTTTCTTATTTGGTAACTCAGTTAGATGTGTATGAGATGGTGCTCCTCTTTTCAGCTTCACCGGTTCCGTATTTGGTAAAATTTCTTCCCTGTCAGTTCTGATGAGTCTCTTCCATGTACTTGGGGAGTGAGTGTTGTGTTGAAGTTTGGTTGGGATGGGGATGTCTGGGGAGTTTTCATGGTAGGAGGAAGGTATTGAGTTTAACATTGGTGCATGGGGAAGTATTTTGGGTTATGTTGGCTCCAGAGAGTCGTTAGGAGTAAAAGGTGGAATATGGGAGGAAGGTGGTGGGATTGACGTTGGTGCATAGGGAAGTATTTTGGGTTGTGTGGACTCCAGAGAGTTATTTGGAGTAAAAGGTGGGATATGAGAGGATATTTTGGGTTGTGTGGGCTCTAGAGAGTTATTTGGAGTAAGAGGTGGGATATGGGAGGATATTTTGGGTTGTGTGGGTTCCAGGGGATTATTTAGAGTAGAAGGTGGGATATGACAAGATATTTCGGGCTGAGATTTTATTTGAGTGGGCAGGGGGGCTTTTTGGGTATTTATGGGGTTATTTAGGAAAGGCAAGTTACCTGACAAATTATTATGGGCATGATTTCCTCCTTTAGGTATCTCAAAATTATTCAGAGCACAATTAATGGCATTTATCCGTTTCTCAAACGTAATTGAGATTTTATGTGTGGGCGTCAACTCCGGATTACGTTGGGTTTGGCTAGCTGGGCCTGGGTTGTTCTCTTTTTGGAAAGGTGATTTGAAATTTGAAACTGACGTATCTGCTTTTAATGCACCTGCCATTTTCGTGTCAGAAGGTGTCAGATCAACAACCTCTGTTTCTGCCGCTGGCGTCCACTGGGGAGGACATGTGGGGTCGCTTTTGCTCGCACCTGTTTCCTTTCTCTCAGAGAAACCTGGGACCCTTACCATAGCCTTGCGTGAGCCCCTGAAAGGAGCAGCCCGTAGCCAAGAGCCATAGTGTTTATCTTCCTCCTTCAAGGTACCTGCACTGTCAATCCATAGATCATAGTCACGATCAGAATGTGTTAGACAACCACACCAATAACAATCTTTTGGCAAGCGTTCGTATTTAAACGACACCCATTGTTCCTTTTTTTCTCCGAGGGTCACCACCCTGCCTCTACATAAGGGCTGTGATATATCAACTCCTACATGCACTCGCATAAAGCCACTCCGTCTTCAGTTGGAGTGTTTGGATGGCATAGTACCAGCCCAACTGTTTCACACAAACCTTCTGCCACTCTGGGATTCATGAATCTGATTGGGATGCCATGTACTTGCACCCAAAAGTGGGTATGGTTAAAAGACATATTCTCCCCATCTGCTTCTTTACTGTAACGTTGAAGCACCATCAGGTGTTTATCAAAAGTCCAAGGCTCATTTTCCATAATTGTCTTCATCTCTGCCTCATTGTCAAACGTGAAAAGAATAACGTGGTTGCCCAAAATTTTTCACCTTGAACCCGTTCCTAGAACGCCATAATGGTTTGAAAGTTGCTGCAATTGCTTCAATATTAAGGGCTCGCTTTGTTAAGAATTTTGCAGCAATGATGTATTCCATTGTAGCTAAATCATTGTTCAACTGAAACTTGGGTCCTTCCTGTTGTGTGAGGGAGAGCCCTTTCCACTGCCTTGTGAGTTCTTCCATGAAGAGACAAACGTAAAGATCCTTTTGTGAGAGCGACTCTTCTCAAATAGAAAAAAAAAAGACAAAAGAACCTAAGTGCAAGCTTCTTACGCAAAGGGACACCAGCACCTTCAAAAAGGGACGACCATTCTACAGCCTCGGAGAGGTTTGGCAGACCCACCTTCACTAGCGACAGAGAAACTTCTTCCAAATATATTGAATGAAAAAGAGAGACGGTTTCAAAAAACTCTAACCCAGCAAAATAATTCTAAATATTATATACCTATAACATTTTTAAAGTTTTTTGATGATATATGAAAGAACACTAGTTATAATATACATTTAGCCAAATTTATTTAATACTCTTTTTAGTACGTAGCTACAATTATAAAACAAAAACAAAATTAATTGGATTCAATCAAGACATTCTTAAATTCTAATAACTTAAAAGAAATTTAAGAGATTCTTAGTAATTATTTAATTTAAAAAATATAGGAGAAAATAGTCAAATTATTTATACTAATAATTACTTAGAACTTTTGAAACTTACGCGTCTCTTACACATATGGTCATGGACGAAACTATGCTTGGGCTTGGGGAGCAATGGCTTGCCCCCTAAATTAAAAAAAAAAAAAATACTAGTATATAGTTATTTATGTACTAACTTTAGCAATTTGGTTTAATAAAATTACACTTAGTCTCTCTTAACAATATTATTGATCCTTTTAAAGGCATAAAAAAATTTATAGATCTAAAATCTAGAACAAAATTAACTAGTCCCAAAAAATTAGTCCAACAACAAATATGACAAATAGCATAGCTAAAATTAATTAGACCCAATCAACTAATTTTACTCAAAACAAACAACCTGACCTTTTAAAAGTTATAATAAAATAATTTTGTCTTTAACAAACAGCAAATGCATGCATCAAAGACAAACAAACATTATAAAAAAAAAAAAAAAAATCCCCCATTGAATTCTATTTTTATAAATGATTGCATTGTAATGTATTAATAAACAATAATTTTGCGTCTCTTCAAAAAAAAAAAAAAAAATTTGCGTCTTTATCTTCATTAACGGTTTGTTAATACTAAATAGCTAGATGCTTAACTAACTTTCCAATGCTGATCCCAAATATCTTCCCAATAACTATTTGGGGTTACCAAGTAGGGCTACATTATTATTATTATTATTATTATTATTTTTGTTAACCCACGGGACATTGGTTTAAATGGACTTTATCATTTCTCTAAGCGAGTTAAGTAAGATATCTAAATAGAAATCTATAATTTAAAAAAAAAAAAATTATGTTCTATACTTAGTTACTCAATATGATACTTTATAATTAATAAATGTTAATAGTTAAAAAAAAAAAAAAACCTTTTTTACTTTAATCTTAAGAATTAAGGTGTGTACTTGTTATAGTTATGTTTTTCATTTTATTGTTGTATTTTTGTTTAAAAATACGATTAAACATATAATTAACTCCAAATTAATTTTTCTCAACATACCCTTATAATTTTTTATTTGTCACATGAGGAAGAATGAAGTTTAAGAATCACATTTGAAAACTTAGGGTAGAGAATTAATTTTTTGCAACACATACTTTTTTTTCCCCATAATCTTTCCTTTTTCGTTTTCAAAAAGAGTATGATATGTCTTTCATTTATACAGGTCGAACTCAAGCCTCAGGTGAAGATACAAGCCCGATCCTTATCGCTCGATAAATTTTGGAGATCAAAGTAGACAATCATCCTTGAAACAGCTTAGCCGTCAAAGATGAAAGTTGAAAGACTCCCCTTGATTTGCTTTATTCCAAAAATTTTTTTGAAGGGAGGAATAAAATAATCAAGGTCCTCCTTTACTAAGATATATAGGTCGAAGCAATGACCTTGTGTCATAGAGTGATGCCTAGTTTGATGGACTACCCATGAGGTTAAAGCCAAGTGAACATTTAAGCCTACTATTTGCCATAACTAGTAACATGATGTGTTGTGATTGCTGTATAATATTAGTGATGTCATAGATGTTGCTATAATCATGATAAGCTATATCATTTAATAGTTGTGAAAAATATAATTTTTATAGTATTTCTTGTCAATACAATATTTTGTCTGCCCTTGATTAACATTCCAAAATATTGATTAAAACCCTCAAAATGTGAAAATCATGTTTTTGAAAATCAAAAGTTGGGAACTATGTGAAAAAAAAAAAATCATATTTACCGTTATCAGATGACGGAACAATCCATCAAATTTTTTAAAATTGTCAAACATGCCATTTCTAGCAAAGTTTGACCAACCCTAATTAAACCCTAATTGGGAGTGGTCAAATGTTGACTTTTTGATCCAATCATCCGATTGAGGTAAAATTTTAACCATCTTAAAGGCCATGAAATTTCCTTTGAAACAATAGATCTTGAGCCAAAATCAAGGTTAAAATGGATGAAATATCAAGAAAATACCAAAAATCCTTATTAAATGTATTATTTTTTCATGTAAAAGGGCTATTTTTTGGGTGTTTGCACGAGATAAATTGTATCAATCCAACCAAAAATGGTGCAAATTGCCTGAACCATATTGGAGCATGATGGGTTAGCTACATTATAAAAAGGGCTCAATGACATCTTCTCCAGATTGGGAGAAATAAATTTTTTATGAATAGTGCTATTAAATTTTTTATATTGTGTCATCTCCCTTCCAAACGTGATATCTCGACAACCGTAGCTCCAAATCATATGAGGTTAGTGCCTATGGAAACTAGACATCCATAATTTCTAAGGACACCAAGTTTGAAGATATTTGAGCTTCTAAAACAGCAACCCGAAAACAAGGTCAAAAAGAGGAAAAAGTTGAAAGTTAAAAATATGAAGATAAAAGGATAAGATTGGGTGATGTGGAGGTAACACACCCTCCAAGCTCCTATAAATACCCCCCCCCCTTCACTCGGCCACTCCTTTTAGGCAACATATGAACAAAAATGCACAAAATTCCCAAAAAATTCCCCTCTTTCTAGGCTTTTCTTTAAATCTATTTTCTCTCTTTCTCCCTTAGAAATCCTCTCCAAAGCCCCCCTTTCCTCCATTCTTCCACCACCAAAAGTCCATAGGTGAGCTTGGTAAGCCTTAATAAAGAGAGGAGAGATGGTGTAGCTTCTTCCATAGCTACATACCTTTTACATACCTAACTTAGTAAACCAGCAACTATTAAAAGACAAAACACTAACTTTACTAAAAAGTTTAAAACTATTGAAATCAAATCATTATAATAAAGTGAGAGACTGATAAGAGAAAGTAATTGAGTGAAAAACGAGAGAGAGAGAGAGAGAGAGAGAGAGAGAGAGAGAGAGAGAGAGAGAGAGATGTAAATTGCAAAA
>NW_027069519.1:1937317-1966120 GCF_002906115.3 Quercus suber
TATTCCTAATAAGAAAGATTTACTTGACAGACTTCATGAAGCAACCATATTTTCTAAATTTGATATGAAAAGTGGATTTTGGCAGATACAGATAGATGAGAAAGACAGATATAAAACTGCTTTTACAGTTCCTTTTGGTCATTATGAATGGAATGTTATGCCTTTTGGATTAAAAAATGCACCAAGTGAATTCCAAAATATAATGAATGATATCTTTACACCTTTTACAGAATTCTCAATTGTCTATATAGATGATGTGTTAATTTTCTCTAAATCAATTAATGACCATTGGAAACATTTGGATATATTTGTCAAAGTAAATAAACACAATGGATTAGTTGTTTCAACCACTAAGATAAACTTATTCCAAGATAAAATTCGATTTCTAGGACATAATATTTATAAGGAAACCTTAAGCCCCATTGATAGAACCATTCAATTTGCAGATAAATTCCCAGATGAAATAAAAGATAAAAATCAGTTACAAAGATTTCTTGGTAGCCTAAATTATGTTTCAGATTATTTTCAAGGACTAAGAAAAATATGTAGACCCTTATATAAAAGGCTAGAAAAAAAACCCCATGCATGGACAGACAAACATACTATGATAGTTCGACAGATTAAAAAATATGTTAAACAACTCCCTTACATTGTTATTCCTTCAGCCCATGCTTTTAAGATTGTTGAGACAGATGCTTCAGACATAGTTTATGGTGGAATCCTAAAACAAGTAACAAAAGATGATACTAAAGAACAAATTGTTAGATTCCATTCTGGCTCTTGGACAACTACCCAACAGAATTACAGTACTATTAAAAAAGAAATTTTATCTATTATATTGTGTGTTTCAAAATTCCAAAATGATCTTTTTAACCAAAAGTTTTTAATCTGAGTTGACTGTAGAAGTGCTAAAGAAGTTTTACATAAAGATGTTCAAAATCTTGTTTCCAAACAGAGTTTTGCAAGATGGCAGGCTATTTTAAGTGTTTTTGATTTTGATATTGAATATATTAAAGGGGAATCTAATTCTATTCCTGATTTCTTAACCCATGAGTTTCTCCCCTGTAGAAAAGAGCAACTCCCCAAAACCTAGATCTAGACAGTCTTATGCTGCTCCATCGATCCCTCCTCCCCCTAGTAGATTTCTCCCTTGTCCCTCCTTTAACTCACCTAGTTTCTCTTCAAACAGACCCCAAGAAAGAACCCCAATACCCTGTAGCCGAAACCCTTTCCAACCACTTTCTCCAAGCTCCAATCCAACATCTAAATATGAAAGCTCGAAAATGTGTTGAAAAACACAAGAGCTATTTAGACCCCCAATTAAAATTACGGCTCGATAGATTTTACACAAACTTAATACAAAGTGCGGAATAGTGTAAATGCGAGCGGATGAACAAGTAAGTTACTCTAATCCATAAACTAAGCAACACAGTAGTATAATGGAATGTAAAAGAGTAGGGAAGAAGGATGCAAACACAGAAAACACCAAGACGTGTTCTCGAAGAGGAAACCGAAGAACTCGGTGAAAAACCTCTCCGCCGCCCTCCAAGCAGAAATCGATCCACTAGACAATCAGTTGGGATACATGGGTTAGCAAGAGACCCTCCAAGCCTAATCTACCCGATGTACCTAAGCCCTCCAAGCTCCTACTCCAACAAGGCTTCTCGGAACCTTGTCTTAGTTCTCCAGATCCTGCAATAAGCTCCATGTTGCATCTGCCATCCTTGGCTTCTTCCAATGCTTCCCAGCAACTCCAAAACACTCTCTACACTCTGAATAGGTGTGGGTTGTGTTTGGGTACAAATCTCCTCTCAAGGTATGATAATGGGAGAGGGATGGAGAAGAGGCTACAATGATTTCTCACTAAGGAGGAGTAGCTCTCTCTCAAAAGAGGGTGTGTGTGTTGTAGAAAACCTATCTAGGGTTTTTCTCTCTGAATAGCCTCTCATACATTTGTGGGTAATGAGGGTATATATAGTACGGGTGAAGGGTAAGAAAGTCACTTTAAAAAAACCTCCAGGAAGAATGTTTCGCGACTGTCTCGCAGGAAGGCCTTACCCGCGAGACACTCGCGAAAACGACAGCCTGGCATGACTCTTCAGCTTCCAGTCGTGTGCTTCTCACATGACTTTTTCACGGCTTAGCTTCCAGCGACACACTCGCGAGATCCACTAATCTTCAATAAAGCTTGAGTCTTCACCAACTTGATACTAAACCCAATACAATTAAATCCCACAAAATACAATGAAATGAAATAAAGTAATTACAACACATTTTGTCATGGAATAAAGCCAATATAAAATATAGTTGTAAATCACAAATTTACAAAATAGACATATGCCATGCCCTTAACTCCTCCTCCTTTAAAAACACCATTTAACATAGTTGCCTCTTCCTTCCCCCCGTTAACCTCTCCCTCTAAACAATCAACAGACAGGCCCTCTACCTCTCAAACTCAAACCCAAACCCCAAGAGAAGATCACAGTGTTGAACTCCCAAAAAATTCTTGGAATTTTATTTTATGAATTGAAAGAGAACACCAGCATATTACAGATCCCCTCTCTCTAGTTAGATAGCTGCTACCCCCAGGATGGGAGCACCCTAAGAAAAAAATATTAAAGACCCAGACATTCTATGAGTTTATTTTAGTTGACACAGACTCAATCCTAGTTACACACATGCCTTGCTCCTAAGACCCAAACTGAATTGGTTATTCTAAAGTAGTTATAAAACAGATTCTCACCCCTTCCCAGTGGAGGGCAGAGCCCTGGATTCCCAGAAAATTTTCTCATCCTTTTGAGCCTCAGTTCTATAATTATTATGACTATATGGAAGCGTGGGACAGATTCCTTTTATTCCAAAACAGTATTCATAGACACACTTGGTTTTTCCGATTTGATATGTATAGAAAGAAAGACATGATGGTACCTAGATGGTTTATTGACTGGTGGATTTCTTATGGCCCTGAAGCTATGATTCTTCCTCCTGATCTCCTCAAAGCCTATGGAAGTTTCAAGAAAGAACCAAACATACAGCATCTTAAAGATTTTCCACATCTTTTACAGTTCTTTTACAGGTTTCCAAATCTCCCATGGATCATCAAATGGGAATACAAGATAGAAAAGCATCGTCAGTATCCTTTTCCTATGCTCACCAAGAAGTTTAAATTAAAATGGTGGAATAAGTTTAATTTTGATCATATTTGCGAAGAATTGCAAAAAAGGACCTCTCCCTCCCAGACAGAAAATCCTAATTTCTTTTTAGAAAAAAGCCAAGTCCAGTGTTAGGTAAGACAACTTAAAAAGTAATTGCTTGAAGCTGCATCACAGATATCAGATGATGAAGATGACACAGTAATGGAATCATCCTCTCCAAACTACAGGACTCATCCAGAAGCATTTCAAGATTCCCAAGACCCCTATGATATGTGACAGATAAGTAAGATAAAAGGACAAAAGACAAAAGGACAAAATACTATTCACAAGCAAGCAGACAAAAAGATCTAGAGAGATATTTGACAGGATATTAATTGCACGCGTACTCTGACAGATTTTCCATAGATATTCTGACAGATTTCACAAGATCAGACAGACTACTGTTCAGGATTTACTTTTACTGTTCAAGATTCCACAAAGATTCTACCGACAGATTAACTTGAGTTCACTTTACTTAACTCAAGTTACTTTTGAAGCTTACCATGGTTTATTTCATCTATAAAAGGACAGACTCCGAAGACAGAAGACAAGTTCAAATTTCAGATCCAATTCCAGGTTTAAAGCTTAGGTCCAAGATAGCTCTCTTCCTTTCTCAGAAAGACTTTTGTAATCCTTTTACTTGTAACCCTTCCCTTCCAGACAGATAATCTTGTAACCCTTTACAGTTTTACTTTGTAATCTTGTAACTCTTCAGACAGTGTTTTATTATCAAGCTTGTATCAAAGACAGTTTATTTTCAAGTTTAATCAAAGACAGAAATATTTTCAAGTAAGATTTTATAGTTTCTGTTTTCATATTCCATACTTTGTTTTAACTTATTTTGAATATATCTATTTTGCTATTTTCTTCTTTATCATCTGTTTTATCATTGTTTATGCTTCTATATTACTGCTGTGCTCTCTCCTGGGTAGTTAATGTACCTCAAATACAAAGCTTTCTAAACTTGATTTTGACCATTCCCCTTAATCAATCTATTCACAACAAAACAAAATTGATTAGTAAATTTCAAAACTTAAAGATCAAGATCAGAAAATATCTCAATCAGAAGAATATTGACTTGAATATGTTTCATGAAAAACTCCCTCTTTGATTCACTATTTCTAGTGAATCTTAGGTTTTCCCTTAGGATTTTTTGACTGCTTTGAAAATGTACCATGTATGGTTTTTTATATTGAGAAAATGAAGGTTTGGAGTGGCTCCCAAACGATGTGGGATTCATTCCAAACTTCAGCTTTAATGGATAAAACTTGTCTTTCATAGTTTTTGGAATCCTAACATGTGTACGCATACCCGTGTATGTGTGCGCATGCATAAAGCATGCTTGCATAGGTCTGGAGCATGTGTACGTATATGTGTGTCTACATACGTATGCCATAGGGTTTTTGTGACCTTTATTTTTCAAAAATAGTTTTATTTAGCTTATAAAAGAGTTATATTTTTTATAAAAACTTTCCTCAAGTCAATTTCAATATGATTGGGCCCTAAACCAACCTTAGGCTTTAGAATTTTACCATCATTGAAGATCAGAAGCCCGAGTCATAAGGAGTACAAAATGTTGTGTCTACAAGTTCATGTTATTGTAAAAAATAAATGGTTCTTATTTCAGTTTAAATCAGTTTATATGTAGATTCTCATCTTACACCCTTATACCCGATAAATCAATTGACTTTGTAGTGTGGACCACTCCACAGAATCAAAAAAACTTTTTTGTGGTATAAACTAAAGTAGAAAGGGTCAATTATGTATCATAGGCTAGAGCTAAACATTGTTTAGCTTTGGAAAATGATATTTCCATTCTTCTTATCACAAACTCATCTCTAGAATACTTAAACCCCAACCTAAACCCGTCAACCCAATTGAACATGAAAGAAAATGGTTATACAATATTAAAAATTGTGTTTTATTTATTTATTTATTTTTTTGGATAGAATTAAAAATTATGTTTAGTACATGGTATGTGGAAGAAATTAATGGTGTTTACCCTTGGAATATTAACTATCAATCTATTGAGATTGAGTGTTGTCATTGAGATTGGGGAGGGTTCAAATTAAGCGTGAGGTTAGCATTTTTGCTTACGTGATTTTTGCCATGGTTTTGAAAAATTTGGACTTTTTAAAGAACCAAAAAAGGAAAAGGTTTGAGGTTTTTAAGGTCAAACCGAGATTCTATCGAGATCGAACAACAATGTTTCAATAATTTTTTAGTAAATTTAATTCATAAAATGTCTCTCTCTCTCTCTCTCTCTCTCTCTCTCTCTCTCTCTCTCTCTCTAACCTTATGCCTTTTGGAGCTCATCATTGGGCAGTCACATATGTATGAGTTGCATTCTTTAAACATTAGTGTTCTAAATGTCAGGAAGGAAGGTATTTGTCTTGTAGAGAAGAGTTCTTCTATTTGTTGTTTTGGTAACTGTTGCAATTTGGAGTGTGTTAAAATCTCAACCCTAACATGCATACAGGAAACAGACTGTCTTTTGGTGCTTGGTCGCTGAAGTGGTGGAGTTTGATTTGGCTATAAGATTTCTTTTCCTCCCACTTTCATTATTTTCTCCTACAATCCTAGTTTCGTTAGGTGATGGTTTGAACTTTCATTGTATTCTTTTCCCTTCGTACTTCAATCTTGTTTAGCTTTTGGTTATTCTGTCTTGAAAAAGTCATGTCTTGTTCAAATGCAGTAATGCCTATTATTGGAATACAGGTAGGTTGATGGTGGTGATTGTGACTCAACTATGGTTTTTGGGGTAGAATAATATCAATTATGCTTTGCACTATTGGGCTTTCTAGGAATTTAATGATTTTAACTTGTGTCTTTGGATTTGCTCATAATTTAAAATTAGATAGTTATTGATTTATTTACTAATCATAGGATGTGATTGAGCAGATGCCATCCATCTCCAAGCATGACTTCTTTAAGAGCTGGTGATGTTTGTTTTGTAGTTTGTGACAAGTGCATTTCTGGTTCCCTCAATTCTTTGTTTTGTTTTTGCAAGCTCCTATCTTATTTGAATGTGTTTATTCCTCTTATTTGTGCGGGGCAGGTAGATTTACACCAATACTGTTGTTTCCAACGAAGAATTATTCAGGTTATTGGTTTGTCCTGTAATTGGCATTAGTTGGGCGTTCTCTGAATTAAATGACTTTAATTTGTCTTTGAATCTGGCATCATTATTCATAGAATTTGTATATGTTTCTGATTAATTTCCTAGTCACAGAAAATGAGTGAGAAAATGCCATCAAAACTTCTATGGATGTGGTATGTATAGGTGGACTGTAGGGGGATATTTTGTGGCTTATGGCTCTGTTATCCCAAATCTTGTGTTTAAAAAATTTCGTGTTGTATTTCAATTTGGGTGACAAAGTTTGATGGGGGACCTTCGGCAATATGCTCTCTTTGTGTCTTGATTTCATTATTTTCTTTTCCTAAAATTTGAAGTTTTAAGTATTGGTGTAAGATATGATGTGTGAGTGAGAAAATAAATTTGTTGTATTTACATTGGGCTGAGAATAGGCTTCTATTGCTGCTGTGTTTTAGTTTTTGCTTTTATTCCTACTACTTGCTTGACCCTTTAAGAGGTTTTTGGTTTTTTGTTTATATATTTTATTTTCATTCTTTATTATTTTAATCCTCATTTTTATCACTAGAGATTGGATGTCTTCCCAGTCTACGGTGTCAGGTTTTATTTAATTTAAGTGGTGTTGCATTTGCGTTAGTTTTGCTAGGGTTGATTTTGTTTTGTTGCTTCTCGGTGAAACATGCTTTTGAGTGGTCTTGCTCTTTATTATTATTTTTATTTCTTGTTCGTTTCTTGATTTTTTTTTTAATAATTTAAAGATGTCCTAAACTAAGTAGCTGGAATTGTGTGTTTTTCAGTTTGCTCATGTAGGTCACTGCAAGCCCCACGAAGGGTTTGAACTTTCTTGTAGTACCTGTATATCTGTCTTGTTTCTATTGATATTTTCTTGCTTCTAGTGGAACCTGGTTATATTGTGTTAGCAGTTCTATTTCTAGTTTGGATTGTCACATTGTCTGTATGCAGGAAGCGAGATTTTTGTTTTTTGGTGCTTCACAGCTTAAGCAGCTGAGTATGATTTGGCAATAAGATCTGTTTTTCTTCCCTTTTTTTCCTTTCCTTCAAGCATAATTTCTAAAAATACATTTTTGTTGTTTTAATTCTTTCCAATACTTGGGTTTGTGACTGAATTTCCTAGGTTTCATTTTTGAGGAGGATTATAATTCCCAGCCGTGTGAAGTGATGGTTTGAAATGTCTATTGCAATTCTTCTCCCTTTATCTTGCTGTCTTATTTTATTTTTGGTCGTTATGTGTTGGCAACCTCAATAGTGAATTCACAACTTAATTTGGCAATGCCTCTTATTGGTGTAGGCCATAATTATAATCTTAGTGCGACCAATCTTGGAATTGGGGCTGTGTTGATTGCAACAATAAGAACGCACTTTTTTTTTGGGTCTTAAATTTCACATTTTGCTTAGAAGTCTTTAATATAGTGTTTCTACTACTATGATAGTATTCTATTCCTTGTTCAATTTACTTATAGGTTTTGGTCCTCGACAGCTCTGTGAAGGCATTTGTTTCTGTGAAGTTTACTTTTCTAGATAGATTTGGTTCTTGTCTAAAGGAGCACAATCCCTTATGGCTGGTAATTATGGGTTCAAAAATTAAATTAACATTGTAAACGAAAATTGGTGCTTGCATTGTGTTTTTTTCAGGCTTCATTTGTTCGGTTTTAACTAATCCCAGCACTACCCGGAATTTTTGTCTTGGTTCCTTTTTTTACTGCTGCCTACTTGCACTTCTTACTACTTATAAGAACCTAAGGTCATCAGTATCATCATTGGGCATTCATATAAGGTAAAGGCAGTCAGCTTCAAACATGGTTGTTTTGAATGCCAAAGAAGTATAAGATTTACCTTGTAAGGAAGAGGGCATTCATATAACATAAAAGCAGCCAGCTTCAAACATGGTTGTCACTTGATTTTTATTTTTTGGGTGCCATGCAACTTAAGTGGTGAAGTTTGGCTTGGCAATAAGCTTTCTATTTCCCCCTTTTTTCTTTACTCTCCAGCAATGAAATGAATTATAAGGATATTTTTCCACTTGTTTTTGATGGAAATCAAAATCAATTGATGGAGAACTTGAACTAGAATTGCATTAAAATTAAGAATTAAAGCTGGAATTACAGAGGAACTAGAGAAACAAAGTTTCTGTCTAGGTCTGAAATTAAGTTAAATTCACATAAAAAAAACTGATACTGATTGTACTCTTACATAGCTAGCCTATTTATAATCTTTAACTATTAGGAAATAAAGTAGCCAATAGTTACATAAGTCAAAGCTGTAATTAAAGAGGATACATGGCAAATATTAGAAGTCAAAATAAGGGGCTGCTGGCAGTCCTAAGAGGTCAGAAGGTTGACTGGCTGGTTGTCAGTCCTAAGGATAGAGGGTGGTGGCAGATATGAGAGTCAAAATAAGGGGTTGCTAGCAGTCCTAAGAGGTCAGAAGGTTGGCTGGCTGGTTGTCAGTCCTAAGGATAGAGGGTGGCTGCATCATACTCCCCTCCATAAAGGAAACTTGCCCTCAAGTTTCAGTTGGAAAATAAGGTTTCAAATTCTTCACGTTGAAGGCATTAGAAATGTTTAAGTGAGGGAGTAGTTGGACTGTGTAGGCATTGTCATTGATTTTAGTCAATACTTTGCATGGACCTACTTTCCTTGCTCCCAACTTAGAATAGGAGCCATGAGGACACCTTTCTTTAGTCAAAATCACCCATACAAGGTCCGCTTCCTTGAAAATTAGTCTCCTTTGATAAATATCAGCAGCAGCCTTGTAGTTTGCATTGGAATGTTCAATTCTCTCTTTGACTTGCGCATGGACAGATTGCATAAAATATGTCATTTCTGTTGCTCTTACATTCTCCTTCTTAGAAAGTGGCAAGGGTGCCAAATCTAAGACACTAAAAGGTTTATTCCCATACACAACTTCAAAAGGAGATGTGTTAATAGTCCGATTAAGAGAAGAGTTGTAAGCAAATTCAGCCAAGGGAAGGATACTTTCCCAATTCCTAGGATTTTCTCCAATCAAGCATCTCAAGAGATTTCCAAGACTCCGGTTGACAACTTCAGTTTGACCATCCATTTGAGGGTGGAAAGAAGTGCTAAAACTTAATTCAGTTCCTATCTTGCGCCATAGAGTTCGCCAAAAATGAGCAAAAAATTTAGCATCCTTGTCGGAAACAATAGATAGGGGAACACCATGAAGCTTGTAGACTTCTTTGAAAAATAAAGTAGCCACATTGGAAGCATCCGAAGTCTTTTTGCATGGGATGAAGTGAGCCATCTTGGAGATACGATCCACTACCACAATGATTGAATCACTCTTTCGTTGTGCCATTTAAACAGGTTCTTATGCAAATCAAGGACGATCTATCCTTGAAATGGCCTGAGAAAATGAAGGGAGATCCCAACAAGCGCAATAGGAATATGTACTGTTACTTCCATAGAGACCATGGGCATGACACGAATGAATGCTTTGATTTAAAGTAGTAGATTAAGAATCTTATAATTCAAGGGAAGCTGAGAAATTTCCTTAGACGAGACCACAAGGACGAAAAATTGAAAGGGAAGGTAGAGGAATCATTACGATCACCACTGGGCGAGATAAGAATTATCATAGGAGGAAGTTTGACAAAATAGTCATCCAAATCAAAGAAGGCGTACTTAAAAGCAGTGCAGAACGTCCAACTTTCTGGACAATAACCGAGAGCAAGGACCACGGACGAGCAAACAATCACTTTCACGGACAAAAATGCCGAGAGAATTCACCACCCTCACGATGATGCTATTGTCATCACCTTGGTTATTACTGACTACACAACTAGAAGAGTATTGATAGACAATGGGAGCCCGACGGACATTCTACATTATCCAGCTTTTCAGTAAATTAGGGTTGGACGAGACCAGCTCTGTCCAGTACACTCGCCTTTAGTGGGTTTCGGAGGAATGAAGGTACAACCTGTTGGCACTGTCACGTTGCCAGTGGTAGTGGGGGCATATCTGCAGCAGGTAACCAAAGATGTAAACTTCCTTGTGGTAGATTACTCATCCTCTTATAATGCCATAATTAGAAGACCAACTTTAAATAGTTGGAAGGCAGTCACGTCCACTTACCACTTATTAGTCAAGTTCCCTACAAAATATAGGGTAGGACAAGTGCAAGGAGACCAATTGGCAGTAAGGGAGTGTTATTTGGCTATGCTCGCCATGGACAAGTAGCAACAGACAATGACAATTGAAGAAAGGAGAATTGTGGCTGAACCCACCGAAGTCTTAGAAGATGTTTATTTAGATGACAGCAATCCTAAAAGATGTACTAGGATTGGGACAGATCTAGAAGAAGAAATTAAGAAGGACCTCGTCCAGTTTTTGAGGAAAAACACTGATATATTTGCTTGGAGTCATGAGGATATACCGGGTATAGATCCAAGAGTCATCACTCACTGATTAAATGTATGTCCTTCCTCCAAGCCAGTGCGACAAAAGAAAAGAGTGTTCGCTTCTGAGAGAGATAATGCTATTAAAGACGAAGTTCAGAAGCTGATAGCAGCGAAATTTATACGGGAAGTATACTATCCAGATTGGTTGGCCAACGTAGTAATGGTTAAAAAGGCGAACGACAAATGGTGGATGTGTGTAGATTTTACTGATCTAAACAAAACATTCCTCAAGGATAGCTATCCATTGCCGCACATTGATCAAGTAGTGGATTCTACTACAGGCCACAAATTACTTAGCTTCATGGATGCTTTCTCAGGATACAACCAAATGAGGATGGATGAGGTCGACTAGGAGAAGACGTCCTTTGTTACTAGTCAGGGCTCATTTTGTTACAAAGTAATGCCATTTGGCTTGAAAAATGCTGGGGCAACATACCAGCGATTGGTTAACCATATATTTCGTCCTCAAATTGGACGAAACTTATAAGTCTATGTGGATGACATGTTAGTGAAAAGCTTGGACGAGGGAAAACATCTGGACGACCTGCAAGAGACCTTCGATACTCTCAGATGTTACAACATGAAGTTGAACCCCAGCAAATGTGCTTTCGGAGTAGCGTCAGGAAAATTCATTGGATTCATGGTTTCACATAGAGGAATAGAGGCGAATCTGGAAAAGATTAAGGCAATTCTAGATATGAAGCCTTCGCGGAGTATTAAAGAAGTTCAGTCTCTTACCAGGCGAATTGCTGCCCTTAACAGGTTTGTTTCTAAATCTACTGACAAGTACTTGCCATTTTTTAAGGTTCTAAAAAAAGCATTCGAGTGAACAGATGAGCGCCAAAAGGCCTTTCAAGACTTGAAGACATACCTCGTTACGGCTCCGTTGCTGAGTCCTTCTGTGATGGGTGAGGAGTTGTTTTTGTACTTGGCGGTGACCTCCCAAGCCGTGAGCTCAACATTGATAAGAGAGGAAGGAAAAGTACAAATGCCGGTCTACTATACCAACAAAGCCTTGAGGGGAGCGGAAGGACGATATCCATTGATAGAAAAGCTAGCTTTCGCACTAATAACAGCCTCCAGGAAACTAAGGCATTACTTTCAAGCTCATGTTATCAATGTCATGACGGATCATCCACTCAAGAAGGCAATGAACAAGTTGGAGGCTGCAGGATGATTGATTTAATGGGCTGTTGAGCTCAGTGAGTTCGACATAAAGTACCAACCAAGGCATGTCGTAAAAACTCAAGCACTGGTAGACTTCATTGCAGATTTTACCCCAACCCATGACGATATAAAAGAGATGGAAGACAACAAAAAATGGATCGTCCATGTGGATGGTTCGTCTACACGGTATGCATGAGGGATAGGTGTGGTTCTACAATCTCCAGAAAGGGATAAATTAAAACACAAGGTTCGCTTGCAGCACCAAGCCACTAATAATGAAGTCGAATATGAAACTCTCCTCAAAGGTCTGGAATTAGTTAAGTCTATGGAAGCAAAGTCCATAGTCGTCTTGGGAGATTCTCAGCTAGTCATAGGCCAAGTGAAAGGGATGTGTGAGGCTAAGGAAGAACGAATGAAGAAGTATCTTAGTAGGGTGATGCGCCTTATGAGAAAATTTAAGGAAGCTAACTTCGTTCAAATCCCAAGGGAGGAGAACATGGAAGCTGATGCCTTGGCGAAAGAGCCTCAGCGAGTGAAGCCGTGGATAAGTTTGATGAGATTCAATACATGACAAGTATAGATATCCCAGAAGTACAAGAAGTGGAGAGCAAAGGAAATTGGATGACTCCAGTTATATCATACTTAAAAGACAAACAACTTCTAAATGAGAAAGACAAAGCTAAAAAGTTGAGGGGAAGGTCAACCAAGTATATTCTTATGGACGAGGTGTTGTACAAAAGAGACTTTTCCCAGCCTTATCTAAGGTGTTTGGCTCCCGAGGATGCAAACTACATATTGAGAGAAATCCATGAAGAGGCATGTGGCAATCATTCGGGAGCCAGATCACTCATTCACAAAATCGTCTGCGCAGAATACTATTGGCCAAATATACAAGCTAATTGTAAAGCTTATGTCAAGGACTGCAATCAATGCCAACGATTTAGCAATATCCCCAGACAACTATCGGAGTATCTAACCCCAATGACGGCCCCATGACCCTTTGCGTAATGGGGACTAGACATCCTGGGTCATTTTCCACTAGGTGTAAGACAAATGAAATTCCTCATGGTTGGTATTAATTATTTCACCAAGTGGATAGAAGCAGAACCTTTAGCTAATATCACATAACAAAATGTCAAGAACTTCGTATGGAAGAACATTGTGTGTAGGTTTGGAGTGCCCAGAGTGCTGATGTCCAACAATGGACTACAATTTGACAATGCATTTTTCAAAGATTTTTGCATGCACTTCGGGATTTAGAATCACTACTCCTCCCTAGCCCACCCACAAGTAAATGGCCAAGCTGAAGTAGCAAACCGATCCTTGTTAAAAATAATCAAGACTCGGCTTGAGGGGGCAAAGAGAGTATGGCTAGATGAGTTACCAGGTGTTCTGTGGGCATACAGGACAACAGTAAGAACAACGACAGGAGAAAATCCTTTCAAGTTAGCTTATGGAACTGAAATAGTCATACCCGCAGAAGTGCACATGGCTAATCATAGGGTGACAACCTATCAGGACAAAGATAATGAAGAGCAACTCCATTTGAATCTCGATCTAATAGACAAGGTGAGGATGGACGCTGAACAAAGATTGGCAAGGTACAAAAACCTTATGGCTAGGCAATATGACGCAATGGTGAAGCCAAGACGATTCAACATAGGAGACCACGTCCTGAAAAGGGTATCTTTAGCAACAAAGAACCCAGCTCATGGGAAGTTGGGACCTAACTAGGAAGGCCCCTACAGAGTTATCAACTGCAAAAGACAAGGATTCTGTTACTTGGAGGCCCTAGACGGGAGGAAGTTAGAGCATCCTTGAAATGTTGAGCACCTGAGGAGGTATTATCAATAAAATGCCAGCCTGGATGAGCACAATCCTGGACGAGCTGGAGACTACATAAGACTTATCTATATATGTTTAATATTGCTTTGTTATTTTATTAAAGTTATGGACGAAGTTATGGTTTGGTTTGGTTTGGTTTGTATTTATTTTCCTAAAAGGCATAAACTTCTAAATGCATGCCTCGTCTTTGAACAATATTTTATGTTATGTACATAATGTTGTGTGAAATACTGATTTCTATATTACTTTCATTCAAATCAACACATGAAAAGCCAAAAACTCGAGACGAGAAAATTCTCTGGGCGCAGAGATGTGACGTAAACTTTCCTAAGGCTTGCTCGTCCAAACTAACAGACGAAGCAAAACCTATGCCTTGGGTAAACCACTATAAGCCCATGGCATACTTGTCCATATAATGGACGTAGTAGCCTTTCTAAGGCTTGCTCGTCCAAAGAAATGGACAAAGCAAAGTCTACCTTGAGCAAACCACAATAAGCCTAAGGCATGCTTATCCATATAATGGACGAAATAAAGCATAAATACTCATCCAATTGATGGACGAGGAAATGTACAGACGAGCGTTTAAGGCACCTAAAATAATCCAGTCCATGGATGAGCAAAATGAAGGGTCTTATCCTCAAATACGAAAATCAGCCAAGTCTAAAGACGAACAATGCTGATAATTATCATTTCACGTAAACGAATTACACAGGGAAATCTCAATAAAAATGGTAAAAGTTTATGTATGAAATATGGACGAGTCAAACATGAAGTCATGTATATGGAAATAAAATTCTCGTCCATGTATATATAAAAGAAAACTAATAGCATCCATTCCAATTGTTTCAAGGGCGGACGACAACAACCAAACACCCTTGTAAAATTGAACTTACAGTTGTTTAAAAGCTCGTCCTAAAACCATGGACGAGGTAAATGTACTTAAGTTACATGAAAATTTCCTAAAAAATGGACCAGATAAAAAAGAAGAAAAGGGAAAAATACAAAGCATCAAAATATTTTCTAAGCAAGAGGAGTGTCATCCTTGGGGTCGTCTTGAGGGGGCAGGGTAGAAGCATCATCCTCGATGTTGATATCTTTAGAACTAGTTTAAAGGAGAGAACTAGTGGCAGTAGCATTCAAATTAAGTTTGATGGAGCTAAAGTCTACTTCAGGAAAGTTTTCCATAGCCTCCTGTCTAAAATCTTCAAAGCTTGCTGCATAGTTGGTGTCCAGAAGAACAGTACATTGCTTGGACGTCTTAAATTCAACCACAATATCTTCCTTAGCTTTGGAGAGAAGAATGCTCAACTCCTCATTCTTTTTCTGTACGTCCTCAAGACGAAGATCTTTCTCCGCTGCGCCTTCAACTCCCCAACCAAAGTTTGCAACTCCTAAACCTCGTCCGTGGTTTTGGCAGCCACTTCAGCCCATTGCTTAGCCTTGTCCTTCAACTCCTGAATCCTCGTCTCTAACAAGATCCTCGTCTTGTCCAATCCTATGGCCTACCTAGACGCTGCTATAAACTTTGACATGGCCTATAAAGAAATAATATATAAAAAAGAGAGGAAAAAGATCTTGAAATAACAAAGACGAAGTAAAAATATAGTTGTACACCTTAAAAAGATCATGAACACCAGAATGTTCAAAATCCTTTAAAGACATGTCATAGCAGGTGTTTATATCCTCGTCAGAAACGGCGTTCTGGAAATGCTCCCATGCCAGATCTTCATTCTCAATAATGTTTGAAGCTGCCTTTTGGGAATGTTGAGACGAGGTAGATACAGTCGTCTTAGGCGGAAGAGTCTTGGACAGAGTTACATCAACTGGAATGGACGAATCTACATCAAACACTTGAGTAGGCAACTGGGATGAAGGGAGGTTAGGCTTGACAATTTGGGACGAATCATGTTTTCTCTTTTTACCTCGTCAGCTGGGGAGGTTTCCCAAATCCAAATTCTTTGACAAAGTTTTCCTCTTCTCCCCAGCTGACGGATGAGGTTGAGCCTGACTCTCAGGATGACTCCTTTCAACCAAAGTATCTTTCCCCTTGTTCTCCTTCAGTGTTGTCATTCCTAAAAGCGAATAAAAATAACAATAAGTGATGACTTGTAAGGAGTTGTATACAAGTTGGAAAAGTATAATGTAAAATACTTAATTTTTGCACTGTAACCTCGTGAGCAATAGCCTTGTCTGAGGGATTAGGACTGAATCCCCACTTGAAAAGATTGTGAAGATTAACTAAGGAATGAAAATTCCTATTAGCGTGAAGACGAGCCCTATGGACATGGTCACAATGAAATTTGCTCAAAGGCGGACGTTTAACACCTGTGAAGCAAATAATACATGAGTTGGAAACATTGAGATAAGATATATGTATACAAAAAGAAGGAGAGAAAAATAAGAGGGGAAAGACGTACTCTCAGGACGCAGGTTCCCTAAATCTCCATTGTAAGGAGCAGAAGAGTCCCTTCCAACATCTACAGGATTCTAGAACCAAAAACCAAAGACGAAAATAAATTCCGCCTTCCAATTCTTGTCAGAAGAGGGCAGGGACTTGATCAATCTACAATCCCTACCCTTTGCTGTAAATTGGTGAAAGCCAAGAGATTGGCTTATCTTAGAGGGTTTATAACAGAAAAGAAACTCGTCCACAGTAAGAGGACGATCTCTTCCAAATACTTCTTTCCACAAAATTTGCATTGAGATAATTAATCTCCATGTATTTGGATTGAACTGACATACACCCAAACCTAACCTAACTAACAATTCTCTAGCAAATGAATTTAAAGGAAACCTAAGATCCCCCAAGAAGTAGGCTTCATAGACGCCTATTCCGAAACGAGGATTGCAACACCATTCTCCACGGACGGCTAACCTTGGGTTGAATTTGTCTGGAATCTGATACCACATCCTAAGATTGGCAAGCCTTTGCTCAGATGTTTTGGAATGAACATTTACTGCACAACTATAGACGACCTCTTCTTCGTCCATAGGGTTGGACGAGGGAACATTAGACGAGGTACCGGCTTGGGAACCTGAAGCTTTCCTAAGTTGCTCTTGAAGAGCTTCTATAGGAAACCTAGGAACACCAGAGATATATTCCTCATCCGTAGAACCTCCTTTGCTACTATAATTACTACTACTGGAACCACTATAACTGGTGGAATCCTGATACTCGTTTATAGCCTTTTCTGTACTATTGCTAGACGAAGAAATAATTGTTGCTGACATTTTAAGGAAAACATAAAGACAAGAAAAAAGAGAGTACCTGGCTCTAGACGAAAGGAGACTATGGACGTGGAGAGACTTCTAGACGAGGCTCTAGACGAGGGATTTCAGGTAAATTTCAGAAAATGTGAAGGGTACAGGAGGGATTCCACTTTTTATAGAAAACCCAACAGGGCACTTGAAGCGACACAAACCAATTAGAAGATGCCACGTGGCATGTGCCTCAAAGGAATAAAACGACGTAACTAGAAACCAACAGAATTACGACATGTGGCACATCCCCATAAATGCGTCCGACCAAAAAAAAAAAAAAAAAGTGATTTGAAAACATACATTTCCTTAGATGACCTATGGACTGGGGGCAACTGATGATGTTATAAAATAGTTTAACTATTTAACTCGTCCATATGGTTCGTCCATAGGAAAGGGATGAGTTGGCTATAAGTTCGTCCATCCATCTATCCGGATGGACGTTCATCCAAGTATTGACTCGTCCATCAATCTAGTAAGATGGATGAGTGTACGGGACATTCCCCTTTCAGCAGACTCCATTTTCCTATCAGACTAACTGTTCCTTCTAATAAAACGGTTATAGTCAATAAACCCCAAATAATGTAACTTCCATGGCGGTTATGGAAGTTATCTTCGAATTCTCTGAAACCCAAAACGGTAGGAGAAATAACTGTCTCAAGCGAACATTATATAAAGGCTCTTCTATAGGAAGGTAAGATTCATTCAGAGATTTCCATAGGAAAAATACTTCTCTTTACTGAGAATTACAAACTCACTGACTTGATCATCGAAGGATCTTTGGCCGGCCTCCATCGGTCTCCTCTAACTTCTTGTTTGTTATTTTCAGGATTCAGCCTGTAGATCGTTAGCGTCCGAGACTTTCAGCCTATTGATTCACAAGAAGCATCAAATGTTATCAGTAGAAAAAATAATTCTAAACATTATATACAAAAACCTTTTTAGAGTTTTATTCATGATATATATAAAGAGTTCTAGTTAAAATATAATGTAGGGGAAGATTAATCAAGCCAATTATATTTAACATTTTTTTTTGTGGCTACAATTGTAAGACAAACATGAAAGTAATTAATTTCAATCATGACATTCTTAAATTCTAATAATCCAAGAAAAAATTAAGAGATTCTTAGAGATTATTTAATTCGAAAAATATAGAGGATTTTGTCAAATTTCGTTATAGAAAACTAATAATTACTTAGAGCATGAAAATTATGAAACTTAAGAGTCTTTTTTACACACACACACACATGTATATTTATAGCAAATATTGATATAATCATATATATATTTTTTTTTTGGTGTATACTATTTATATTTGAAAAAATAACATATGTTCATGAATACAAAAGTAGATTGCATCTTTCTTTTACTAATTTTTTAAAATTCTTTCGGGATGACCATTTCGATGACTAAAAAACTAAGTCTCTCATGCCTTATGATGATATCAAATTTATCTTTTTAACAATTGAGGCCTTATTTACCTCTTATTTGGTTTCATTTTCATGGCAGGATATACCTGAAACGATATTAAATGCAAAGATCTCATCAGTAATGGATACACCTATGGTTTACAAAACTGCCCAACATCAACTTTGGTTTATTTAGTAGAACTTGGGTTTTTTTTTTATTAGCACACAACATTAGTTTTGCATACTTTATCTTTTCTCTAAGTGAGGCAAGTAAGATATTTAAACAGAAATTTATAATATGTTCAATACTTTGTTTCACAATTTGATACTTTTTAATTAATAAATTTTATTTAAAAGAAAATGATAATAGAATTGAATTAAGGTGTCAATCCATCACATTGTAATGCTTATAGTTATGTTAATTTTTTTTTTTTTTATTTGTGTCTAAACATATGTTTAAACATATACTCAGTTCTAAATTAATGTTTATCAACTTTACTCCTTAAATTGTTTATCTATCATATGAGCAAGAAGAAAGTTTAAGAGTCAAATGAGCACACTTAGGGTAGTTACTTAATTTTTTGCAACACTTTGTATGTATGATAGTATATTGGCTTGGTTTTTCCAAAATCTTTCCTCTATTATTTTCAAAAAGAGCATGGCATGTCCATCATTTATATGGGTTGCAACCAAGCCCTAGGTGGAGGCACAAGCCCAATCCTTACTCCCTAGATAGATTTTAGAGATCAAAGTAGACAATCGTCTGTGTAACAACTTAGTTGCCAGAGATGGAAGTTGAAAAGACTACCCTTGATCCTCTTTATTCCACAACTTCTATGAAGGGAGGAATACAATGATTGAGGTCCCCATCCACTAGGATATTTAGGTGTAAGCCAAGACTTCGTCACATTAGTGATGCCTACTTAGATGGACTACTCGTGAGGTTAAAACTGAGTGAACATTCAAACCTAATATTTTCCACAATTTCTAACAAGATTTGTTGTGCTTGTTGTATAATACAAGGGATGTCAATGATTTTTCTCTGATCACAATAGCCTTTGTTAATTAATAGTTTTGAAAAATGTTATTTTTATCGAAATTCTCATGGTACCACCCCTTCCCCTCTTAGCCTCTTCTTTTCCCCCATCCCACATGTCCAAACATAATTATCCTTTGAAAACCAAATCTTAGGGGTAAAAATTATCAACAAGAGCTAAGACTAGTCTACAAGATTGGTCAATTAAAGATGTAGTCTTCCCAAACAAAATCTTCCTTACACTTTTAAAATTTTGGACTTCATTTGAGAGAGAGAGAGTTCATTGGTCCACTAATATTATAATAGTAGTTAACTGGCAATGCAGTCTTTCTTAGACTGGTCCACAAGGTTGGTTAGTTTAAGATTATTCTTCAAGGCTGTTTCTTATTTCTCTCTCTTTTCTCTTGCAACACTACCACACCAACACCCTAACATCCAACCCTTTCAATCAACCCCTCCTCACCATCACAAAAGTGATCTTGCACTACTCCTTCATAGAGACCTAAAATTAGGGTTATTCATATAAACTAAGATAACAAAGTTTGAGTAGAAAAGGGAGACCCTACGCAATGCCAATGTGCTCTAATAAACGGGATAGCGAAAAAATTATGATAGAGCCTGACCATGGCATTCCACTTTGCAATTTTTGTAGTGAGCAAGTTGGGTTAATGGCAGTACTATAGGGAGGTATTTGTGGCCTATCATGGGTATATTTTTCAATGGTGTGCAAGGCTTTTGTTGATTAATATGAGATTAAGGAATGACGAAAACTCTGCTTGCGTTTTGGTGCTCCATATGATGGTATCTCTCTCTAGCTTCAAATTCATAAGTCAAATTTATCTTTTATAAGAAAATATATGTTCATACTCCAATTAAAATGATTCGGTTTCATATTTCAAATTTAACATTATAAATCTATAGATGTATTGAATGTCACATCATTTAAAATTTTAAATATTGTGACAATCTATATATTATTAAATCCAAAAAATAAAATCTTAATGGTAAAGGAAACCTCTCAACTCAAGTAAAATAGAGATCATCTTAATCCTATTTTTGAATGGTTAAATTCCTACATATCAATTGTAATTAAGAGAACGGCCAAACACAGTCAAATTATTATTATTATTATTTTTTTAATACAAAATAAAAATTTTACTATAGTCTAATTTAAGTATATATGTGTGTGAACATTCTTCTTGGAGACTTGAGCCCTGATACTTATTCCCCATACCCCACACACTACAAGTACTTATACTTGTGGAGTAACCATTGTACCAAAAGTGTACGGTAGTAAACACAATCAATTTTAATTAAGTGCACCATATGACATTGCATTTGGCTCATGCAGGCTGCATGCACCACAATGAACATATTTACAACTTTTGTGCATAGGAGAGTTTCAATAATGACTAGTTCTTCGGTGTAAAGTGCAAATGGGAACAAAGACGAGAATACAAAGGGTAGACTATAAAAGTTTTCGTCCGGTGACCACCCAGGCATGATTCAGGTAAATCTAATCTACAGCTAAGTTTGTACATGGTTTAAACATTCTATTGTATGCAGTGTCGAAAACTAACAAGTATTTTTTTTTTTTTGGACTGAAACTCATTCTTGATTTTTTGAAACGTAACTTATTTGAATGCATGGGTTGTTTGGCATTTCCCTGAAATTATGAAAACACTATTTCAGAGTGGATATTTTTTCTTTTTTCTCTCATCATTTACTTCAAGTTTACATATGGCCTTTCATCCTTTCAGGTTTTCATTAATGAAAATAGTGACCTTTGCAACTCAATGCCGCAATGAGTGACTTGTTATCATCGTAAATCAAAACTCCTGCTTCTACTTTATTCTTTAAAAATAGCTCCATCAAAGTTTATTTTGAAGGACAACTCGTAAGGAGGTTGTTATTTATATTTGATTGGACAAATGTGTAGAGACAAATAATTATATTACTCAATCCATTGAATTTGACTCTTACAATTCTACATTGAACTTAGTTCTTGAAGGATAGGTCTTAAGAGGGTTAATATTTATGCTTAACTGGTCAAATGTGTAGAGACAAATAATCATATTATACCCAATCCATTGAATCTAACTATTGCAATTCTACATTGAACTTTGCTCTTATGCAGAAAAAAGTAAATTGAAAAGTTATCATTGACTCTATCTAAAGCATTTAAAGTAATAAATGCATATTAAAGATTTAAATTGTTTGGCTAATTTAAAACATCAACCCATTGTTGGAATACAATGGGAAGAGCATAATTTTTGTTGTACTTTTGATTGCATGTATATCAATTGTTGCCGAAGAAACTAAATATGAGCAAGCTAATATCATAATTCAAATCAATAGTAAAAAATAAAAATAAATAAAAACATTTTTGAATATGGCTTAATGCATTCTCACATAAATGGAACAACAAATCAATAGATACTAATTTAACTCATTACACTAATTATAGTTTTAATCCATTTGAGTATGTTGCAAATTTGCAATAACATAAACGCTTGTTGAATAAAATATCTCTAATAAAACAACTTACATATCTCAAGATATGACACTACCAAGCTGCCCTTGATGGTTCTTCCTACCAAAATCAATCTTGAGCACAAAAACTTCAAAACTACACATTAAAATTATTAGTTAAAATGTAAAAAGATTAGACTGCATGCATTTTTCATATTTTTAAGAAATGCTTTTTTAAATTGTTCTTGGCCATTTAGTAACCTTAGCTCAATGAGGTAAATGTATCTATAGTAGATATATGTTTGTAGATATATTTATAGTAAATATATGTTTGTGTGGTTTCTCCTTAAACACGTATCTTTTTGCAATCATCAAAGTGTTCATGATGTCTAAAACTTATTAAACCTAAAATGAAAATGAAGCACATAACAGCCTCAATTTTAATATATCTTTACGACAGTTACTCTTTTGAATGTATAAGATCAACCAACAAACACAATAGAATCAAATTGTGTATAATGAAATTGAAGCATTGGCTTAATGCCAATACTAACTTGAAAAACCAAAAGGGAAAAGGACCAAGAAAACAATAGTTACGCTCATTCCATTGAAGTTGAAATGATAGATCCTTCTACACATATTGAATACATTGATGAGTTTAGAAAGTTTTATATCTATCAAAAACAAAATGTAGAAACACAAATAATTAGAAAAACCTCATAAGTTTGTTATGCTTAAAATTAATCCAAAAAAAAAAAAAAAAACTAAAATTTGACAATCTTAATCTACTAACAGAATTTGATAAAAAATCATAATTAGCAAATAAAAAATGGCATAAAGAGCATCTTATTATATGACTATATCACTTTATAGAGGCCCAAGCCCCAAAATCCCATAAGAAAGATAATTAGCAAACGAAAGTTATAAGTAAAAGAGCATCTTAGTACAATTTTAAAAAAATATATATATACCATATATAACCATGACCATTATGACATGAAGCAAGTGAAAGATGAGCATTATTGTTGTTTATTATCCCAAGTGAGAAAACATATGTCTTTTTGGAAGATTCATGTGTTCTTGAATAAACTGAATGCTATTTTAGTTAGTGCAAATTATAGAACATAGAATTGGTAATTTAGCAATGAATAGGAGACGGCATGTAGTGGTTTAGGAAGAGTATGCATTTAGTTATAAGGGAAGAGGAGTAGGCATAAACATTAGAAAACCTTTGAACGGAGGACTAAGGAAAACAAAGAGTTTTTGATGATTATCATCCCTCTCCATTAGTCTTATTTATTACTAATTGAAATCTATTGAGTTTAGTAAGTAACAGTTGGATCTAAACCAATAAAGTTATAATGTTATGCAATTTTGGTATATACTGTTTTTTTCAATTTATTCAGAAAATTTTATGGCAACATTTGTTATGTGAATTTTGAGTTTTGACCCACAAATGTAATAACTATATGGTTTGATGTATGACAGAAGACATGATTTGCTATTGTAATTATATCTTGTCATATATGAGATCTTCTCTTTTTACCTGAGAATTCTTTCTTGCAACTTTTAATGCCTGATTATATTTTCTATTTTCAGTTCATTGTGTTCCCTCTCTCTCTCCAATAATAAGGTTTTTCATATCAAGTTATTTTGAAGCATTAATAACAAGTACAGAAGATTGGTAATGCTGCTTTCCTGCAGTCAACTGCTGATTATGATCTCTATGGCAAATCATTGACATTTATCAGCATCACCTTTATAAAATATTAAGAGCAGGAGCGGGCCATATATACAAGTGTATCCTTCTAAATTTCAAGGATTCTGTTTTTTCTTGACCTGTCTTATGTTCCATTTAATTATGTAACTTAGGGTTGGTTCGTCAACATATTTTCTTGCTCATTGCTTTTCTTTTCTTTTTTTCCTTAGATTTTGAAAAATAGCTTTTTTTCCCAAATTGTGTTCTGTTTTCTTTGTGTACCTTATGTGTATGAGACCTGTTATTGTATTTCTTCCACCTTAACTCTATTTTAAAGATCTGTAGCAATGTGCAGTTCCTTCCTTGGAGACCCTGGGAAGGTATCTCTTGTAAATTTAATTGATCTCTCTCTCTCTCTCTCTCTCTCTCTTGTGCATATGTGCAAGCATGTACTTGGGGTGTCAATAATGATATAAGAGCCATGGCTACATTGGATGCAACTAGCTTTAGTGATTGCATATTGGATGTTAGTGTATAGATTAGCCCATTGGGCTTAGCCTAGTATATTACTTGTACTACACTTATATTACTTGTACTGCACACATACCTAGCCTATATAAAGGCTCTCTTTTGTACATTGTTTTCATACACATTATTATACTGACTATTTAGTCATTCTCTCTTTCTTTACATTGTTAACATGGTATCAGAGCCTTTCCTCTGATTTTTTGGTTCCTGTGGACATCTCCGGCGTTCTTCCACTGCCCTCGCCTTCATCTGGTAGTCACTGTCAGAAGCGAGTCACCGCCGTCACGCCCACAACCCTAGAACACTCGGATTTCGTCAGTTTGTTGATCAAACCACCAAAGTAAAGGCATAAATTGACAGATCTGACAGTCCCGAGCAAAACCCAACAAAAAACTGCCAGAAACAGACTTGCACGCGCCCCCACGCGCCGCCAGAAGTTTCTGCCTCACGATCACGAGCTGCCACGCGCCTCCACCCACCGTCTCTCCCTTACACGCGCCTCACGCGCCGTCCACTCGCCGTCCACGCGCCTCACGCGCCCTGCTCCGTTTCACGGACTGCCACGTCAGCCCTAAGGTGACGTCACTCAGCCACGTCATCATCCCACGTCAGCATCTCGCATCAGCATTCCACGTCAGCATTCCACGTCAGCCGTTGACCGTTGACTTTGACCGTTGACTTTGACCAAGGTCAAAATTTTTCAACAGGACCTGTCTTGCTCAGTTTTTCGCGTAGATTCCAATTTTGGGCTCCGTTTCTGCATTTGAGGTCTCTAAATCTCATTTTTTGGTCATTTTCTTCATTATGGCTCAACAAAATGAACGCGACATCATACGTCCTATCACCATTATATTGGATGGTCCTACTAGCTATCATACATGGTCTCAGAATATGACTGTTTTTCTCAAGGGTCGTAAACTGTGGAGATATGTGACTGATTCAATTCCTAAGCCAGTACCAAACCCTAAGTCCAAAGTCATAGCTGCTGAAGAGTCTTCCACGACTACTGTTACAATAGATGATTATGAAGATCGCCTAGAGGAATGGGAGAGTATTCAAAGTAAGATCTTGTCTTGGTTTATTAATACCTCTATTCCCTCCATTCATAATCTTCTTCCTCGTCTTGAGACTGCTGAGGCTGCTTGGAAGTTTTTGGCCGATCGCTATAATTGTACTAATGATTCAAGCTTAGAGTTCCACATTGAATCAAAACTTTATCAAATGCAACAAGAGACAGGTCAGTCCATTTCTGATTTTTATTCTCAGACTTCTACTATGTGGGAACAACTCTCTGCTGCAGATCCTCCACTAGTGTGTTCTAAGGACATTGAGCTCTTTGCCAAATATCGGGATCGCCGTAAATTTATGCACTTCATGATGGGTTTGCGTGAGGATTTTGAGCCTACTAGGGCTTCTCTGCTTAGCCAGTCTCCTACTCCTTCTCTTGATGCTGCAGTGAAGGAGCTCATCTCTGAGGAAAACCGTCGGCCTGCTTATCACATGTCATCATCTGATCATGTATTGGCTATTTATTTAAAAAAAAAAAAAATCCAAAGTACAAATCCAAATCATTACAATTCTCTATTAATTAAAGTTTGTTTGCTTGGTGCAATCTGTATAGTATTATAAGCCAATTCCTTAAATTTCTTTCCTGCATGTTCTTGCACTTTAAATTTAATCTTCACTACAATTTATACAATATACCCGCGTAGCATAACCAATGATCGATATGTTACAAGAAGAAAGGAATTCAAAGGTGACAACAGAAATTCACCTTTTCCATCCAAAGAAATGCTAAGGTTTCAATGTCAAAGAAACAACTGAAGAGGGCTTGAATTTTCGGACTTTACTTGGATTATCTGGCTGAAAGAGAACCTCAGTACTCGATCTCCACTCTGACGCTGAAGTCCCTTCACTCCGATAATCCTGGGGAGAATACAGAACTTGGAGCGTTGAGTAAATCGTATGAATCTTAGAGAAACCATAGGTGAGAGATAGATGAAACAGCATCTAAGAGATGTATGTGTGTGCATGCATGCATTTATATAAGAGAAGAATAAGGCCTCACTTATTAGAGGGCATTAACTCATCACTGTGTATTCCTTCAGACAACTAGTGATTGGCAAAATTCGGGGATATACAATCATTTGCTTAGTCTTTTGATAACCTTTACAACAATGACGACTGCAAAAACCTGTTAATCTTGTTAAAAAAAATTATTGGTAAATTATGCAAGCACCTGGTGGGTATTGAACTAATTGAACACAGAAACTCACCCTCCACCCTTCTTTTATAAGGGGAGGACATGCCATCTGAGCTAAAGCTCATTGGCCTTCATTAGCCTTGTTGGAAAATGCAAACTACTCCATAAATGTAGCAAAGTGTACAACACTCAGTGTTTTTATCTAGATATCATTTAGCATTTTTTTAATAGGGGAAAGACCCATTGAATGAGATGGCCTGAGTAGCAATCTTTATTTCTTGATATTGCATCCCACAACTTATTTTTTACTCCATCCGTCCCAATTTGTTTATCCTGTTTGAAAAGTCAAACTTTTTAAGGGAACATTATTTATTATCTTGTATGCCTTATAAAAATGTATAAATTTACAAAACTACACTTAAATAAATTTATCAGCTTTTAAAAAAGGAGTTATTTTTAATGAGGCAACTAAAAAGGTGTCCCAATTAAATTGATTTTTTTAAATATTAGTTAGTTTTCTTTTCCAATAGTTTTGAAAATAAAGTAGGGGTATAATAAGAAATTAGTAAACTAATAATTTTTTTTTTTAGAAACAGAACAATATTTTAGGACATCCTAAAATGGAATAGAGGACAAACAAACTGAGACGGAGGTAGTACTTTTTAATCACACAAGAACAGGTACTAACTGTTAATATGATTTTAGGGCTAAGGCACATACAGAAATTGAATTATCTATTCTTCTTTTTTTTCTTTTCTTTTTTTTATAATTCAATGACAAAAATCTTTTTTTTTATTTTGGTTATTGAATTATTAAAAAAAAATGATTTTAGGGCTAAGGCACGTGCAGAAATTGGCCAACCAATCAAATTTATGTGCCTGGAAAACCGACGTAAATGGAATAATCTTAAGCCTTCAATATCTCTGCATACCAAATATCTAACCTTAACTATGAGCTATAAGACTCTGGTTCCTTCCTTAAAAATACCAGATTTTCAGTACTTCAACATAACCATGCAAAAAGTAAGCAAAACTTACAAAAAAATGGCAGATCCAAACATGCTTGTCTTTTGGATGATCAGGCAACTAACTTTTGATTTTCTGATATTTCTCAAAGCATGATAGCTCTGTTTGGATTGCGTTTTTGGGATGCGCGTCTGTGTCTACCTTTTTTTTTAGAAGTGTTTTTCAGTGAGTCTCGTGCATTGTTTACGGAAACCACAAACCTCTTTTTTAACAAAACTTTATTAAAAATTGGTCTCATGACACTATTTATACATTTAAAAATTATTTTGCTACAGTGTTTTCAGTTTTCAACAAAATAAGCGGTATCTCAACACACACGATGTCTTCTTATTTCCCCCTTGAATTCCAGAAATTCCTCAAGGAAATTTATTTCCTTTAAGCTCCAGCCTGCAGAAACTATTAAGAAACAACTGTTCGACAACCATTTAAACTTTAGTGCTAAAAGGGAATATAACCAACTATTTAGCAACTTAATTCTGTATAACGCCAGCAACTTAAAATTGAAATAACTTTTGCATAATTAGATCATACGAGTCTTTTTTCTTCTCATTACAGATATTATGTGAATGAACCTACGAATGAATCTAATGAGCGCAAATAGGTTCAGGGATCTCTGAAGCCCTACGAAATGGTTCCCTGAGCCCATCAACCTCAGATTTTCAATTCATAGCTGCTTTTGTGCAAGTTTTCAATCTCATGTACTATCTATTCCATATATTTGATGAAACACTAAATAACATACAGTTTGACATTAAATCGCATACCCCCACACAAAAAAAAAAAAAAAAACTGCCAAAAAATTCTTCTAATCCAAATTTCCTCCATTAACCTGAAAATATGTCTTCTATTTTTTCCTATATTTAAACAGAGAGAGAGAGAGAGAGAGAGAGATCCCTGTTTTAGATCTTCTAGTCCAACCTCACCACCCCAAAAAAAAAGGTGCGTTTGGGACTTGGGTTTCATTGTCCTTGTTTTGAATTTGTTAGCGGGGATAGGCAAAAGGACCAAATTGACAAGAATCTGTCTTTTTTTTTTTTTTTTTTTTCTTTTTTTTTTTTTTTTTTTTTTTTTTTTTTTAATTTTTTAAGTGATAAGGATCTGAAATTATAGGGTACCTATTGATAAATTAGAATCTCAGGGAATCAATTATTATAAAAAAACAAAAATCTCAGGGAATCAATAAAATCTACAAGAAGAAGCACATTAGTGGTCACGAGAGCCCTTGAACCAACAATCACAAAAGCACTAATGTTGTTAGTGTATAGATTAGCCCATTGGGCTTAGCCTAGTATATTACTTGTACTATACTTTATTACTTGTACTGCACACATACCTAGCCTATATAAAGGCTCTCTTTTGTAATTGTTATACACATATATTATACGACTATTAGTCATTCTCTCTTTCTTTACTATTGTTAACAATCGGCATATGA
>NW_027069519.1:1966133-1987790 GCF_002906115.3 Quercus suber
CCCGGCATATGACCTGCCTGTCTTGGATCCTGTGGCACCACCCTCTCCTGAGTCTCCTGATGGTCCTGAACTTCGTCGTTCCACTCGGGTAAGCATTCCTCCCCCTTATCTCTCTGATTATCACTGCTCTTTTTCCCTTGCCACCCTCTATGAACCTCACACCTATCGTGAGGCCCATACTGACCCTCTTTGGCAGCAAGCTATGAATGATGAACTAGATGCCCTTCATAAAAATCACACTTGGGATATGGTTGATTTGCCTCCTGGTCAGTCTGTAGTAGGTTGTAGGTGGGTTTACAAGATCAAGATCAAGGCTGATGGATCTGTTGAACGATACAAGGCTCGCCTAGTTGCCAAGGGCTTTACCCAAGAGTATGGCATTGACTATGAGGAAACATTTGCTCCTGTTGCTCACCTTATATCTGTCAGATGTCTCATTGCTGTGGCTGCTGTTTGCCGTTGGCCTCTTTATCAAATGGATGTGAAGAATGCTTTCCTCAATGGAGACCTTCAAGAAGAAGTGTACATGCAACCACCCCCTGGCTATCTACATTCAGGCAGTCAAGTTTGTCGCCTTCGCCGTGCTCTTTATGGCCTCAAGCAGGCTCCTCGAGCTTGGTTTGAAAAGTTCAGCTCAGTTGTTGCTCAGCAGGGTTTCACTTCGAGTCCTCATGACCCTGCTCTCTTCGTCCGAAGATCCTCTGCTGGTATCACTCTTATTCTTCTCTATGTTGATGATATGATTATTACTGGAGATGATTCTGCAAGTATCCGCTCTCTCCAGCACTTCCTTAGTCAGCATTTTGAGATGAAAGATTTGGGCACTCTCAGCTATTTTCTTGGGCTTGAGGTTACCTCATCCTCTGATGGATACTATCTTTCCCAAGCTAAATATGCTTCTGATCTTCTCTCCAAAGCCGGTATCACTGACAACAAGACTATTTCCACTCCTTTGGAATACAATGCGAAGCTCACACCCTTGGATGGTGAACCTATATCTGATACTACTCGCTATCGTCAGTTGGTTGGTAGTCTGATCTATCTCACTGTTACTCGTCCAGATATTTCACATGCCATGGGTATGGTTAGTAAATTCATGGATGCCCCTCGCTCTGTCCACTATGCTGCTGTTCTTCGGATTCTCCGATATGTCAAGGGTACACTTTATCATGGTCTACACTACTCCTCTCGGTCTTCTCTTGAGCTTCATGCTTATTCAGATACGGACTGGGCCGGTGATCCGACTGATCGATGCTCTATCACAGGTTTCTGTTTCCTGTTGGGTACTTCTCTTGTCTCATGGCGTAGCAAAAAGCAAGATGTTGTTTCCCGTTCCAGTACTGAGGCTGAGTATCGTGTCCTTGCCGATACCACCTGCGAGCTTGTCTGGCTTCGCTGGCTCTTGGCTGACATGGATGCTCCACAGCCCACTGCTACTCCTCTTTATTGTGACAATCGTAGTGCTATCTACATTGCTCATAATGATGTCTTCCACGAACGCACCAAGCACATTGAGATCGACTGCCACATTACTCGCCAGCATCTCAAGAAAGGCAATCTCAAGTTGTTCTCCATCTCATCTGCTGACCAGCCTACTGATATCTTCACCAAGTCTCACCCACCTGGTCGTCTTCGAGATCTTATATCCAAACTCCAGTTGGCTACCTCCTTGCCACCTCGAGTTTGAGGGGGGATGTTAGTGTATAGATTAGCCCATTGGGCTTAGCCTAGTATATTACTTGTACTACACTTATATTACTTGTACTGCACACATACCTAGCCTATATAAAGGCTCTCTTTTGTACATTGTTTTCATACACATTATTATACTGACTATTCAGTCATTCTCTCTTTCTTTATATTGTTAACATTGGACATTAATATCTGCTCACATGGTAGTTTGCTACTTTGCTTATTCAACATAAAGCATTGGCAAATTTGAGGGAGCCCCGTAACAGTTGATTGATTTGTGAATTCATCAAGTCTAAAGTTTAGTAAATAAGGGAAAATGATGAAGTTCAGACGAAAGCAGGGTCTTCTTAGAATTATGGTTTCCTTGTAGAAGGTAAAGTGTGGATCCATGGAAGACATAATGAATGCCTTTGACTGGAATATCATGTGTCCAAGTCCAAGCTTTGTCATGGAAGACAAGAAAGAAAAATTTAACACTACAACCATGCAATTGGCTCAAAATATTGTCAAATGTTCCATTTTCTAGTGAGTGATACAGACTGCCAACTGTATCAATGGCATCCGGTTTTCCCGTAGTCCGTTATTTTTAGCTATGATTTCCTTGTAACAAAGGCTGGCCGCTCAAATTTTAGGGGCACCCAATGCCCCAAACATAGCCTAAGTTTCCTTAAAAAGGAACAAATGATCGATTCAGTCTTAACCATTACGAATCTTAACCATTACTTTCCTTCTTCTGATGTGTACAAACATGCTGTAACTCAAGAATTAGTTTTAAAGATGGTCATTTTTGTTGCCATGATGATGAGCTATTTTGATTTGTATTCGTTACAGTTGAAAGCTCTAAAAGCCTCAACAATCTTCTAGCTAAGTTGCAAGCTATCAATGTAATCTGTCTCTGATAACTTCCTTCACTTTTTTTTTTGTAATGTTGGTACAAAATACACGAAGTCAGTCCAGTAAGCTTGGTCAGTGCAATGAGCCAGAGCGAGAGGGCCACAAATACTAATATTTACAAGCAGTAGCCCGTGAAACTGTCCCTTTTGCAAAGGGTCTTCAAAACCAGGTTACCAATAATGCTAACAACTCATAGGTGTCAATGTCTTATTCAATTAGTACCACGTGAACTGAGTTACCACGTAGGACGAGTGACGAGTTCATCAGGGACAATGAACTTTGAGTTATTTATATATTTGCCAGGGTGGGCTTCAGCCTTCCATTATTAAGTTTTTGGAGGGTCTTAATTTTATTATTTACTTTGTTAAATTATATAAATTACACTCTTTAATTTGATTTGTTTCATTTGTATCATTATAATAATATTAACTTTTTCACTCCCTCCCTTTAATTTATATATTTTTTCAATATGATAATTTCATCGACATCTTACCGTAAATCCTATTTCATCAACATCTTACTGTAAATCCCATAAAACAATGAAGTTATGTTATTATAAACTAATAAATTTAACGACAAAATTTGAATGGAAATGCAAGAAAGGATTGTTTGTCTCCAAGATGTTACTATATGAACATTTTTTTTTTTTGTTCTAATTAACTCAACTAGTAAAATTTTTAATGGTTGAATAAAAGATCTGAAGTTCAATTTTCATCTACACCAAAAAGTAATTAGTGCTTTTATCCTTATATAGATGTCTGACTTAACCAAACCTTAGGTTTGGAGTTAAGAGTATGTGGGTTTGGTAAGGTGTTAGACATCCAAACTTTCCTAATCCAATGAATCAAGCTCCATTTGTGTTATTAGGCCATGCATAATCAAGGAATTCACTATGGTAGATCCATTTTCCTAATCGCACAATCTTTTTATTGAATAAAATAAATGCATATATGCAAGGAAAGATTTTATTGCCAACCATCACATACAAATTTGTGCCTAAATGCATTTGGGCCCTAGAGTTTGAATTTCAAAATTACCTTTTAGGATTTCTAGTTGCAAGTTGCAACATGCATACACATAATGGAGAAAGTATACTATGTTTCGGTAATACCAACTCAGCATCTGTTTTAGTATTTTCTACCCAATAAATGAATAACACTTGTTTCAAAAAACTATATCAGGCTACTCCAATAAATTAATCATAATCTTCTATACTATCGGGAAGATAAATTAATAATTTATTGGAGTAGTATGATGTGGTTTTTTAAAACAGGTGTGACTTATTTATTGGGTAGGAAATACCAAAACAGATGCTGAGTTGGTATTACTGAAATATAGTATACTTTCTCCACAGAATGACCCTCCATATGCAGTTATGCACCACTAACCAAGAGTACATAGGGTTGAGCATGAACCTAGAAAACTCTACTTGCCCACCCAACCCAAAGGGTATTGGGCTTGGGCGGGTTACATGGATGCTTGAGTCAGCCCGGGCCAAACATTTGGGTCTATTTTGGATATCAGGTCCAACCATATTAGGCTACTCCAATACATTAATCATAATCTTCTATATTGTCGGGAAAATAAATTAATAATTTATTGGAGTAGTATAATGTGGTTTTTTAAAATAGGTGTGACTCATTTATTGGGTAGAAAATATCAAAACAGATGCTGAGTTGGTATTACCGAAATATAGTATACTTTCTCCACATAATGACCCTCCATATGCAGTTATGCACCACCAACCAAGAGTACATGGGGTTGAGCATGAACCTGGAAAACTTTACTTGCCCACCCAACCCAAAGGGTATTGGGCTTGGGTGGGTTACATGGATGCTTGAGTCAGCCTGGGCCAAACATTTGGGTCTATTTTGGATATCAAGTCCAACCCGATCCACCTGATCTTAAAAAAAAAAAAATTGAGTTAACTCTTTTTGTGAGCTTGAATAGAATAAAATTAGTCATTCTTACTTATGGAATTAAATTTTGCCGAGTCATGGTTACTTTGGGAGTACCAAGAGTGATTTTTACACTTAAAAAATGATACCATTTCATCATTGAGGTCATGGACTCAAAGTTGTAGGTCTATACAAAATAGGTTGTTTACCTGGATTATATTAAAGACAAATATCAACTAAAGGATTGAAATAAAAAATTAAAATTTATATGGGCACAAATGAAAGTCAAATTATGAAGAAAAAATTTCTAATTTAGTTTTATTATTTATAATTTTTAGAGGGTTAAAAATAATCTATTTTGAGGTTTTAAGAGTCAGCAAGACCATCAGACTCTACTAATTTTTCAATAATGGCTGAAAAGTGATATATTTGGTGGTATTTCTTTTAATTAGTTTTGAGTATAAGCGGGACATAACGGTTATGGTTGACTTCTAAAATATTGTTTCAATATATTGTTCAAGCTTTGATAAACAATACAAGATCCATGCTTTGTTTGTGTCGTCACTTCATGATGTTTGGTATTAGTAATATGATATAGAGCTTGAGCCTGGCCATGGCCATGGGGTTCCACTTTGTCTTGGTATTTTTTGGGTCTAAGAGATTTGAAAACAAGTAACAAGATTTTATTTATTAAATGAGTAGTGAATAATTTTGGGGTGGTCCAATCTTTAGATTTTCTTGCACTAGAAATTGAATAAGATTAGTAGGTTTCTGAAGATTAGCCTTTTGTTTTATTAGCATGTTGGTGTGTGTCACTAGAATTTTCACTGTTGTGGTTGTTGATAATTGTGAGTAGCATAATCTCTTGCAGTATAAATATGATAATATTTATACTTTTCCGGATTGTTGATAATTGTTGATGTATTTAATTCAGACTTTTCCGGATTGTACTCTAACAGGCTTTGTCCTGGATCTTTTGTTACTGCTTATTTTTTGAATGAATCAGGGTGTTTATCAAAAAAAGAAAAAGAAAAAAGAAGATAATATTTGTTATGTTTATGTGAAGAATTGGATGCTGTTATTGTCGTTGATAATTTGATGAGGAAATAACCAAGTTAGTGGAATCAATATGGCTTTGAAGAATAAGATTCTTTCAGTTTGCTATTTATGTATTTGCGTTTACCTTGTTGTCGAGTTTACATTATTGTTGCTGATGAATGATGATTTACCCCTATTCAAGCGGCTTTAAAAAATAAATAAAGGTGGGATTTAACTCCTAAAACAATGCCAGCACTAGCAGTACTTGCTTTGTACATGAGGCAAGTATGCCTCTGCTGATTAAGTTAAGATTAAGAGGCAAACAATCGAGTAATATTTTCCACACAAAGGTGATAATCTTCACATTTATTGTTTCTCAAAAAAAAAAAATCTTCACAAGTATTTAACTTTCCAAATTAGAGACCAAACATCTGTTGGAATATCAACATTCCTTCTGATGTCGTTCTCCACCATTTGTTCCTTCTAGACCTTAATTTGGTGCATACCAGTACTTGGATGTCTCCAAAACAGCATGTCCTCCTTAAAAAAACAGGGAGGGGTGGTATAAATTTCAAACAATGCTGGGATTCCAGTTATTAGTGAATGATTCAACAAAGTCAGCCACAGTTTTCAAATTTGAGCCAACAACTCCCTGTTATTTATGGGAAGTGCTGGGGAACCAGGCTGGGTGGTCTAAGGTAATGTTCAAACCTGTCCCTATCATCCACCGACCTTGATGTATTAATGGATTGTTGTTAATGATATTCTTCCAAGTCCAAGATTGGCGAGGTTTGGGCTTGCAGTCATTGAGAGGATTTTTAGGGAAGTATTTAGCTAATAAGGAGTTGGGATGTTGAACCATTCTCCAAAATTGTTTTCCTAACATGATAATTTGGTATTTATCTCTGCACAATTTATGCTATGTTAACTAGCTCAAAAAGATCCGGAAAAAAGAAAAAACAGAAACACAATTGTTAAAATGTGAAGGTTGAAAAATGTTTTTATTTTTTATTTTATTTTATTTTTTAACTTGAAATATTACTGCTCTTTAACATAAAAAACACAATTGCAATTATTTCCTCTAATAATTCTAGAACTACAATTTTTTCTACACTACTCATAATTAGCCACATAAAAGTGTAACAAATTATAGTCTAGAGTTTTTGTTCATGCATGGTCAAGGTACTTCTTGACCTTGTGGTGGGACCTTGGGCACTCTCCTAAATAGGTCAAATCCCAAGTCAAAGAATCTTCAATTAATTAATGAATGATCCATTATTTTACCTCACCTGAACGTGCTCCAAGCTTTATTGAAGTCTTTTATTTATCCCATTGTAAAGCTCATCTTGAATGTTTACTCTCTTCCCTTGTGAGGGCCTTCTCTTTAGTTTTAAAAGTTTGATCCATTTTGATTTTCATTCTCATATAGGCCTTTCCCCTAGTTCAAATTGCTTGGTCAATTAATTCAAAGGGATTTTACATTTTAGTCCTTATTGGGCTCTTAGTAGGCCTACCCATGTTTTTATGGGTTTAGGGTTTCAAAATGTTTCCAAAGCATAAATGGGTTCACAACTTTTTAATAAAGTCTATAACAAACTCATGCTCTTGGGCACCCAACCCCATTTGACTTGTAGGTCAGCCTCTACTTATTATGTTCCAAATTCTAATTTCATTAAAAAGTTTTGTAATATGTTATTCTATACGCATGCATACACACACACGTTAAGCCTATCCTAACATGCATCTAACATAGTCTATAACAAACTCATGCTCTTGGGCACCCAACCCCATTTGACTTGTAGGTCGGCCTCTACTTATTATGTTCCAAATTCTAATTTCATTAAAAAGTTTTGTAATATGTTATTCTATACGCATGCATACACACACACGTTAAGCCTATCCTAACATGCATCTAACACTCAACATAGCATATCATTCATGGTATAAAAGGCAAGGAATTCAAATAAAACAAGTCAAATCAATTAAAGCAAATCAAATATTTACAATCTAATTAATCAGCAATCAAATCAAATAGAATCAATTCATGTATTATAAGGAAACAAAACATGTCAAATATATCATCAAAAAGTCAAGGAGAAAATCATGACAAAGCAATTAATTAGCAATTATCACCCTAACTCTAGATGTTCATAGCCAAATAGAACAAACAAAACATGGAAAATATTAAAGAAAATCAATCATGTAATTCAAACATAGATTCATCAATTTTCTGGGTCAATATGCATATGCATTGAGAAGGCTGCGTACAAATCTTTACAAGCATGTGTACACACCTTCAACCATGTGCGCAATAGAGAAACACAAATCCAGATTTGTTTCTCATGTTGAAATAGATTTACATTTTCATTGATATCGATTCACGCCATTAAACAATACTAAAAAAAAGAAAAAGAAATCAAATCAAAGATAAACAAATAAAAACATATCATGCATAGAATCTCATATTATTCAAGAACAACACAAGAACAAACAAATCATGTTCATATTCATATATCTAATCATGTTTGTTCAACTCTTAACTCAGAATAAAACACAACACTTTAGATCAACATAAACAAATCAAATCACATTCCTAACAAAGGATATTATTGAAGAACATAATCAAGAAAATAGAACTCAAACTTCAATCATATTCAAGCAATAAAAAAGCTATGGATGAAAGACTCACCTTGCGTGAAAATCAGATATTTGAATATTTTTAACCAACCTCTCAATGCCTACACAACAATACTCAATGGACTTTAAAGGGAAATAGAAGATTTTAATAGTTCTTAGTTGTTACAACTCAAAATAAAAATCATTCTTGAAAGGTTTTGATTCAATGATGGTAAAACTAATGAAATTCAAAGGAAAATAGAAATATTTTAATAGTTCTTAATTATTACAACTCAAAATAAAAATCATTTTTGAAAAAGTTTTGATTCAATGATTCTAAAACTTAGTTTTTGCTTTTGTGTGTGTGTTATAGAAAAATTACGTTGGAGCAATCACAATTATATAATATTAAAATGTATGCTATAACACATTATTTAAATGAAATGGGAACGGTGATGGCTTCAAGGTAGTTATTAAAAAACTTAAATTATAAAAAATTAATAAAAATAAAACTTGAATATATTAACATCACAAAAAAACGTGCAAATACATAAAATTTTAAAATATTCCTCACAAATTTTCATATTTTGAAATCATTGTATGATATGATAGCTTTACTATTAATATTATCAACTACATTTTTTTCAATATACACAACTAAGCAATTATTAGACTATTAATCTCATTTTCAATTACCAACATATTGCCTAAATAAGTAACAATATAAACAAAATGCATTACCTTTTTGAAAAAATGTATCACATAAATCCAACAAATCTAGCTAAAGACCAAGCACTAACGAACTCTACTTTAAAAGTGTGCATTTAAAAAAAAAATAGTGATTTTAAAATATTATATTTGAAAAAACAATTTAAAAAATCACAATTAAACGTTTGAACATACCACTGAAATTAATTTTTTATCCACTAGTAACAACCTATTACTTAGAATTTATTGCGAAAGTGTTGTGAACATAGCATTTTTCGCAATTTTTTTATTCAACATTCAATGGACCAAAATTTTGGAAAAGTTGAATTTAATTTTGAATAAGCTCAAATTGTTATTTAAGGTGTTCAAATTTTTTTAGGATGATCAAGTTTTTTTTTGGTCAGTGACCCATGTTAATTTAAAATTCCCTTTTTTTAGGGTATATTAAAAAGAAAAAAAAATCAAGTCAGGGTGGTCATGTGACCACCTTGAACTACACTTGGCGTCGCCCTTGAATGGGAAAGTGAGAGTCATGAGTGCGACTAGCATCCGCTCCTAATGATAGCTCTTTATCATCAAATCAAGACACTGATCGATTTTTGGTGTAGGCGGGGATTGAATTCCAAATATTTTATTTAATTATCAAAGACTTTACCAGTTGAGCTAACTAGAAACTACAACAAAAAAAAAAAAAAAAAACTACTCAATTGTTTGTGTTAAGAGAGTATGTTTGAACTTAGAACCCTTTTCCCCTTTCCTTGTGCGTGTGTTTGTTTCTCCAAAAAAAAAAAAAAAAATCCTTACATCTCACTTTATTAACCAAAAAGCCCAATCCTTAAATTTTATGAATATGAGAGGCTGTCTCACCACGTCAGTTCGGACATGCATCCAATTTAGGAATTAGGATCATTCTTTCTCGTTTTTTAGACTTAGGAATTAGGACTGCTTCATTCATTTATACAAATTCACTAATTTCTATGGACAAGACTTATGTGCTATTCTTTAAGTTCATCTTTTAAGATTTCGCCATGTGGATTTTTCCTCATGGAATTGAAGTGTATTTTTTAATTAAGTAGCCACATGGCTAAATTTTAAAAGGAGGAACCTAAGGTACAACACCTAAGGTACTGTACCTAAGTTTTGTCCAACTTCTATTATTAGTTTTGTGACCATGGTTGATCCATAGCAAAAAAAATTATTTGAACTAAACTATATATTTTTTTACTATTAATTTAACGTGTAACAAAAAATAAAAAGAGGAATTTTACAAAATATAAATACGAGCCAACAAATTAAACAAATATAAGAGCCAACAAAATTATTCTACACCATGCAACCATTGCCAACTTCCATTGCATACATATTACAATAAGTGCAAAACATATTACTTAAACACTTGAATTATGAAGGGTCATAAGAGATGGTAATGGATTTTTCAGCAATGTAGTAAGGGTGAGCACTAAGTAAAAGATACTCAAACTCTCCCATATCCCCATGAGAACTTATGTTTATGTGGTGATAGCCAAGAGGATTACCTAGGCTAGCTTGTTGTTTTGTAAATATTGGTTTACCAAAGAAACTGAAACTTTCTTCTTTAACTTTTTCAATAATTTCATTTGGGATACCATGGTTAATAACCTTGAAGAACCCAAATTCATCGCATGATGTAATAGAACCCATTCTGACTTTCAAACTTCCAATCGAGTGACATTTCTTACTCAATGTTCTTTTTGTTTTTTTGTGTACATAAGAGTCAAATGGAACTACAAGAAAAAAAGTTTATTGTAATGAAAACAATCGTTGCAATAGCATTAAAGTCATTATAATAGTTGATACATGATGTTGCAATAAAATTTGAGGTAATAAGTATATGCAACAAAAAATTTTGTTCCAATAAACTCCAAATATTTTAATGACAATTTTGATAAAATGAGAGAATGAGATATATATATATATATTTATTGTAATAAATAATTTGTTGTTTTGAATATCTTAAAGGTATAGGTTGTTACTTCATAAATCTTATTGCAATAGATTCCAAATAATTGACCAAAATAAGTTGGATTAAATTATTGTAATGATATATTCATTGTAATAGATAATCACTTCATTTTTTCATTGTAATAGATAATTAAATAATTGATACCAGGTTATTGCAATGATATATTCGTTGTAGTTTCGTGTTTGCCATTGTAATAGACTGCAAAAAAATTAATATCTAATAAAATTATTTTAACTAAACTATTTTTTTACTATTAATTTAACGTGTAACAAAAAATAAAAAGAGGAATTTTACAAAATATAAATACGAGCCAACAAATTAAACAAATATAAGAGCCAATAAAATTATTCTACACCATGCAACCATTGCCAACTTCCATTGCATACATATTACAATAAGTGCAAAACATATTAATTAAACACCTGAATTATGAAGGGTCATAAGAGATGGTAATGGATTTTTCAACAATGTAGTAAAGGTGAGTGTTAAGTAAAAGATACTCAAGCTCTCCCATATCCTCACGGGAACCTATGTTTATGTGGTGATAGCCAAGAGGATTACCTAGGCTAGCTTATTGTTTTGTAAATATTGGTTTACCAAAGAAATTGAAATTTTCTTCTTTAACTTTTTCAATAATTTCATTTCACATACCATGGTTAATAACCTTGATGAACCCAAATTCATCACATGATCTAATAGAACCTGTTCTGACTTTCAAACTTCCAATCGAGTGACATTTCTTACTCAATGTTCTTTTTGTTTCTTTGTGTACGTAAGTGTCAAATGGAACTACAAGAAAAAAAAAATGTTTATTGCAATGAAAACAATTGTTGCAATAACATTAAAGACATTGCAATAGTTGATACATGACATTGCAATAAAAATTGAGGTAATAGGTTTGTGCAACAAAAAATTTTGTTCCAATAAAATCCAAATATGTTAATAACAACTCTGATGCTATGATATATATATATATATATAGTTGTTTTGGATATCTTATATGTATAGGTTATTACTTTTCGATTTTTTTTTTTTTTTTTTTTTTTTTGTGTGACTGAAAAAGGTAAAATCAGTATATTAAAATGAAAAAAAAAGTACAAAAGTGTAAAAAAAGGTCCTGCAACCAATCAGGACTACCTCACTAGCCTAGGCCTAGCCATAGGACGACAGAAAACACAAATACATTATTAAAAAGCCACATGTAGCTGTGCTTGTTGATTAGCAAATAATTGACAAATTAAGTTGGATTAAATTATTGCAATAATATATTCATTGTAATAGATAATTACTTCATTTTGTCATTGCAGTAGATAATTAAATAATTGATACGGGTTATTGCAATGATATATTCGTTGCAGTTTCGTGTTTGCCATTGCAATAGATTACAAAAGAATTATTATCAAATTATTGCAATGATAACTTCATTGCAATAAGTTATTAGTTAGAAATTTTTGTTGTAATAAATTACAAAAATAATTGTTATCAATTTATTGTAACAATTTCTTCATTTTAAGTTACTGCAATGATTTTTGCTAATATATTAAAGCTTCTACTGCAACCGAAAATTATAAGTTATTGCAACTTATTAGTGTTGATGCAATAATTTAACACTTTTAAGTTATTTTTGCAACAATTTTAACTTGTAGATGCGATACTTTGTTGTATTAGAACTTGATGTAATAGATTTTGTTTTGTTGTAGTGTGGGTAGGTCATTACTACTTAACTAGGTGTCTTCTCCTTGGTCTTTAGGGCCTTCTATCGATTCTTAAAAAGGGTTGGACCATGAAACTTGTTCATGTATGCTCATGCTCATCTTCCCTAAGATGGAGTGCTTAGAGTAGTAGTTTTCATTTATGCTAAAGAAGTTTTTTGGCTTTGCTTGAATGGCAATAAGCATAAGGGAGGGATATGTGGACCAAAGTTTGGTAAAAGGGAGAGATATGCGGAACAAAGTTTGGTTAAAGAAAGTTGGTAAAACTAAAAAGAATGCAAAACCTTGAATTTGATACCAAATCTTTATAAATTAATAAACCCTATTAAAACCTAAACCTTAAAAAAAACCTTAAAAAAGTAGTAACCCTAAAAGAACCCCAGACACCAAAAACAATAAACTCTAAAAGAACCATAAATCTAAACCCTAAATCCTAGTGTCACAAAAAATAGAAACCCTAAGATGTCGTACACCCTAAAAACTGTAAATCATAAATAAATAAATAAACCCTAAACATTAAATCTTAGTGCCTAAATAATATTAAATTTTACAATACTTTAAAACCTAAAAAAACATAAATCCTAAATCCTATCTTAAAACCCAATAAACAGTAAACCCTTTTTAAAAGTAACCTTTAAAGAACTGTAAATTTCTAGGAAACCTTTTGTTCAGGAGTTCGTTGAGTTTGGGCCTTGAGAATTGTTTTGTGGGAAACCTCCAAGAACCCACTAGCCCTAAGCTACCTACCACTAAATTTCTGATGCAATGTGGCAATGCCCAAGGGAGACAATCATTGGAATTGGGCCTATAGAAGAGAGGTTGAGAAATAAAGGGTATCGGGTATAGAAAGCAAAATAAAAATGAACAAATATGGATGGAGATTTACCTAAATCAAGGTAGCATTGTTTAGACTTTAATCATTCATGTAAACAAAATAATTTTTATAGTATTATATTAAAAGAAAAGAGTGAGAAATAAGGTTAATTGCAAGAATTCACCCTAGAACTTCAAAGGTATTTGCAATGTGCACCCGAAACTTCCAACTTCTAAAATCAACCCTTCATTTTGAGATAATTTGAAATGCCAAACACAACATCGAAATTAGTGTCCAAATTAATAGATTAATGAATGATATCCTCTATGGGTTGTCAATGGGCCGGCCTGGCCCCTTTTTACTTGTTCCATGGGCCTAATGGGTCATTGACTAGCCAATGGGCTAGGTCGAGCTGGGATGGTTGGAAAAACTCCAGCCCATGGCCTTGCCCATTTGGGCTTTAGAGGATTGGGCTAGTGAGGTGGGTTTAATGAGCTACCTATGAGCATTTTTAACAGGGGCTTCAATGGGCTTATAAAAATTTGACCAAAAAAAATTATAATTATATATTATTACAAAATACAAATTATCAATTAAACAATTAAATCTACTAAAAAGATTCTATTAAAAAAACCAAACTAAAATAAGATTGATTAACTTGTATTGATAAGAATAAATAAGTACATTGAAATATTCATGAATATAATAGAGTGAAAATAGTTACATCACTACAAAATGTATACATCCCAACTTGGTTGGCACCTACACTCTTGTCTATCATTTGCAATTCCCAATCTATTTGTGTTGGAACATCAAATAATTTTATCTAAGAACAAATTGAAATAACTTGTTACATAAATTTTATAACTAATTGCTAATAATTATCTGGAAGTGGTGGATTCTTGGTTCTGTGGTGGACTTCTTGGCATCCACTTGGGCCTTTCTAACTTCAATCGCTCAAATGCCTCTGCTAATTCCGCTTCTTGTTGTCTTGTGTCTACTAAGTTCCAATCCTTTAAGCACATAAGTGCCTCAATAGTCTTAGGACTAAGACCACACCTCTTATCAGATACAACTCTACCACCTACTGAAAAAGGTGCTTTCGATGCTACTGTGCAAATAGGAACTAATAATATTTCATGAGCCATAATGGAAAGTGCAGGGTGCTTTGATTTGTTTTCCACCAACCCAATAAATCAAATGATCCTTCTTCATCAATTTCAAGTAAAGGTTGATTTAAATAATGTTATAATTCATATAAGCTACCCGATGTTACTGAAGATGCTTGTTCTCTTTTTCTTTTAATTATGTAATAAGCATTTTGTTCTTCTTGGTCACCTAGAAAACTAGTGGAGGACAAAGAGCTTCTTGTGTTTTGTGTTTAGCACCAATTTCAGAATTTTTCTAAGAATTTCCATAATAATCAAATAATTGTGTCATTAAATTTTCAAATGATTGTATGGTCTTTCGAATTTTTTTAACATCATCATTATAAAAAGTTTATGAAAAAACATTCAACTCTTCAATTTTAAATCTAGGATCAAGAATAATAGCCATTCCAAAAATCAAAGGCGTATCTCCCCAAAATTTGTCAAATATTTGTCTCATTAATTCTAATGTTTCATTAAATATTCCAAAAGTTTGCCTTTAAAATTTTGAAAATTTTGCACAAAAGTTAGTCAATTGTATTATAACTCTACAAGATGTTGGATAATATACATCACAAAAAAATTTGTTGAATCATCGTGAAAGCTCAATTAGTGTGAAAACATTAACGCCTGTTTAGACCCAAATTTTAAATTACGACTTAATTACTTTTACTCTATCTTATCTAAGTGCAGAATAAGAGTAAATGAAGCGCAATAAGCCAGAACTCTACTCTAAGCCATAAGCAAATACAAAGTACGAAAAAAGTAAAGCTTAAAGAGTAGGGAAGAGAGATGCAAACACAAGATAACACCGAGACGTGTTATCGAAGAGGAAACCGAAGTACTCGGTGAAAAATCTCTCCACGGCCTTCCAAGCCGAAATCGATCAACTAGTGAATAATTTGGAGTACACGAATATCAAAAAGTCCCGTCAAGCCTAATCTACCCAATGTACTTGAGCCCTCCAAACTCCTGTTACCAACGAACTTTTCGGAGTCTTGTGTCACTAGTTGTCTAAACCCCGCAATTCCGCCCGATTGCATTCATTGCTCAATGGCTTCTTCCAATGCTTTCTAAAGGCACCAAAACTTCTCTCAACACTTAGAATGTGTGAGGTAAGTTTTTGGGCTAAAAACTTCTCAAGGATGTGTAAATGGAGAGGTGGGAATAAATGGAAATTTTAGAGAGATGATGTAGAGGATTGTGGGTAAACAATCTCTAACTCTCAAGTATCTGGCTAGGGCTTCTTTCTCAAAAGTTTCTTGTAAATACTCCTTCTTACATTTCATGGGTAATGAGGGTTTATATAGTTTTAGTAAAGAATGGGAAAATCACACTAAAAAAGCAATCAGGTAGTGAGTTTTGCGGGTCACTCGTGACTTGGCCTTGGTCGCGAATGACTCGTGAAATCCAGTCTGTCATGGACTCTTCAAATTCCAGCATGTGCTTCTCAAGTGGCTTGTTTCGTAGGTCAGCAATCGTAAGATAGTCGCGAGCAAGTTGCAAAATCTACTTCTTCACAGATTCTTCTCCAAACTCTCACACATAGCCCTTACATTAAATCCCACAAAAATACGGGGAAATGATTGAACAGAATTACAATCAAATTTTACATGGAATTAAAACCAACATAAAATATAGTTGTAAATCACAACTTTACACACTGAAAACCCTTAAAAAGTCTCTTACAAGTTCTACTAACATCCAATCATGTTCTTCAATTTTTTCTAGAGGACAACGTGAACATTGAGAAAGATGAGAATAATATAAATTTAACACATCTTTATATGTTTTTGCTGAATCTAAAAGAAGATAAGTAGCATTTCACCTATGAGGCACATCAACACACACACACACACACACATTCAATTCCATACAAAATTTTATATACAATTCATATCTTGCTTCAGAACTATTAATATTACGAACAATATCTTTTATTTTTTCAACAAACGATAAATTTGATAAACCATATTGAATAATTATATTCAAAATATGTGCACAAAAACATATTCGAAATAATGTACCATGTAAAGGTAAGCTTAATTTTTTTTTTTTAAACATCTCTGACGTATCGTTATTTGTTACATTATCAAGTGTTGTTGAAAATATTTTATCACTAATCCCCCAATATTGAAGTTCCTCACCAATAAGATTTGCAATGTTATATCCCGTGTGTGGAGATTCCAACATTTTAAATGTTATTATTCTTTTATTTAAATTCCAATTAGAATCAATATAATGAATAGTTAAAGAGAGAAAACCTAATTTATTTCTTGATGTCCACAAGTCAGAAGTTAAACAAAATCTACCACTATTTGCATGCAAAATACTATTTAATTTCTCTTTATAAAATTTAAAATTCTTCATAATATCTCTGTTTGCAGTGGATGCAGAAAATCCTTTAAGACCACGTTGCACCATTCTAGTAAAATCATGTTTTTCAACAAATGTAAATGGGTGTTCAACTCTAACAGGATATTCTACTACTTCATTACTTGCATTTGCATTAATGTAAATAAATGTAGTTAATATCCGTTTGATTTTTTCGCTTACAACTATTTAGCATAATAAGACGTTTTAAATGGTAAGTCTCCACATTTGGGTCACCAGCTAGCGCGTCACTGCATTACAACATATAGCTTTTGTTCCATCTTATTTTATCCTCTCTACCCTATCAAAAAATTTGCAAACTTCACTTTTTAAATTTCTATTAGTAAAACTTGGATTTGAGCCGAGTGTAGTATTATTATTACTTGGTACATTAGATGTAGGGGAAACTGGGGATGTGGGGGAACCAATTGACTCAAAAGGTTGCCTTTGCTCATCTAGATCATCTAGTATGATGTGATCATTTGTATGAGTCATTTTGAGATAGCAAGTATATAATAAAAGTTATGAAAAGATGTTAATCAATTGAAATTTGAAACAAATCGCTTCCACTCCAATCTGAAGAAGTTGACTTTCAAATGCAATTGAATGCTCAAGCCTCCAATTTGAAGAATTTGATACTTGTATTTGTATAAATATAACTGTTAAAAATATAATACTATTATTTTATAAGACTATAAGTATATAACTATAAGAGGGAAAAAATAATAAGAGATGAAAAATTGAGAATAGTCTAGAGAGAGTTTGAATTTGAGAAATTTTTTGTGAGTAAAATTAGAGAAATGCAATGGGTATTTATATATTTTAGGATACTTAAAAATAAAAATTAAAAAATTGAGAACTGACTCTTGCTCCAACAGTAAGCATTTTTAAAGGCATTTATTTGAAGAATCAATTATCTATCCTTAAAGGAAAGAATTTCTTACAACGGTAAGCTTTTTTACTTATATATATATATATATATTAAAGGAATTTTTTTTTTTTTGGACGGGAAGGAATTTCTTAAGGGACAAGAGCTTTTTGAAGAGACTATGTCATTTAGACTGCTTGGTCCCACCAGAGTCCTGAGGCTGTAATAACGCCAAGCTTTTATGAATGTTGAAAATCTTTTAAATAAGTTCAGAAGTACAAATCACATTCTTTTAGACAGAAAGGATAGTCTGTTAACTGAAATACCATGCTAGATCCTGAATTCTCTAAAGCACCCATTGAAATACTACCAACCAACCAGTCTCTGCTTTTTTAGTATGTCATAAGATATAATAATTTTTGAGTTCAAATCTTCTGTCTCACTCTTTCTGCTTCACTATATACTCTACAAATAACAAACATGTTACATGTTTATCTAATTTATTAAAGAGATTAAATTCTATAAGGATGTGGTGTAAAACCCATGTTTTCCCCTCCAATCCTAACATGCCACATCATCTTATCACATATTTAAGAATAAATACAATTATACTCAATCAATTCTAATACCATATATAAATCCAACCAAATTGAGAATCTATCAAGATGTTATTAGGTGTGGTAGGATGTATTAAATTTTAATAAATTTTAAGTAAAATGCTAACGTGGCAATCACTTATTGATGGTGTAAAACATAGGTTTTACACCCATCCTTATAGAATTTAATCTCTTTATTAAATGCTAAATTTATGTCTTTTATTATTTCAATTACCTAAATATAATGGGCTATTTATTTATTTATTTTAGAAATTGAAATAATAGAAGGCATAAATTTAGTATTTAATAAATTAGATGGACATGTGACATGTTTTTATTTGTGGAGTATATAGTGGAGAATGTAAGGTTGATTTTATTTATTTTTTAAATCAATCAATCAAATGTATGAAAACAAAAAAGGTGGTATAAATCAAGACGGCAGCCAATGTCTATTGATGCCTGATCTGGAGACACTAAATAACATGAAATCTTCTTTGGTTTAGTTCAATTCAGCACAGGATCTATTTTCAGTAGTATTGAAGAAGCTAACCTAAAAAATCCTTATAAAAGCATAAGTAATATTATGCTTTTCCACTACACTTTACTCTCCAAAATATCTCCAACTTTCTACTTACTCATTTTAATTTTAGAATATGTTTTAGAATCTTCTATTAAAAAATAGTACTAATAAAATAGAAAGATAATTAAAAGAAACGATCTCATGCATGGTCTTTGAATACATGCACCTACTGGATCTGCAAAATATATGGATTCTTTTGCATTGTGCACTGAGAGTATACTGACCATGGAGTAACTATGACCCCTAAGCTTAAACTGATTATTTTACGCAATCTAACCACCAGAGCCAAGTGGTCAAAAGTATTCCCTTTCAGCATTATAGGGGTTCACAATAATAGATAGCAACCTGCTAAGTTATTATCTTGATACTCACTCTACTCCGTAAAGCTTCAATTGAATAAATCTCAGAACCTTCTCCAACTATATTGATGTGTTGTTTCTTCAACAAACTTCCAAAAATATATCTAAAACCAATTTCCGTTTCATAGCAATTGTAGCTCAATGCTTGGTCAACAATTAATTGGTTCTCAAAATTAATAGAAGGCAAGGATGAGATTTGTAAGACCACGAGAGAAATAAACAAAGAATTAGGAAATAAAAGGAATGGATGCAAAGGAACAGGGGCTGCAACTGAGATTTAATTTATTAGTTGAAAAAAGTATTCAGACATCAAACCATGAAAAATGACAAGCTCTCCTCTAAAACATACTGTTAAATATAAATGTGACAAATTATTAGTTGAATTTTTTTTTTACTTGACCAAGCCTCAAGAAATTACTATTTAATGATTCAGATATAATTCATACTATTATTTCCACCAAGAAATTACCCACTTCAGTACCCCCACAGTAAGAAAACATGCAATCAAGTTTATCTGACTATTGGCATCTCAGGACGTATGTATCTCTGATACACTCAATTTTAAATTCAAATCAAGCAATATAACAAACCTTGAACAAAATTTATCTTTGATTTTAACCATCCAATCCCAGAAAATAGAATTAAAATTTAGAATAGCACTTGCAAAACCTGAAGTATGTATCATCTTCAGCGCATAAAAATGCGACAATTTCAGAAAATTAGATCCAATCACCTCCAGAATATCTACCATCCATATATATATATATAAGCAATAATAATTTTATTCAAATGTTAACAGAGTCACCCAAGTATACACAACGTATACAGCTGTGGATCAATACAATCAGAAACACAAATTACAGGCATCCATCAAATCATAAATCAAAGAGATAGAATGGCGTTCTAAAAAAGAAAAGTTTTAGATTGATTATTTTCCTTTTAGGATCCTCAAAACATCAATTGTTTCTCTCTTACCAAATGCACCACATCAAACACTGACTTCAGCATTACCAATTAGAGATCAAACAACATGAACACCATAGACCAAAGCTGGAATGAAATAAGACAAAGCAATAAAGATGAACTACTGAGTCTCTATTGCATTTACACATGTAACACCAATCTAAAACCAAAATTTCTTTTGCCTAAGTTATCAATCGTCAAAATTTTCCCCTATGTGGCTGTCCAAACAAAGAACGCTACTCTGGAAGGAACCTTGGGCTTCCAAATGCTTGCAAAACCTGTGTGGCATTCAAAGATCCTCCTAGGGTTGCTTTCTTCTCTTGGACCGCCGCATTAGGTAATATTTTGACTCTTGAGAACTTATGGTATAAGGGTGTCACAGTTGTAGATTGGTGCTATATGTGTAAAAAGAGTGGAGAATCGGTGAATTATTTTCTTCATTGCCCTATTGCTTATGAGTTATGGTCTATGGTGTGGACTCTATTTGGTCTTCTATGGGTTATGTCGCTTTGTGTTACTGATTTATTTTAGAGTTGGCAAGGTTCCTTCGGTGGACATCGGAGCATTGATTTATGGAGGGCTGTACCACATTGTGTCCTATGGTGTATTTGGCGAGAATGGAACTCAAGATGTTTCAAAGGGAAGGAGCGGTCTATTTCAGAATTTAAATCTCTCCATTTTCAAACCTTGCTAGATCGGAGTTTGTCCTTTAATCTTTTTCCTTGTTCTAATTTTTAGAAATGCTTGATCATTGTAATTTAAGCATTTGATGTACTGTTATCCATGTACACCTCGGTGTACTTGGATTTTTTATTAATACAATTCCGTTATTTATCAACAAAAAAAAAAAAAATAGTTACTCACCTCAAAACTACTATTCTTGGCAGGTATCCAGCATAGCTTATCCTCACTAGTACCCGTCAAAAAGACATTGTATATAACATCCATAAAAGTAGACAAGGATTCCAATTCCCAATCTTGAACGGCACGCAAAAACTCCGTAACCAATAAAGAACCCATTGGGGAATTTCATGAGATCAACCACATAAGCCTCCTTATCCCTACTAATGTTGAATAACCCTAGGAAACTCAATTTTAGAGGGCTATCCCCACACCAAATACCATGCCAAAATTTTACTCTTGACCCATCTCCAATTTTCAAACTAAACATAATGAGAAAAATTAGGCCATCCACTTCGATTAGACTTCCATAAATTTACCCCATAAGGACTTGGGACGGACTTAGAGCGCCCCCCCCCCCCCCCCCCCCCCCCCCCCCCCCCCCCCCCCCCCCCCCCCCCCCCCCCCCCCCCCCCCCCCCCCCCCCCCCCCCCCCCCCCCCCCCCCCCCCCCCCCCCCCCCCCCCCCCCCCCCCCCCCCCCCCCCCCCCCCCCCC
>NW_027069519.1:1988634-2000143 GCF_002906115.3 Quercus suber
ACAGGCCCCCCCCCCCCCCCCCCCCCCTTCACTTCCATATTTAACCCCTATTACCCTTCTCCAAAAAGTATCTCTCTCAGTCCCAAATCTCCATAACCATTTTCCCAACAAAAATTCATTAAAGCATCTCAAATTTTTGATCCCCAACCCCCCAAACTGAATAGGAGAGCATACTGTAGACAAATTTACCAGATGAGTTTTCAAATCATCTTCCATACCACTCCAAATAAAATTTCGTTGGAGTTGTTCTAAACAATTTGCAACATCCACTAGAATAGGGAAGAGAGAGAAAATAAATCGGCAAGTTAGATAAAGTACTTTTTATTAGGGTAACTTTACCTCCTTTAGAGAAATACAACTGTTTCCAACTTGATAATTTCCTTTCCAACTCAATAATTGGATTCCAAATTGAACTATCTTTAAATTTTTCATCCAAAGGAAGACCTAAATACTTCATAGGAAAGGAAGCCTGCTTGCACCCCAAAATATCAACCAGTAGATCCATATCTGGAACCACGCCAACAAGGACTAATTCAGATTTACCCATTTTTATTTTTAATCTTGAAACAATCTTAAACCATTGTTAAATCAAACGCAGAAATAAAATCTGGTCAAGATAAGTATCACACATGATCAATATCTCATCTGCAAAAAGGAGGGTCACTTGTAAATGATTACCTGTGGAGATACCCACGCTTAAACCAAATATACAACCATCCCTCACTGCCTTATCCAACATTCTGCTAAAAGCCTCCATGACTAACACAAACAAATATAAATACCGGTAAAAAAAAATTGGGTGGGGGTGGGATATTTTAAGATAGGGTGCCTCAACCAATCAACAGCAATGCATTTTCATATTTTTCACATCATCGCTTTTTTTTTCCTTTATTTCCCCCTTTAGCAATCAATTTTTATATCCTTTTATATCACCAGCTACAGTCTCAATATCTATGAAAGTAAAATCACATAAGGTCAAGTAGATTATAACCAAACAGGAATTGATATGTCCTACATATAAGTAGCTAACAACATTTTATCAGAAGATCACATTATATAAAACATGGCACAAATTGAACTAAACCAGATAAACAAACTCAACACATGATGTCACAAAGGGAACTTAAACAAGAACTCACAATAAAAGCATGAGGCCCACCTCTAGAAGAGCAATTTTTTTGAAAAGTTAGAAGAGCAAACTAATAAACGTAAAAACAAGAAACAAATTTAGATCAGCACCTAAATAAACAATATGCAGGATTACAATATCTTCCAAGACTACCAAGAAGAATTTAAAAGGGGAGGCACTTGCATGAGAATCAAAATTAATGCTAGTAGGTTCTGTAATTACCTCTATGTCCTCACAACTTGCATCTGATGGCATAATACTCTCAATAGTATCATCTAAGCTGACGACCGCTTGCAATTCAGACGCACGTTGCTGCAAATCTGTAGAGTGGGAAGCTGATAATTCTTCAACCGAAAATTGACACTACATCAAGAAAAAGAGTTACTAATCTAGAAATTCATTTGCAGAGTATCATAATATAATAGCAGTGCCAGATTTTTTATAATAATTAAGAAAAGTAATGTATTCACAAACAACAGATGCAAGGATGCCCTAGCATATAGTGGAATTTGGTATGAAAACTAAAATTTAGAAGTTACATATAGAAGTTAGGGCAACCCAGCAGACGCCCGATCACAGTAAAAAGTGAGCAAGGATTAGTTAGGGAGTTTCCTACTAATGATCAAAATATGAGCTATTGTGGTTCAAAGAGAGAAAGAGAGAGAGAGAGGAGACTTGGTGGCACAGTGAGAAAGTCCAAGCAGCAGTATAGAAGCCTACCTAGATGTAGAGACAATGCCTTATAGAAAATTATAGTGATAAACAAGGAAGCAAAAAAGACGCTCCAAGAGGCTAGATTTAAGGCCTATGATTAATTATGTAGCTATTTGGATATTTATAAACTTGCTAGGACAAGTACAATGAAAATGAGACTTGATCTATGTCAACATTTAAGATGAAGATCAAAAAGTGGTTGAAAAGGAAGAGGAGATTAAAGAGCTATTCTGATAAACTTTTTAATGGAAGCCATACAAGAAAGTAGGCCAAATTGAGTAATCCAATTGAGGATAGTAAAAAAGAACAATGGAAACATTCAAAACTGTACAAAAAAAGATGGAATTAAGCTTATGAATCATAATATTAAACAATGGGAGAAAGTGATTGAATATGAGTCAAGACATGAGACAACAATAAAGAGAAACTAAATGTATGGTTTTTATTGTCCAAGCAGCAGTATAGAAGCCTACCTAGATGTAGAGACAATGCCTTATAGAAAATTATAGTGATAAACAAGGAAGCAAAAAAGACGCTCCAAGAGGCTAGATTTAAGGCCTATGATTAATTATGTAGCTATTTGGATATTTATAAACTTGCTAGGACAAGTACAATGAAAATGAGACTTGATCTATGTCAACATTTAAGATGAAGATCAAAAAGTGGTTGAAAAGGAAGAGGAGATTAAAGAGCTATTCTGATAAACTTTTTAATGGAAGCCATACAAGAAAGTAGGCCAAATTGAGTAATCCAATTGAGGATAGTAAAAAAGAACAATGGAAACATTCAAAACTGTACAAAAAAAGATGGAATTAAGCTTATGAATCATAATATTAAACAATGGGAGAAAGTGATTGAATATGAGTCAAGACATGAGACAACAATAAAGAGAAACTAAATGTATGGTTTTTATTGATCTAGAAAAAGCAGATGACAGAGTACCTGGAGAGATTATATGTCGTGAAGTTTAGAAAAGAAAAGACTCCATCTAAAATAGTGATTAAGGATATGTATAATGAAGTTTCCTGTCACAGATGCTATTTCACATACCTCAGGTAACATATCCACTTTTCTCCCAGATGCTATTTCAAATGCATATATTTTCATGAGTTTTGTATCTGCATATGCCTTCAAAAGAAGGGGAAAATAATTTTCCAGTTAACTAAAAAATGTAAAAGAAGATGAGGCAGAAGTTCTTTGACGAAATTTGTAAAGTGCTTATAGATAAATCAATTTCCTTCTCAAATGTGTCATAAAAATTTATACCTAGCATTGATATTGATTATTGAGCTTAAATGCATTTCTTCACTATTAATAATCACAATTACTCCCAAAGAATAAGAACAAAATACCTGATGAAAAATATAACAAATTGGTATTTAATTATTAGTTTTGACAATCACTTCCTAAACTTCAGCTATATTCTCAAATCATGTTTTATTTTATTAAGTACAAGTAATTAATGATCCGATTGCAAACGTTGATCTTACAAAAAAAAGATGTAATCTGAGCTTTTTCTAAGAAATTCAATTGTAGAGTACTCAATTGCTTGAAATCATCACCAACCTAGGGCCGCCATCACACCACCAAATCCACGGGCCACGGCTGATGTACCATGGGCAGGGGTGGTGAAATGACGAAGGAGGACAAGGGTTGTGTCTGGAGGAAGTGAAGAAATGGGGGAATGGGAAGTGGAAATTGGGGATTTAGGAGGGGCGTTTTGGGGTTTTGCAATTTTATATATCTTTGAGAAGAGAAGAAGATGAAGACGATGAGAGAAACGGTGGTTCTTCTCTGTCCATTTGCTTCTCTCTGATTTCTTTGTTTATTATTATTATTTTTATGTTGTGGGGTTTTGAATTTTCTTGCAAAGAGTTTTTAGTGGTTTGTCTGATTTGTGAAGAAGTTCGTGATAGAGTAACGGTAGAGATGGGTTTGTTGTTTTCCTCTGAATACTGAGGTTTTTCAAAACTAGGATTGTTTTCTTATTTTGCAGCGGTGATTTCTTATCCTCTCACAGTGGGGTTGTACGGTTTGATTTCTTGTCTTCTTTTTAATTTTACTTGATCTAGCTACAGAGTTGTTGTACACAAATGGTCTTTTTTTTCTTTTGCCTCTCTCTTGTGGCTCTCTCTCTCTCTCTCTCTCTCAAGCTCTTCTCTCTCTTCCCTCTCCTCTTGATATGGCTGTGGTGGTAATGGTAGTTCTTGATTTTGGTTGTGGTGGTGGTTTGCTGTTTGATTTTGTCTGTGGTTTTTTTTTCTTCGTGGGTTGTGATTGTCAAAGTGGTGGCTGTGGCTGGAGGAGGTGGTTGCTAAAGTTTTGTGGTGGATTTTTTTTTTTTTAATCGAAGTTGATATTGGATGTACTATAAAACAGTGGGTTAAAATAGATAAAGTGAATTTTTGATATGAAAACTAAAAATTTTAGCTTCGTCAATGCTAATACTTCAAACTGTTATAGATAGCTATTTATTGTAGCTAGAAGGTATATGTTTTTAGATTTAGCAACTTTGATGCAGTGAGTTTTTTTTGCTTTTGGTGCTAAAATAGCAATTTAGCAATTTTATGAGTTTTTGATGTGAATGCTTTTAGAAGCTGTATAAAAATTTAATTTGATGTGCCTTGCAGAGTTTTTGGTCATAAACTTATAATTTATAAATATAATTTTTTAAACATAATAGAAATATAATTTATTTGTGTGTGAATTTTCAAAATCAAATTGTTGAATTTTATGTTATTTATATTTTTAACATGCATATCAAATTAAAATTAAAGTAGTTGTTTTAGTTTTTCTTTGGCTTATACAATTTTTTATATATATTTTCTATGTTTTGATATTAGGGGGAGAAAGTTTGGATTTGAGAAAATTTGTCAAATTTCTAACATAGCTTATGTACAAAATTCTGTCAATAAATTTTATATAGGAAATGATATTTTTATGCTTCACCTTTTAAGTTCTTGATTAATATTTTTTATTTATTTTGTTTATCATTCTTTCTTGCAACCCTACTTTAGGCTGACGAATCATTGTATTTCTTATAACTCTATTTTGGGTTAATACTTTTTGGTGTTGTGTTTTTTTGGGTTCCTTATCACAACTCCTCTCTCTTCCTCTTTACCTTCGGTTTAATTTTTTTTTTTGGGTTAATAATTAGTCATTTTGGAAGTGAGAATATGAATATATATCAAAATACAATCTTTGCTATATATTTGAATATACCTATCAATTATTTGAGTAATGTTGAGTGTAATTTTGTGATGAGTTTTAATTATCATGATAATTCTCTTTAAGAAAATGAGAAATTTGAATAATATATTTGGAAACTTAAAAAATTTAGTGGTAAAGAAAAAAAAAATAGGAAACATATCAAATTAGTCATGTTCAGTATGCTTCAGTTTATACACTCAATTTCGGTCCATTCGATTTACTTTGCTCACCTTGGTCCAATTTGCTTCCAAGATTGAAAACATAAAAATTATATATTAGTAAAAATAAAGTGATGGAAATTACGTTTTGAAATTTTTTAATTTTTAGGATGAAAAAATTATCTACAATAAAATTTAGAGAATAAATTATACATATTCAGTATAAGTTTGTTATGAGTTTTAATTATCATGATGATCTCCTTTAGGAGAATGAAGAATCTGAATAATTTATTTGAAATTTAAAAAGTTTAGTTGTAAAAAAAAAAATAGCATACTATAACATAACTTTGAAGAATATGAACTACCCTATACGGGAATAATATCAATCAAACACACCAAATAATAGAATGATATATTGATAGTTGTAGATATAGAAAGATGAAAAATAATTTTAGAAATTGTTTAACTTTTAGGGAGAACAAAATTATCTTCAACAAATTAGAGAGAACAAATTTTACATTACATTAAGATTACAAAATGATTATCTATTCCTGCACATCATGTGGGTTTGTGACTAGTCAATATATATAACTTGTGTTTGGATTCAATTAATTAGACTAAAATATTAGAGAGACTTGCGTTCGGATTAAAACACAAAAAAAGACTCACGTAAGGATTCAAAAAAGAAGAGAGAGACTCATGTTATAACTCCTCTCTTCCCACCTCAAAACCCTAGCAACCTTACCCCTCTCTCAAGTTAAAAAAATAAAGCCACAAATTTTGCAATCTCTCTCCCTCTAGACGTAAATTTCAAAATAGGGGGAGGGGTGGTTGGTTGGAGGATGGTCCTCCACCCACCACCCATGTATATTAGCTATGCATCCATTAGTCCTTGCGAAGAGTCATAGACCGCCTATTCCCATATAAAATTATAAATAGATGGAGATGCCACACACTTTTTCTGTAGCAAAAGGGGAAACAAAAGACACATCAGAAAGAGCAGATGAATCCGTTCATTCCTCACTCAAACTCAGAGTTGTAGAGACAAGTCACTGAGATGGATGGCCACATGTTGGGCAATCTTCATTCTGAAAGCGACATGTTATGTAAGTTAGGTCAATAATTGTTAAAAAACCACTTCAATAATTGTGAAAAAAAAAAAAAAATTGTATTACTAGATTAATTTTAAGATGTCATACTTTAAATCAAATTCAGGAAAAAAAAAATGAAATAGATTTTAGCTTATAAAGTTAACTTTTTGTAAGGTTAGTTTTGTTTATTTGCTTATTTGTTTTTTTTTTTTTTAAGCAAAAAAGAAAGTATGATATTGGTTTCTAGGGTTTTCGTTCATGATCTGATTCAATTAATCTAGGAAAAAATTACATTACCTATCAAAAAAAAATATATATATATATATAGGAAAAATCTCAGATTATCTTTTTTCTCAATAAGTATTAAAAAATTTCTTTTATTCATGAAATTGCTATTGTCTATTAAAAAATTGCACCTGTAGATCAATATTTATATTTCTTAACTTGGCATTTTGCACCTCTGGCTAAAAATTTGTGTAGATCTTTGGAAGCTTAGAAATCTTTTTTTCATTCACTATGGTTTTTCATTGAGTAATTTCTTTCTCTCTTACTCCTCTTGATGAGTTTTGTTTTTTACTAGAAGAAAGATTTTTTGCTTTGAAGGTCATAAAGCACCTGTCTCATTTTATTTGTCCTCACCCCAAGGAAAACATTCAGGTAAGACACATAATCTATTTTAAAGTTTGAATGGAAATAACATATCATACAAGTGCAAGAGATAAATTTTTAAGGGATGAGCTTAATTGTTTCTTATTTTCAATAATAAATCATTTTACTGTAATACCGGTAATTGTTTAAGAAAACCAATATATATGTTCATATTGTTATAGAATAGAGAATGTAGAAGCCAACTTTATTACAACTACTTAAATTGAGTTGACTTAATTCCATACAATTACAAAGTATAGCATGAAAGATAATGGAATTAATTGTTGTAATTTTTATTTTCTTTCCATGTTTTGAATTTTCTCTATATTATTTTTACAATTGAGCATAGATTGAGAAAGTGATATTATTACTCTAATTTGAAGTTTAAAGTGTCCCCCTGAAGTCATGGTCCTTATTTATATATTTGCAGTTTATATTTTTAACTGTTGCTGAGAAATTAAGGCTTATTTGCACAATATGTATAAATTCTAGTGATAGCATAAGCCCATATTTTTGGGATTAATAGTTTATAAATGCTTTGCATGACAGCAATGAGATTTGTATGGCCAATCATGTTTTTCAAAAGGCTACTTTAAATAATAACTCAATGCCTTTTTTACATTTGGGTAGTTAAAATTGTTTTCAAATGAGTGTACCAATAAAAGTAAATGTGTATAAATTTTGTTTAACTATCCCATACATTGCACGAATTGGACACTAGTTATAAATAATGTTTAATCTTTTGTTCTTTTATTATTTACGTAGAATTACATATATCTACTTCGAAAATTCAAAGTATTTGAAGGTCTTTTCAGCGGAATAAAATCTTTGAGGGTGTGATCGTGTATAAATCCTTAATGGTACGGATATCTACTTCGAAAATTCAAAGTATTTCAAGATCTTTTCAGCGGAATAAAATTCAAAGTTGTTGAGTGTCTTTTTCGGCTAAAAGTAGTTGGGATAGAGATGCTGAACAATTGCACCACGCAATTACTTTATTTTCTTCAAAAAATTTTTATATTTTAAATTTTTTACTTTAAATTTTTTTTTTTTAATTTTTTTATTTAATGGTTGAGATTGAAAGTTAAACACCATATAATTATCAATTTTTTACATTTTAAATTTTTTTACTTTAAATTTTATTTATTTTTAATATTTTTATTTAATGATAAAAATTAAAAGTAAAAAAAAAAGATAACTTTTAATCTTAATCATTTATTATTATTGCATCAAATTATCTAAATATTGTACCTTATGTAGTTAAAGATGTAATCATATATAAATCATAAGTCCCATTAAGTTGTGTCATTAGCAGGGAGGGAATCATATGTGGGATCCCTTTCCGTCGCTAATAGTGAGGACAAAACTTGAGGTCATTATAAGAATAATCAAACAAAAGTGACTCCAAAGTTAGCTTTTTCTGATATTTTAATAATTGAGTTGATCCCATCAAAAATTAAAAATATAAAATAAATTGACTTGACCATAAAAAAAGTAGCGAGCACAAATAGTGATTTACACAAGCTGACAATTTTTTTTTTTTAATAGCTTTTTCTGATATTTTAATAATTGACCTGACCATAAAAAAGAAAAAGAAAAAGTTGTTTTGAAAATTTAGCTTTTGAGAGGAGTCAGAGAATCCGTACAACTTTTATTCTGTAAATTAAAGATTCTGCCGACAGGAAGTTTGTGCTTAAAAAAAATGTTCATAAAACTAAAATAAATTTGAATTTTGTAAATAAAAAATTTAAAAGGAAAAAAGAAAAGAAAAGAAAAGAAATGAACAAAGGTACTTGTACAGCTAAAAAAAAAATCGTTTTGAGAAATTTGAGACTCAAAACTTGAGAAGAGGTATTGCTGCATTAGTACTAGTAGAAAATACAGAAGTTATGAACAAGGAGGAAGTCAAAACGTATATGTAAAAGTGTAAATAAAGATGTGATAAAATTTAAAAGTATGAAGTGTAAAAATCGAAGAAACAGAAGACGTGTGTGGTTAAGAATAAACAAGAAAAAATAATTAAAAATAAGAAATAAGTAATATATGTCTGATGAGGAAAAATAATACTGTAATAAAAAATAATAAAAGGTTGAAAATTGTGTTGTATTGGGCAGTGTGCTTAGTTGAAGGAATCAAGCTATTGCCCAGCCTATAATAGTTTTATTATAATTTTTTTTTCCAGATTTTAGTAAATTTTTTTTTTTTAGTTTTTCTTTTTCTTGAAAGATTCTAATATATTGTTAAGTTGCTCAAATTATGGACCAAAATTTAATTTTATTAGCATAAAAAAAATTCAGGGTGGTCCCAAAATTTTAAAAAAAAAGTAAATAAATATAAAATTTTAAATTAGGGGTGTGCAACCAACCCGCCAACCTGCCAAAACCGACCCGACCCAATCCAACCCATCGGGTTGGGTCGGTTTTTAGGGTTTGGTGGGTTGGGTTGGGTTACAAATTTTTTTTTTTGATAATTGGTCGAGTTGGGTTTGGGTCATAAAATTCCAAACCCACCAAACTTGACCTGACTCACCCATATATTTAATATATATTATAATTAATAATTTTTTTTAAATAACCAGCTCTTTCTATCCTATATAAAAGGCAATTAGTTTACATAAACCGTAGTAAATTACTATTGTTGTTTAATTATTAGTGTTTGCCTTTAAGGAGTTATATTTATACTAATTTTTGGATTTTTTTTAATATATTTATATTTATATTTTTTTTGCTCAATTTAATAATAATAGTAATAAAAAAATTGTCAAACTCATGGGTTTAACCTGACCCATGTGGGTTGGGTTGGACTTATGTGATGGGTTGGGTTAAATTTTTTTTTTAACCCACCATGGTGGGTTGGGTTAAAAATCCCCTTAACCCGACCTAATCCGATCCATGTATACCTTTATTTTAAATTATTATGTATAATTTTTTTTTTCAGGACCACCTTGGCCATAAGGTGGCGCTGGCATTGCGTACAAGCCTCCAAGTTACCAAATTTAAGAAAGAGCTTTATATTCTAAGTGAAGTAGTTGATAGTTAGTCAAGACATCTCTGGGTTAAGTTGCGCGAGACAACAAGAGGTGAATTAAACAAATTANCATTGTATTGTCTTCACATTTTACAGTAGCGAACTCATATTATCATAATAGATAGATTGATGGAGATATATATTTACTTCATCCTATTGATGTTGTGCGCAATCTTTGTTCATGGGCAGCTCCAACAAGGTTAGCAAATTCTCTCAACTTAAAATTGATTATGGTTATGCTTGTTTGTTTGTTTTTTTATTTTATTTTTTTATTTATAAATAAGTATGGTTATGTTTGTTAAATGCATTATATGTGTTTTTTTTTCCTTTTCTTTTCTCTTTTCTTTATATTTTATTTTATAAGTAGAATGATTATGTTAGACAAATTGCCACTTTCTTGCTAATTTTGATAGCCTAACTTTTTAAAATTTTCATTTATAATACTAATAAAATGGCAAAAAACGATAAAATTTTATATAAATTAACTTAACCGCCCTCTAGGATTTTAAGATAAGAAAAAAAAACCTAAAAGAAAAGAAAAGAAAAGAAAAAGAAATCAATTGATACAAAGAACCAAATAAAATACAAACATGGCCCATTCTTGGTCCTATAATCCTTCCAAATCCAACCACCAAAAATTTATAACAAATTCCCAATCTAACTCCATAAAAAAGGCTCGCAAAAAATAGAAATAAAAAACCAAATCAGCAACATAAGGGAAAATAATCTTTCTAAATTAAGATTCATTTTCTATGTAAATCAGAATTAAGCACTGCAAATTATATATAAATATATAAACTCATCTTTTATGAATTATTTTGAACTACAAAAATTTGAATTTAAATAATTAATTGATTACATGACTAATGAATTTTAATCACCTTGAAATTTTGAAAACATGGAGAGTACATGGATACAATGTAATCCAACGGTTGATTAGTCAAAATGTACATTCAATAATAAATTATTAAACTGTGTAACATTAGTTAAAGAGTTACACTTGGTATAACTTGAACCTAACCCATATATATATATATATAGATGGATTCAAGTTATACCTGATGTAACTTCACAAGAGTTACACATTTTTTGAATCATTGATTTGTATTAGATCTAAAGGTAAAAAAACACTCATAGTAATGTATTTATTGCTCCCTAAAAATTAGTAATTAAGTCATTAATTCTTCTTATTAAAAATAGAAAAATAAAAAATAGCATTAACTTTCTGCTCTCCATCATTAACTTCATATTCTCTCCCTCTCTCACATGGTCTTGAAAAGGAGTAAAGTAGCTAACATTCGTATGACGCAGTGATTGAAAAGGAGTAAAGTAATGTCGCAGGGAGACGTTTCTTTGTGGAAAATTGTTTTTATACCCTGTGAAATTATTTTTCAATTGGACCAAAAAATACTCAAAAATACATAAACGATTTACAATTAATAAAAAATTATTACAAGATTAGACCCTACAAATAGCTCTGCCTTGTTTGAAAAATATCATTTTCTATAGGCGCCTTTTTTTTTTTTTTTTTT
>NW_027069520.1:0-2897 GCF_002906115.3 Quercus suber
CTTTGGCATGGATTATGGTCGCTGAAACTTTCATAAAAAATTAAACTTGTATGGAAGGCATGACACGGTGTGTTGATAACGCAATCAAATTTGTTTTACCTGGGACACGAGTGTCCATAACATTTGAGTTAATGAAATTGTTATATTGATTCTAGATTTGAATCGGCTAAAGTTAAGCTACCATTCACAAATGGGTGGAGCATAACTGCATATGTATTTGCTGCTTGTAACCATGCATGCTTCTCATGCTTAAGCAAAGGAAGTTCTGATGAGATGTAAATTCTAACGTTTGGTGCCTTTTGTACATGTAGATATTCATGTTGAATAAAATTGCCACCATTTTACTTCAAGAGAGAGAGAGAGAGAGAGAGAGAGAGAGAACTTATAAGCAGTAAATCTTTTATTTTTTCTTATTGAAAATCATTACAAAGAAGTATTATTTCATATGTAGACTGCCAGTGATCATCCATGGAAATGTCCAATTTCCATGAATTGCTTCTTATTTCCATATAATTATGCTTACTAGAGGTCTTGCTTTGGAAAACAGCCAATTCTCTTCATGGAGAATCAAACCCTGTAAATCACAAAAGAGAAAAAAGTAAGGAAAAAAAAAAATTCTAACACATAAACCTCATCGAACAGTGTAGAATTGATGGTAGTAAAACTGAGGAAAATGAATGTTATTCATCGAAAATAAACTAAAGGATGTGTTAGGCTTACTGGGTGTAATCAATGTTAATTTTTCCAGCCGCGGGGTCAGCAATAATGTTGAAAGCCTCTTGAGAGAGATCAATTGTCGATTGGCATCCAGGAGATGGGCAGCGATCAACAATCTTAACAGTGACTTCACCCCTGCATGGCTGGGGTACTCCTGCGTTTGTAGGGCCTGTGCACCTAACTTTGTACATTCTACCGCATGCAGCCCCATTTTCATATAGGGCATCACTAGCAGCTGCGATCATAACTCCTTGATCTTGGAAGCCATAACAGGCAGACGCTACAATAACATGGGGAACAAAATAAATTAAAGAAATAAAATTTCTTTTTCTTTTTTTTTTTCAAACCTACGTACTATATGATCCTTAATTGTCAACAATTTTTTTTTTCAGACTTTCTAGATGGTCATGCTATTACATACTTTGAATATTATGCCGTAGGCTATGGTTTCCTAGATGATCATGCCTATCATGACAAAGAAAATTTTTTTGATGACCATTTTTTTTTTATGTATAAAAAAATGGGACTCGAACGTGTGTTTAGTATTCCTAGCTCACTTAAACTTTATCATGCAAGGTTTAAGAGAACCAAAGTACTAAATAGGGCATACGGTACTATTACTTGAACCAACAACCTCTAACTCGCAAGGTGATTGGCCCATCAAAACCTACGCCACCTCCTTGGGTGGTATATTTGGTGACAAACTAAGGTCTAAAAAAGCTGAAATAATATGGGTGTATATTTATATATGAAAATATAAGACTAAAACAACAATCTAGCTCTACAAGTAGAGTAGCTAGGGTTTTATATATAGATACTTACGAGTGTAAACAGTGTAATAAGTGGCAGTTCCAGAAATGGCGGAAGCCACTGAGATAAGGCTTAAGACAAGCCCCAAGAAAACAAAAGCATGGATTTTGATTGCCATCTCAATTTATTGATAGAAAATTCAAGAAAGANAAGACACTTGATAACTTATTTTGATACTAATTTTTTAATGTTATTTTTTATTTTGATACAGTAAATTTTGTTAAAGTTTATTTTATTTCTCAAATAAATTATGAAAATTGAGTCAATTTGTACATCGATTGAAAAGGCACAATTGGTTTGTGATAATCTAAAAAAAAAAGTCATTCAAGTTTATAAGTTTAAGTTTTGGAAAGAAAATTTACAATAGCTTCAAATGGATTGAACGTTGATTTAAATAATTAAATGATCGAGCTTAAAGAAGTTTCAAATGGGTTCGTGTTATGGTCTTGGTATCCCACATGGATTAAGTATAAGCTTAACCATGTGTTTATAAGCTCTTGGGCACCCTCCCCTTGCAAGCTGATTTTCAAAGGTGAGTTCTACCCACAGGTTTGTAATAGTTCGGGTAGTTGTAATGGTCTTTAAGGCACAAAATTAAAATATATTTAAATTTTAAATTGGAACATTTAGCACAAAATTAGAGTATATTACTGTAGTCTAATGCTTTATTCAGTTTTCATTTAAATATATTATATATCTATCTAGATTAGATTTCTCTTTTATTCATTTATTTACTACTAGAATCAATTAGATTTCTCATTCAATTTGTTTTCATCACTTACATAAACATATTTTTCCTTATTATTTACTCTCACTTGTAGTCTAAGGGATTAATTGGCTATAATGGACTCCCCATCCATAATTTACAACCTATTAAGTCAATAAATTTTTTGGGTAAATTACATCAGTCTCTATTGAAATGTCATGAAATGACATACTCCTCCCCAGATTATGGATGACATGATACTTTCCCTTTAGAGTTTGTATAAATATTACAAATAAGTGTATGCCCAACTTTCTGAATGGAATATTTCATTTAAAAAAGGTTTTCATCCTCAAATTGCGGAACAAAAGACACTCACACTGTGTTTGGTTGTAGCTAGGAAAAGGAGAGAGAAAGGAAAAGAGGAAGGGAAGGGAAAGAGAGAAGAAAATATTTCCTTTTGATGTGTTTGAATATAGGAAAGAAAGGATAGAAGAAAATGTAAAAATTCTATCATTTGTTTGGTTTGCATAGAGAAGAGAAAGGAAAAATGCACACATTTACCTTTGTGCCCTCGTTAATGATGGAGAAATTCATATATTAAAACAATTGTAATTTTTTAATAGTGTTAAAGACATATTAGTTTTCACATTGCTTAAGAAAATAT
>NW_027069520.1:3242-109507 GCF_002906115.3 Quercus suber
GGTTGGCAATGTGGAAAAAATTAGAATTTGGCAGGATTACTAGCTGCCAAAAAAGCACCCCCTATTATCCGAATGTCCAATAGCAGATTTTGAAGACTACTGTGGATATTCTTATTGATCCACATACTAGACAGTGGAACGTAGAGATGGTGGAAGGGTTATTCAATGAGGAAGAGGCATAGTTAATCAAGCAAATTCCACTAAGCCGATTTGCATCAAAAGACATCTTGTATTGGCCCTATTCAAGCAACGGACTGTACAGCTGCAAGTCAAGTTACAAGTTCTTAAAAATGGAGGAAGAGCTAATTGATAGTGCACATGAATCGTCGACAAATGGAGACACACAGGTTTGGAAGCAAATATGGTCCATGCGTGTATTACAAAAGGTGAAGACATTGCTGTGGCGGGCTTGCTGTGAAGCCATACCAACCTAAAACTCTCTGTTTCAGTGCAAAATTACAGAGGATGATTTATGTGTGAGATGCCGAGCTTTAACAGAAAATTCCCTAGATGCATTGTGGTCGTGTCCAGAGTTTGGTCTGATGTGGGCAGAACCAGAACTATGGAGTTTCCGAAGTGAAGTTAAATTCTTCGACTTCAAAGAACTATTATCATGGATAATCAAGAACAACCAACAGCTGGAGTTATTTGCAGTCAAGGTTTGGTCCATATGGAACCAGCGAAACCGAGTTCGACTTAACCAACCCGCAGATGTCGTCCATCAGATCACTCACCTCTCCAGAACTTGGTTAGCTGAATTCCATGCAAGACAGGTCAACCATGATACATTAGTGAACCATACTCAGCCAAGGAGTTGTAGGTGGAAGCCAACCCCATCAGGTTGCCTTAAAATTAACTTTGATGGGGCGGCTTTCCTAAAGGAGAAAAAATCTAGTATAGGTGTAGTCATTAGAGATAACAGAGGTCTACTAATTGCATCGTGTTCGAAGGTGGTGCATCAGGTGTTAGGCAGTTCTGACATTGAAGCAATGGCTACGGCATGGGCTTATCTTTCACATCAGACACGGGTGTGAGGTGGGCTGTGTTAGAGGGTGATTCCATGGCAGTTATTACAGGTTTAAGGGAGGATGAGAATGTATTGGTACCATGCAGACTACTATTGGAGGATGCAAAGATTTTGTCTAAACAATTTGATGAGCTGCTTTACTCTCATACAAAAAAGGAAGGCAACAGTTTAGCACATTATCTGGCTAGATATGCAATTAGCATTCCAAATTTTTTAGTTTGGATAGAGGATGTTTCATTGCAATTTTATTCTATATTCCAAACCGATTAATCGAGTTTATCTTAATAAAAGACTTTGACTTGTTTTCCCTCAAAAAAAATAGCGTAGAGAGGAAAAACTTGACTAAGAGTGAGAGAAGGATCAGGTTAAATTGGGTTGGATTGAGTTTGAGGTATTTTTCAGCCCAACCGTACCTCCTCGATTTAAGAAATCTATCAAGCCATGGTATCTTTAAAACCAACTCAATCGAGCTCAAGTTGGGCTTTCAGGTTGAGGCCATTGTGTTCAGTCTAAAAAGAGGGTTTCGGGTTTCATTTAACTACTTTAAGTCCATTATTCAATAAATAATTACGATAAACAATTGGAATATTAATTCCAATCCAGGTTTAAAAGTGTTGTATTCGAAGTTTTGAGCGGATTGCTTACCTGACAGTACCTTGAGCATGTCAAAACTCGAAAGTGTAGTATGCAACCTATTACAAAACCAGGGGAATAGAAATGTATGCTCCATCTCTGTAGGGTTGTGCTGTGCACACCTTTACGAAGCCAATTTGGCTCCATCTCGGAATACATCATTTTCAGCAGAGGATACTCCTAATAATCTGTCGATCATGCATTGCCAGAGATGCTAATTTAAAGCCCCCACTGATGAAATTATTGAAGATCTGTTTCTTGATCAGCTAACATCATGCAATTGGACACCCAAACTAAACAAAACAAGGCTCATATCGTACTGCATGTAAACTTTAATATGATATCAAAAGAAAATAAAGAGGAACAAAGCAAAATAGGAAAAGAAAATCCACTAAAAGAGCATCAAAGAAGCTATATGCAATAATACTTCATAATAATGAAGCAAAACTATAATCCAGACTCACGCTTGCTTCATAACAATGACACAAAACTATAATCCAGACACGCTTCCAACAAATTCAACACAAAATGACATCCCCATGATACTCTTCACGACAAAAATATAGGCTAGCAAATGTATTATGAAAACATGTAAATACCAATACATCTAATGAAAATCATTAGTTCAACGATACCCCTTTAAGGGGTCTGCTGTTTTGCCAGACCTAGCATCAGTCCATGCTTTTGCAATTGTTCGTTTCATTTCCTCATCCCCTTCATCGTACATATTCTGCAATATGCACATCAAGATACAATTTTAAAATAGAGAGAAAAAAAGGATGCTGTCTAACAGTAGCCTCTGATAGTTATATTTCATAGGCATGCATGATTACATCCCTACATTGTAAGTATGTCCTATACAATGTGTATGTGTGTGTGTGCGCGTGTGTATGTGTGTGTTTGTGTACTTGTGTTATCTACACCCAAGAGCATAAGTTGCCAATGATAAATCACGGAGAAACTCACCTTCATTAAATCCATGATTCCTGCCATGGGATCTCGATCTTTATCCAGATTTGGCTTTAGCTATAAGGTAAAAACATTACAGAAATAATGCAATTAGATGATTATGTTGAGAAGGAAATATATAAAATCCAATCGTGATACTCCTCACACTATGCAATTACCTTGTCCTCTTTAAACTGCAAATCTAACCAGTTCCCCTTTGAAGCTTTGAATAATATAATAGTGACCCTTGTTGGCTTAATTATCACTTTACACTTCTCTGGAACGATCTCCTTGTTCAATTTGGGTATGGCACATCGGTAGTTCTTCCCTTGGACATCATGGAATTTGACATCAAGAGAAATTGGCTTAAACTCAGTCTCCATTTTTTCCTGTTCAACTCCCTCTAGAAATATATATATCTACAGGAGGCAGAATCATGATTAGAGCAACTAATGGTAATACAAACCATAAGAATTAAACAATAATGAGAACCAAGAACCGTTAGTCATCAAGAAACACAATGGAGAGTTGAGAATTTGAAAAAAAAAAAATTCACATGCATTCTTACCTTGACTTTGTCATCATCCTGATCCCAGCTGAATGATCCGAGCGTAACATAATTTAATGCAGGGATCGGAGATGCCTTAGGTGCAGTTGAAATAGGAGTTGGAATTTGCAAGGGAGGTGCGGAGGTAGCCTCTTTTAAAATCTGCATATGGAGACACAAGATCAGGTTAGTGTTCACAAGCAAAACAAATACTATCTCATTTTCCTATGACACCATAGACAACCGATATACCAATCTTGCAGATTCAGTCTATGGCTCAACATCAGGTAGATGATCATCAAAGTGGGTATCCGGGCTCAATTTATTGCTCAACAAAATATAGGTAAAATTACACTAATCAATATTGACCACTCACTTCCTTGGAAGCTATGTCTACTTCCACTGACAACTATAAATCCAGCACATGAAATTGAAAAAAACAACACCAACAACCAGCAATTGTTTAAGAAGTCAATATAAAAGGGCAATTAGAGTTAAACTAGGTTTTTAAGGGGGTTCTGACTTTTTTTGGATAATACGAAAGTGAGATTAAAATTACTGCAAGAGCAAAAAGACACTAGGCTCCCTAAGCAGACTGCCATGATAGACATCACAAAAAATAATGCACTATTTGGGGTCACATTTCGGTGCTCAAGGTAAGAGTCAGCTCTGAAAGGATATTAATACCCCAAAAAAAAAAAAAAAAAAAAAAAAAAGGGTTCAGAAACAGTTGACACAACTTCCACAGGCATAACTTAATTTAACTTATCCCATAGAGTTCAACTCTAGATCTCAAATCTAGTATAGATATATTATACATACAGACACTCGCACACACAATATTATTATATTACCCCAATAATAATAATAATAATAAAGGAAGAAAGAAATTTGCTCATCAAACATGTGTTAGGAATGTCACCAACGCTTTAGTTAGTAAAGCACACGAATTTATTTATTTATTTAATTCCATTCAATTCAATTGCTTGATTAGTATCCACATATACCTAACTGGTCAATTCAATTGGTTTGAAGTAATCTGTTAGAATTCGGGAGCGTTCTCATACTTCAAGGGACTCCAGATTAATACCATATTTGACATGCGTGTTAAAGAAAAAAAAAAAAAAAAGTAAGGAAATGTGTAATCCAACATTGCGATTTTCTAAATATTAATTTAATAAAGATATTCTGGGAATAATAATAATTTTTAAAAAAAATTCCTGTGCTGTAAGATTCCTAGAAATGAAAATCTCATATTAAGTAAAGCATTTCCCTTTTATGTAAATATTAAATTCTAATCTTAACCCGTCTTAGTATTCAATTCAATTCTATGCAACAATTACAAACGCTTTTTTACTGGCTGTAACAAATAATTCACTATTGTATTATTAATAAACGAAGCAATCAAAATTTCATGCTTTTTTTAATATATATATATATATATAAACAAACACAAAAAAGCAGAATGAGCATTTGTGGTTATTTGAAAAGCAACAATAAATTAGAGATTACAATTTGGCAAATCGCATTTAGAAAAAGAGAAAAAGAAAGAAAGAAGAGAACCTTGTCGAGGTCGCTAATCTGGGAGGAGATGAGAGAGAGGACGCGAGGTCTCTTGGCAATGCTTTGGAGGTGACGAAGCTCCTCCAAGTCTAGCGCTACTTCGTCCGCCATTTTCACTTGACAATACCAAAACTATATGATTTTTTTTTTTTTTTTTTTTTACACTATCAACCCACAGAGACAGACAGACTGAGCTTTTAGACCGTTTTATATATATATATATATGGGAATGGAAAATGCTAGAAGAATTTTTATATGAGTGAGAGAGAGAGAGAGAGAGAGAGAGAGAGAAGGGGGGGGGCAAAATGGGGATTGCGTATTTATTAATTTCGATTAGGGCTTTTTAAAAAACGAGAGAAGGTTCTGGACGTGGAGGGTTACTCTCTCTCTCTCTAACAGCTGGGACTCACCAGAAAGTGACACGTACGTACGTGAGGTTATTTTTCCTTTTTGGACCGGATTGGGTCCAGTAGTCTAATGAATGCTTGGATTCTTTGGAAATAAGAAAGAGAAAGAGAAAAGAAAATTGAAGAATTACTATGCTTTCTTTTGCTTGGGATGTCGAGAGAAGAAATGAGAAGCAAAATATATGATTTTTTTTTTTTTTTTACTTCTATACCCACATGAGATTGAGAGTAATAAATTTGAAATCTTGGACAAAGGGGTAATTTCCTTGACATGAAAAATTAATGTGATTGCTTTAAATTTCTTATTGCTCTTTTTTCCTTTCAAATCTGTCCAAATTCGGTGAATAGATAAAAGTGTGATCACTGGATTGTGTTTGCACAGCATCCACAAACTATTTTTTTAATTATTTAACACCACAAAAAATTATTTTATTTACTTATTTTATAAAATATTTTGTAACAGTAAATTTATTTTAACTTTTAACTCAATAAAATAATATAAATATCATAATAAAATAATATAAACATCACAGTAAAATAATATACCCCATTGTCAAAAAATAAATAAATAAACCACAAACCGATTATCTGAAGATTTTGAAGAACAATAAGCAAACCCAAAACCCCAACCACCTCCATTGCCACCCACAACCACCTCCATTGTCTACAGGCCACCATTAACACAGCCTAAATCCATCAAATTTGTAACAAAATCATCTCAAAAACCAACCAACATCACACATAAAAACAACCAAAATTAAACAAACTCACAAATCCAGCAACAAAAAAACCCAAGGACAACCAACAAAAAAAACCCACACCACTACCACAACCAACAACAACTGCCCACAGTAATGGCGTAGGACAACCCACCACCACCACGAACACATACCACAAACACAACCCCATCAACAACACACCACCACCACCACAAACCCACCTCAAAAACTACCATCCACAACTCTGATTTAAAAAAAAAAAAAAAAAAAACCACCAGGCTTTGGTCGTCGACAGCTTGGGACTTGTGTCAGCAACGACTTAGGACTTGGGTCGCTGGCAACTTGGCGGGCAGTGACTAAGGAGTGGTGAGGAGTTGGAGGAAGGAAGAAATATAAAAATGAAGGTGGACAAGAGAAGGATTGGGTTCAGTGAAGAAGAAAAGTGAAGTAGAAAGAAAAAAATAGAGAAAAAATGGCTGGAGGAAGGAACCCAAAAAAAAAATCAAAAGGGAGAAGTGTTGGGTTTGGTTCGGTGAAGAAGAAAGAGTGAATGTGAAAAAGAAAGAGAAAAGAAAGAAGAAGAGAGAAAAACTTAATTTAATAAAAGCAGAGAAAGAAACCAATTAAAATATAATTTTTCTTTTTGCCTTTGAGTTACAGTGCACATCTATCTTTAGATGTGCACTGTAGCTCAGAAGCTAAATTTTCTAGCTTTACCTCCACTGCTGTAGCTCTACTTTTGTGATTAATGGTGCTAAATAACTATATTTTTAACAATAAAACTATTTAGCACCACTGCTGTGAATGTTCTTAGAATCCCAACAAGAGAAATGATGACTTCCCTTCATTTCTCTTCTTTTCCCTCCCTTCCAAACATAGTTGAAGTAGGTGTCATTTCTTTTTGTTAATGATATCCAGGTTTTTACCCAAAAAAAAAAAAGTTAAGAAGGTTCAAATGTAACCACATATATTGAAAAATAGTAAAAGTCAATAATAACTTGATAAGTTAAGGTTGAAAGTGGCTGACTCTTATAAAAAAAAAATAAGGATAAAATAATTATTAGATTCTTAAAATCTAACTTACAACCTATTTATAATAATAAAAGATCCTCTCAAATAAAATACAGAGGATCCTCTCAAATGAAAGTGGCTGAAAGCCAAATTGTACATAAGAAGGTGTCACAGGTCAATTTTTCACTTAAATTTTCTGTCTGTTATGGTCCTAAATCCTTAACTTAGTCTCAGTCAACACCACACACACACTGCAGTAACACTTAGAACAGATTATATAAGGACGTTTAAACACACATCACACATAATATTTACAGGAAACTCACCCCTAACTTTTATTACTTAATCTCAAGTACAAAGGAAACTCTTTTACAAGCCTAGAGAATTATACAGAATTTTCTCAAGACCAAATACACTCTACTGCTAACACCCCCAACAGCCTTAGGGTTAAATATACAAAGTTAACTGCTATGGCAATTATTACTTAGTAACTGTTTAGGTCTTAGATAATTTGCCACATGTGTTTTGACTTAGGACATCTTTAACTAATGCTGTCTTAGCTTGCTTTCCACGTTTCCAGGCCCTACACACTAGGTCTAATAATTAGGAAAGTTAGGAATTGCTTGGTAATTGCCATTGCACATGCTACACATGCACAACCCATGTCTCAGTAGACCATAGGGCCTCTGCCCATCCTTCAACAGCCCACACAACATGTTCCCACACGTTTTGGAGAAGCTTAGCCCATGCTCAAGGTCTCCTATTAGCACTACAACCCACACAGCATACCCACATGCAGCACACAAAGTAATTGCCATTAGCCCACTAGCACTTGTCCATGCATTAAGCCAGCTCCACTAGCCCAATGCCTTGCACACAACATTCTATCATCACAGCAACCCAACCCTGCCTTGCACTCAAGCCACCAAGCCCACACACAAGAACCAGAAACTAAGCCACCAATGTCATGTACCACCACATATGGTTAGCACCACTTGCTGCTGCCCATCATCACAACCATCTCTGCCCACCATGGCCTTCCTCTGCCATGGTTTTGGGACATTATGTGGAGCAAGGTGTCTCCACATGCTGCCCCTCATCACTGTTCATTGATACAACTCGAGTAGGGAGACTGGGCTGGTCCCCCTCAAAAAGCCCTTAGGAGCATCACAACTCAAGCATAAGGAGCCATGAGTGTGTTGAGAAAACATGAAGCCAAGTGATTAACCCAATGCTACCCAAGCACCCTTATTTCTCATGCCATCATCAGTAACACATAATACTCCTAACAAACCACCACTACCAAAAGAAGCCGACATCCTCGTTAGTAAGGTATTTCAAATGCCTTCACTTCCTTTTCAAACTGCCATAAAGTCAATGCCTTCTCCCAACTTGCTTCTGTTTTAGCTGCCCCTTTCCACTTCACTAAGTAATAAATTATCATATTTCCACCCTTTCGATAACCCGTTACCTTCTTGTCAAGTATTCTATCCACTTCTCGATCAAATTGTACCATAACAATAGGTGAGGCATGCCTTGCCTCATTCCTTGCAGGATCTATTTCATCCCCATGATAAGGCTTTAGAAAGCTCACATGAACTGTGAGGTGAATTTGCAACCTTTCAGGCAATTTTAACTTGTAAGCAACAACACCAACTCTCTTCACAACTTCAAAAGGACCATCATACTTTGGAATTAACCCTCTGTGTACACTCTCACTTCTAAACTTTCTCCAAATATGTGGAGTTAGCTTCAACAACACTTTGTCCCTAACCTAGAACTCAAGAGGCCTCATCTCTTTATCAGCATACTTTTTCATTCTTTGCTGTGCTTTCAACAAATTTTCTTATGCTTCCTGCATCAGTTCTTGTTTAGCAATAGCAAATCTGTATGCTGTAGGACACCTGCCTTCTGAATGCTGTTTTACAATCTTATGAGGTGTTAGGGGTTGCTACCCCATTGCCACCTTGAATGGACTCGTTCCCATTGAAGAAGACTTGTGCAAATTGTAAGCAAACTGTGTTCAATCCAACAAGTTTAGCTAGTTTTTCTAACTTGTAGTCACATAGTGCCTCAAGTAATCTTCCAACACAGTATTGATCCTCTTGGTTTGACAATCTATCAAACCAAGAGTCTCTATCACTCACAATATCTTCAGGCAAACCAAAGTACTTCACCACATTTCTGTAAAACAGATTAGCAGTTACCTTTGCTGTACCCTTGCTGTGCAAGTACTTGGAGTAGCCATAAACATGACATACTTTGAAAATCGATTAACCACTACAAAAACTGAACCCATTCCCTTCACTTTAGGCATACCAGTAATGAAATCCATTGAAATAGAAATCCATGGACTTTTCGGTATAGGAAGAGGTTGTAGCAAACCATCTTCCCTTTGAGTTAAACCCTTATCTTGTTGACAAACTAGACAAGTTTTTACATACAACTTAATGTCTAACTCCATCTTAGGCCAATAATAAGAACGGGACAGTAAAACATACATTCTTTCTTTACCTGGATGTCCTGCCCATTGTGGATCATGAGTCTTTTTCAAAAACTCCCTATGGATTTTCCCACTAGGAATAAACAACTTACCATCCTTTGCATACAGCAACCCATCTTCAAGCCAGTAATGACGTACTAGGCCTGCAGTCACATCTTGCACTAATTTCTGGTAAGTGGCATCAAGCTTAAAACTTTTCTTGATCATTTTCACAAAATCTGACTCAACTCTGGTCAAGGCAGCAACATACTTTTGCACTTGTTTGCGGCTAAGTGCATCTGCTACTTGATTATGCTTGTCAGGCTTGTGTTCCCACACAAAATCATATTCTTGTAGCAACTTCTGCCACCTAGCTTACTTAGGAGACAACTTCTTATGTGTGTTGAAGGAGGTATTGGCTACATTATCAGTCCTCACCACGAATTTAGGATCTAGCAGATACACCTTCTAGGTTAGCAAACAATGAACCACAGCAATCATTTCCTTCTCATGTGTTGAACATTTTTTGCTCTGTATCATTCAGCTTCCTACTTTCATAGGCAACTGGGTGTTTCTCTTGCACCAGCACACCACCAATTGCTTTGTCAGAAGCATTAATATGGACTTCAAATGGTAACTCAAAATCTAGTAGACACAGCACCGAGTCACTTAACACAGTAGCTTTAAGCTTCTCAAAAGCTTCTTAACATGCATCTGTCCCCACCTATTTCTTGTCATTTTTCAGCAAATCTGTAAGAAGAGCAACCTTCTTGGAATACCCTTGAATAAACTTCCTATAATAGTTAGCCAATCCAAGGAAAGACCACAACTTAGCCACTTTACTTGGTGGAGGCCAATCAAGGATAGCCTGCACCTTTCTCTCATTCATCATCACAAGACCTTTGTTGACCTTATGCCCTAGAAACAAAATCTCTTGCTGGGCAAACTCACACTTCTATTTCTTGACGTACAATTGATGTTCCCTTAATTTGGATAGCACATTCCTAAGGTGTTCCAAGTGATCCTCCAAGGACTCACTATATATCACTATGTCATCTAAGTAAACCACAACAAAACGGTCTACAAACTCATAGAATACATCATTCATCAAATTGCAGAATGTAGCAGGGGCATTTGTTAAACCAAAAGGCATAACTAGAAATTCATAAGAACCATACCGAGTTACACAAGTCCAACTTGGTGAAGTAAATGGCTTTGCACAGTCTGTCAAATAGGTCTTGAATCAAAGGAACCGGGTACTTGTTCTTCACCGTTACTTTGTTCAAGGCTTTATAGTCCATACACATATGCAATGATCCATCCTACTTCTTTTGGAATAGAACATGGGCACCGTAAGGGGCTTTGAAGGGCTGAATGTAGTCTGCATCAAACAATTCAGTCAATTGTTTTCTCATCTCAGCCAACTCCATATGGGACATTTTGTATGGAGCCTTCAAAAGGAGGCTTTGAACCAGGAACCAACTCAATCTCTTGATCAACAGCACACCTTGGTGAAAGGGTCTTAGGCAATTCTGGAGACATCACATTAACAAATTTGCCCAACAGTCCAGCAACAGTATCTGGAATTTCAACAAACTTGTCCTGCTTGACCTAAATCATTGCAGCCAAGTAAGTCATCTCCCCATTCTTCAATCCATGCTCAACTTGCATAACTGACACCATTAACTCTTTCCTCTTGCTAGTCTTGCTATTTCCTGCCCTACGCCTCGCAGGAACATAGTATAGCTACTTCTCATCGAAAATCAGCATCACACCGATGAATGGCAGCAAGGCAGCCTTGGCAGCCACAAAGAACTCATCACCCATAATTACATCAAAGTCATCCAACTTCATAATCAGGAAAATTACCTTTCTTGTCCACTCGCTAACCTTGAATCTCACACCAATAGCAATTCTCGAAACAGGTTTTGCTTTAGAGTTTACTGCCTTGATCTTACTTGGACACTTGCTCACTTTCAGACAAAGTTGTTGGACCATGCTTTCATCGACAAAATTGTGGGTAGCGCTAGTATTAAGCATTGCTTCAACCCCATTCCCATTCATCTTTACTTGCACATAAGACAGCCCCTTAGAATTATCTTACACTAAGGGCATTCAGCAGTTGTAAAGGGTTCACCCTGCTGGGAACTTCTTCATCGGACTGCCCCCTCTAATCTTCAGCAACCATTGCATTAAACTTTTCACGCTTAGTGTGGTCTCTTGCTTGATAAAGGCCATTGCATATAGGCCTGTCCACGGGTCAATCTGGGTCGGGTTTGTGTCCAACCCGGAATCGACCCGACCAAATCAGGTCTCTCAAATTTTAACCCGCCGCCGACCGGAGTGGTTGATTAGATCAGGCGGGTCAGAGCTTCCACAGAGTTTGGGCGGATCGATCGGTGTTGATTATTTGGAAAACGGTGAGAATCCAGCCAAGAAAAGATGAAAAACGGCAGAACTCTGGTGAAATTTTTTTGAAAAACGGGAGAAATCCGGCCAGATCTAGCCAGATCCAGTGAGATCTTGGCCATTTTCGGCAAGATCTTGGCTAAATCTAGTGAAATTTCACCGAATCTAGCTTAAATCTTCCCAAAAATTCTCAAATCTTGCCAGATCCACACCTTCTCGCGCGGGAAAATGATGAGTCAGTTGGATCGGGTTTCTCGGATTTGAGAGGAGGAGAATTGATCTTCAACCCGTTGATCTCGAATTTTGGAGAATCAAATCTGTCCCTGACCGCCGGAGCAGCCTGTTTGGTCGGTGGCGGGTCGAGTTCCAGTCGGCGGCAGTGGGTGGGTCGGTCCGGCGGGTCCTTGAACAACCCTAATTGCATATGAAGTAGCCTGCATTCAACTTGGGCTATTCTTTGCTTTGTTGAGAGGTAGAACTCTCTCTTTTGCTCTTGTTACCCTAATTTTTCTTTCTGCTTATCCTTGTTCTTCTTACCATCTTTCTTCTGCTTGTCTTCAACAAGAATCTACACGACATCCCTCTAATAAAAAATCTGATTCCGTATCACAACAGTTTCTGCAGATAGTGCATCCAATCTATCACACATAGAAAGTTGTTCTCTCTCTCTACAGGAACTCTAAGTATGTTCTCCAAGACAGTCACCCTTGACTTAATGTTTGAAGACATTGCAGCCAGGCTCTGATGCCAATTGTCATAGTGTCAATTTTTCACTCAAATTTTCTGCTTGTGATGGTCCTAAGTCCTTTACTTAGTTTTAGCCAACACTATACGCACATTGCAGTAACACTTAGAACAAATTATATAAGGATATTTAAACACACAGCACACACAATATTTATAGGAAACCCACCCTCAACCTTTATTATTTAATCTCAAGTACAAAGGAAGGCCAAATACACTTTGCTACTAATACCCCCAACAGCATTAGGGTTAAATATATAGAATTAACTGCTATGGTAGTTATTGCCTAATAACTGTCTGGGTCTTAAACAATCTGCCACTTGTGTTATGATTTAAGATACCTTCAACTGATGCTATCTTGGCTTTCTCTTCTTTCTAGCCTTTACACAGTAGGTTTGATCATCAGGAAAGCTAGGAACTGCTTGGTAACTACTACTACACATACTGCACATGCATAACCCATGTCTCAGCAGACCATGGGGCCTCTGCCTATCCTCCAGCAGCCCACACAATATGTTCCCACACATTTTAGATAGGCTTGGCCCATGCTTAAGGTCTCCCATCAGCACTATAGTCCACATAGCAAGCTCACATGTAGCACACAAAGTAATTGTCATCAGCCCACTAGCACTTGTCTATGCATTCAGCTAGCCCTACTAGCCCAATGCCTTGCACACAACATTCTATCATCACAGCAGCCCAACCCTGCCTTGTACTCAAGCCACTAAGCCCACACACAAGAACCAAAAACTAAGCCACCAATGCCATGCACCACCATATAGTATTAGTATCACCTGCTACTGCCCATCATCACAACTATCTTTGCCCACTATGGCCCTCCTTTGCCTTGGCCTTAGGGTATCATGTGGAGTAAGGTGTCTCCACATGCTACCCTTCATCACTGCTCATCGATCCAATTCGAGTAGGGAGACTAGGCTGGTCACCCTCAAAGAGCTCTTAGGAGCATCACTAGTCAGGCATGAGGAGCCATGAGTGTGTTGAGAAAACATGAAGCTAAGTGATTGACCTAATGCTGCCCAAGCACCCTCATTCCTTATGCTATCATCAGCAACACATAATGCTCCTAATAGAAGATGCAGGCTACATACACAATATTGCACAACAAATTTTATAAAAATGAAAAAAAAAATTAAAATTACACACTTTTTTATAATTTTAATATAGAATGCTATAAGTATTGAATTTATATGAAAGTGAAATGCAAATAATTACAATCTACCATATAAGATAGTTGTAAAAAAAATTGTTATAAAGAGTGCCAACTTAGGCTGCGTTTGTTTCGGCTGAAAAACCCACTCTCTGATTTGTTTCGACATTGAAGGTTTTTTTTTTTTTTTTTTTTTTATTCATCCGTGTGCATTTTTTTAGTTGGATTAATATAGATGATACTGCCATTGGGTTTTATAGTTGATGAAGTAGCTAAGGAATTTGAGAATGTTATTTTTATTGTTTGGAATTTTAGTTCTTATTGAAGATTCAGGTGTATGAATGAGTGCATATGTATTGTTTGTGAAAATGTCTGAATGAGTTTTTATGTATATGTATTTTGTTCTTTGTTGCTGATTTATCATGGGCTTGCACGTTAATTCCTTTTGCTTTTGCAGTTAAGAACCAAACTTGAGAAAAAAGAGACTGTGGAGTAAGTGGAATTGGAGAAGGAAACTATTTTGGCTTTTTATTCTTTGGATCTCATGTAAGTATTTTAAATAGTATTATTTAATTTACATTTTCCCAGAAATTTTCTTTTTTATAATTTGATTAATTCTTTTGTCATTATTGTTGTGAAAAAGTGAGAGCAATTTTAAGGCTTTGATCTTCTAGATTAGGTATGAATTTGATCTATGATATCGAGCAAGAGAGAGGGACTGAAAACAAGAAGATTCAATGTCACATTTTAAAATGTTTAACTGATTAAATGAATATCAAGATTTAGGGCAGTTGTCATATGATAAGTATCTTGCTAATTGTCTTAAATGATGGTCTGTGTACACCATCCATGTCTTTGTTTATAGATTTATTTACTCATACAAGTCAATTTTCTTTACATCTTTGTTTAATTATGACAATGAAGTTATTTGTTTGCTGTCTTCTGGAATTGAATTTTGTTATTCTTATTTACAAAGACTAGTTGGTGTAGAAATCGGGTAATAAATCAAATACATTTTTCAAAGTTTTAACCATTTATCTGTAAGAGTTACCAAAAAAAGTATTAGTATGAATTATACATAGAGATGTAGTGGAATGGCTCAAGGAAAACTAAGGTTAGAAGAATTGTTCTAAATTGTGCGTGGGTTGAGCTTGCTTGCTAATTTCATTATAACAGCATTCCCTGTGATTTAATTATTGTTTACTTTTAGATGTTGTATTTCTTGTGCCAACAACAATAATTATGTTTACTTGTAATTGCTTTTGCTGATGAACACCATTCTAAATGATATAGAGAAAATTAATTTTGAATCAAAGGATGATGTGAGGGAATCATAATATTCTCTAATCAGTTTGAAGTTGTATTTAACCTGGTTGTGTCTATTGTTTGGTTAGCACTGCTGTCCTTTAAGACTGGCTTAGCCTATTCCTGGCCTCTTAGTCTGGGTCTGGTTAACATGGCTGGCCCAAACTAACTTATTGCTCAAAAACTCCAATTCTTACTGCTTAGTTGAGTTTAGATTGTGGTATTTGAACGCACATGGTATGAACGAGCACCTTAACTTGGTAGTAGATTATTTCTCACTTAATTGGAAGAGTAACGAAAAAACTAAGGACACACATCGGCTTGGTACATAGGCATAGACCCTATTAAGCAATGGATAAAATTTTGAGTTGTTATTTATCTATTTTGCAAAAATGTACAAGCATTTCTGTATGCTCATGGAACAAATTTCACAGATTGGCAAAATCAGGTTATTATTACAAAGGATTCTTCCTTTCTACAAAATTGTCCCCCCTCCCCCCCTCCCTTCTTCTATTTCGTCTTCTTTATACTGCAATTTATGTCAACTATATCATATAGCATGAAGTTTCGAAACCTTCTCTAAGTATTCCAGACTAGAAAATCAAATCTATCTTTTGTTAAAATTGGTGGCAATTGAAACGTGCCAGGCTTGTAGACTAAACTAGTTTTCAATGCTTAGTTGAATTTTTATTGATGTTTCAGGTTTTTAAAGCTAGAGAGAGGATATACGAAGGAGACTCTTGTAGCAGATAACACAATACAGAGAGAAATTTATGTTTATTTTTTATATTTATTTTTAAAAATGATCCTATAATTCCTTGCCCTATCTTTATATTAACATTATGTCAAAATGTTATGATATTATTATGGTGTAATGTAAATGATGACTAAAAGATCTTGTGAGCATTGGTCTCTTTCCCTGTAACTTGTAATGAAGCATGTATATAGGTACTGTGGGCTTTGTTACCTGAGCAGTCAGGATTGTGGCTACTGAATGATTTGTACAATGCCTTTTGATATATATAGATTAAGTTAAACATGACTCGTTATAAATTGAAACAAAATCTAAAATGCCTTTTTATATTTAAAAGCAAAGTACATCAAGTAAGTCCATTAGAGCATCCACAGCAGGTGTGGCAAATGTGCCAAATGCTAAATATTTGGCACATTTACCACACCAAACACAAAAATGGAGCATTATGAGATGTGCCAAATCTCAAAATTTATACCACATGTCTACAGTACCGTTGCAAATTTGCAACGGTGCGGTCAGATGTGGTAAAAATAAAAATGGTTTTTTATTCACTCTTCTCTCTCCTCTCTCTTCATTTTTTCTTCTCTTCTCTCTCACTCTCTGGTTCCGTCTCTCTTCTCTCTCACTCTCTGGTTCTCTGGTTCCTCTCTCTTCGATCTCACTCTTCGGTTCCCTCTCTCTTCGACCAGTCCGGCAGCGACGACAACGTGCTCCGACGACGATCTCACCCACGCTCCAGCCACGACGGCGTTGCTCCGACGACGATCTCACCCACGCTCACACCCACGACAACGGCGTAGCTCGATCTCACCCACGCTCCAGCCACGACGGCGTAGCTTCGACGACGATCTCACCCACGACGACGGCGTAGCTCGATCTCACCATGCTCCAGCCACGCTCAATCTCAGCCACGCTCAGCCACGCTCGATCTCGCCAATCTCACCTTGAGGCCGCCGTCGATCTCACCCTCTTCCCTCTCCTCTCTGTCCGCCTTTCACTCTGCCTCTCTCTGGTTGTTTTTTTTTTTTTTTTTTTTTTGCTGCAATTTGGGTTGATCTGATGGTGGTGGTGGGCTGTGGGCTATGGGCGGTGACAGTGGCAGTGGTGGTGGGCTGTGGGGGTAATGGCCAGTGGTGGTTTTTTTTTTTTTTTCCTGGTGATTGTGGCGGCAACAATTTTTCTGGTTGTGGTTGTAGTAGTAGTTGTTGTTGTTGTTGCAGTTCTGGTTTTTCTGGTGATTGTGGCCACAACAATTTTTCTAGTTGTGGTTGTAGTTGCTGTTGTAGTTCTGGTTTTTCTGGTTTGCAGTGGTGGTTGATGAGGACGATGATGATGGGAAGAGGAATTTAATATATTATTTTAATGTATAGGAAATATTATTTTAATGTATAGAATTGGAGTATAAAACATCTGATAAATGCGATGTTGTAAAATGATGTGGTAAAATAATAAAGTAGGGTTTTAGCGTGGCAAAATGACATAATTTTTGCCACATCTGATAAGGATGCTCTTAGACACATGTAGTTGGTGTCAGTTTACAAAAGAATTCATAGAGCACTCTCTAGGAGTGCATTCTGCACAAGGTTATTAAGATGAACATTGTGCATATATTTCCAGTTGATTGCTTTGCTCCCTTCCCCTCTTTGCTAGCCTGTCCGCCACTCCCCTTGCCAGGAGTATGATGTAGATTGACCGTCCAGTCTCTTGCCAGGAGTATCCAGCAATCACAAATTAAAGGGGCGAAGGGCGAAGCCATATCTTCGGGAAAAGTTAGACATTTAAAAAATTAGAGTCTGCCTCTATATTTAAAAAATTAAAGTAGAGTCTACCTCTATATTTAAAAAACTAAAGTAGAGTCTACCTCTATATTTAAAAAATTTATGCCTGCATCCCAAGCCATAGATAGCCGTTGCCCAACTGCTCAAAGCTCAGCTATATTATTCGTTGTCAAGCCTATATGTGAATAAAATCCAGTGATTCATCTCCCATGTGAATTTCTTATTACCTAAGGTACTATCATCGGTATTTAGATTTACAAAAGGATCAACAGGAGGTTTCCAAGATATATTTAAGATGCATTTGGGAATATTAGAAACTCTAGGATGGATGAGAAGAAGAAACTTTGAAGAGAGGCAAAGAGTTTTGTGCACCATTTGATTACGGGTGGCAAATGGGATTATAATTGTGAATTTCTGGATGCTATTGAATAAGATATTCTTTCAACCAAGAAGCTAGGGGCAACAAAAAGAAATTAATGGGTCTTTGTCCAGGAAGAGCTATCCAAACATCTTTGGCCCATATACAATCCCTTATAACATGCAAAGTAGTTTCAGGAAGATTGCATCTTGGACAAACATGAGAAAAGTCAAGAAGTATATTAGCCAAAAAAGTTCGATAATGCTTTAAAAAAAAAAAATGAATGCTTCATTTTAATTTTCATGAAAAATTAATAAAAATCTTTTTTAGAAAATGTAAAGTTGTTATTTACAACTGTGCGGACCCGAAAGTGAAACCTGTTGGGCTTGGCCTCTCTTGGACTCACAATTTACTTGTATGATGGGTTTGAATTTCCTACACTGGGTCGCTCTTTATGCTGAGACTCAATGAGATCACTTTTCTCCTCTCAAGGGCCTGAATCACCTTGCTTTCAGCCTTCTCCCTATCTGTCTTTACTCTTTCTTAGTCTAATTTTTCCAACCCCCATCTTCCCCAAATTTCTCATATTTATAGTCACAATTCAGTGGAGAGGTTTTGATTACTTCCCAGTTAGTGTAACAAGCGGTCCAGTATTATCGATTATAGGTGGGTGGTTAGGTGAGAGTGGGAAGCGGTGAGGATGGCTTTGGAACTTGTTTCCCACCTCCGTGACCGCTCCCGGCAGCGGCGCCTCCCGAGGTACTGCCGGGTATATAAAGGACGTATGTTCCGAACATCGTCTCTCCATCACTGCTCGGGGGAAAGCTTGGGCCCGCAGTACGTGCGAGTCTGGGATGGGCCGGTAGGTGGAGATAGTTTGGCTTTATGGGCCACATGCCCAGGCCAGGGTCCAAGGCCCAAAAGGGCCCTGGTGCGAGGACCATACAATAGCCCCCCCTTGATTCGCTCCCCATTCTCGAGGAGGAATCAAGGATCACAAGGGACAGTTGTCCACCCGAGCAGTCGAAAGGTCAATACCCGGTCACTCGATGAGCGTATTAATGCCCGCCTTAAAAGACGCGTTTAAACTTCATTGATGGCTCATCCGTCATCATTGTCTGACGGTTCGTGAACCGAGGCGTTACACGTGTGGCAGTTGAGGCGATAATCCGCGTGCTCCCTCGCCAGCAGAGCATTTAATGCTTCTCATTTGAATTTCCTATACCTATAAATACTCGCTCCTGCCACTTATCCCCACTTTTGCATTCCTCACTCTTCTCTCTTTCACTCTGCCGAGCATCCCTCCTTCGTGGTTCATCTCCTTACCCAAAACACACTTCCTCCTTTAGAGCCCACAGTAAGTCTCTTTTCCTCTTCTTCTTTATGTTTGTCCATTTCGTTCTATTCTTCAATAATCTTAGTATTTCCTTTCGTTTTAAGAACACCTGCTTCGTAGAATGGGTTACTCTCACCTCCTTTCTTCTGCAAACGCTTTGGCTAGCTTTAGGGATGCTTATAATGTTCCTAGGGATGTAGACATTGCCTACTGTAGTATGGATTATATTGACATCCAGAGGCGCCGTGGTGTAAACACGGTGTTCTTTCCCTTAATGGCCATTCTAGAGGGTGGGCTTAGGTTCCCGGTTGATCCCTTGATTCTAAGTACCCTCAGATTTTACGGTCTTTGCCCCGACCAGCTCCCTCCCAACTTTTATCGGGTAGTGAGTTGCGTAAGTAGGCTGAACCAATTGTACGGGTTACAACTAAATCACTATGACATCAATCACATGTACAGTCTGTGTGGTAACATTGAGTCGGATTACTATTTAAAGACTAGGGACGTAAGCGTACGGCTTATTTCGTGCCTACCAGATTCAAACCGAAATTCTGCTAGAGATTTTGTTCGGGTGAGCGGCAATTGGTTTGCCGAGGAGCTCCCCTGCGCATTTTCGCCGCGTGATGTTGGTCGGTGACAAATACTTATCTATTTTGTTCTCTTTTGATTCTGGTCCGGGTATATAATCACTAACTAACTCTTATTCTCTTCGTGCAGAGAGCAAAAGATTCAAGCCGGATCTCAGGGTGGTACACGTTCGGGACCTGAATTTTGTGCTCAGGTCGGAAATTTTTGTTCACTCGGACGGACAGCTCCGAGCGTCCTACCTTATCCTCCGTATAGACCCCGTTTATTCAACCTGGCAGGGATTCAGCCAGGCCTTGTTAGTCGACAGTCCTCTCCTCTCGTATATAAACGTCCAGCATGTAAACTTCTTCCCACCAAGGCTAACTGTGGGTGAGGCACGAGACCTTGGCCCCCGATTCATCTGTTCGGACGAGCTACAGCTCGTGCGCGACGAGTGAGCCGAGCGCGTATTGCGGGAGCGCCGGCAACGCGCACACGAGCAACTTTCCGAGAACCCTATAGAGTTCCAGGCTCCTACTCGGGATGCGGAAGGTACAGCCGCAGAATCAGCCAGCTCTTCTAAAACAGAATCCAACCAAGGCAACGCCATGGTGGCCAGAAGGAAGATGACGATTGACCGTTTTGTCCCGAGTGCCTAGCCTGCCGCACAGCAGCAACGAACCCCCGGCCAAGATGCCCCACCTCCCGCTGTCCCAGTAACCCGAGTTCGAAAGAGGTCGCGCACAACCGATCAGACTCAAACGAGCTCTGGCAATGTGCCCCCTCGGCCATCCGCGGGTATTGTCATCCGGGAGCCGGTAGCACAAACCGGGGTAGACTTGGCGCCTACTTCTCGGGCTCCAGCGGAATGGCGACCCTCTTTCCAACTCGATGGCAAGCCTCTTCCGTCATCGGCCAGTGCGCGCGTATGGGAAAAAGGCCACGGGGGTCGTGTAGCGCAGAGTCTGGCGAGCGGCATTCTTCTGCCTGAGGACCTGCACGCTTTTAGAGAATCGACGGATGAGTCTTTGGGGAGGCGACTGCAGTGGCACACTATAGCGATAACCGTTCTACTTCACTTTACCATCCTCAGTTTCCCACTTGTTCATGCATGTCTATTTTCCATTTTTCCTTAATAACGACGTTATTGTGTGGTCAGGCTGCGCAAATGCTGTTTATTGTGGACGAGAGGATGAGGGACCTAGCCGAGGATGCTGAGCGGGAAAGAGCCTTGAAGGATGTCGCCGAGGCCACGGCGAAGAAGAAGTTGAAAGTCGCCGAGAAGGCAGAGAAGAAACTTGCGTCAGCCGTGAAGGCCTAAGCTCTCACCGAAGGGAAATCTAAGGAGCTGGAAGTGCAACTGGGCGGCACCGAGTTTAAACTGGCAGAGGCTCAGAGCTTAAATATTGCGTTGGAAGAGCAGTTGGCCGACTCGAAGGCGGCGCTGGAGGCTAGTGAAAGTAAGTGGTATGACGAAGGGTTTGCAGACGCCGAGAACTCGGCGGAGCCGGTCATTCGCCAGGCTCACAAGCTCGGATTTGAGGAGGGTTGGTTTGCCGCTCTTCAAGCCTTAGGAATTCCCGAAAACTCTCTATTGAGGGATTGCGGCAAAATCGCCTTCCCGAGTAACCCACACACCGAACAGCCTGCACCCCTTGTCATCGACGAAGAAGAGACCTCCAGCATGAGGGAACTGGTGAACGCCATTGATTCTCATGCGATGCCGACCGACATGGAAGAGACTAGCCACCCCCCGGTTGGGGACCAAACCAGGGAGGACGTCCAGTTGCCAACTTCTTTTGCCGACCAGCGGTTTCAAGAGGATGCAGCCCCCGCTCGTGCCGCAGATGTCTAAAGTTGAAAACCGATCCTGCATTTTTTTTTTTTTTTTTGCGGAGTCAGATGAACTGGATTGCCTATGTCACCGGGCTGTGGTGACGGAACAATTTATTTATATTGTACTTCCTTTATTTTCAGTTGCCGGGTTTTGGCAACCAAATGTTAGTTTGAGCTTTGTCTTACTATGAATGCCTTATTATGATGTGCTTTCGATTTGACCGAGTAATGAATCCTAGGTTGCCTTTTGATTGTGATGTCTTTTTATGGTGAGGTTTCCACATGCTCGGTGATCGGGTCGAACCGAGAGCCAGACTTCTGCCATTTAAAATAGATGGTTTGTCTTTCACCTTCTCGGTGATAGGGACCGAACCGGGGGTCGGGCTTCTGTCCTTAGAATAGAGCAGCTAAGGTTTTCGCCTGCTCGGTGATAGGATCGAACCGAGGGTCAGGCTTCTGTCCTTAGAATAGAACGGCTAAGGTTTCAACCTGCTCGGTGATAGGATCGAACCAAGGGCTAGGCTTCTGTCCTTAGAATAGAATGGCTAAGGTCTCCGCCTGCTCGGTGATAGGATCGAACTGAGGGCCAAGCTTCGGTCCTTAGAATAGAATGGCTAAGGTTTCCGCTTGCTCGGTGATAGGATCGAACCGAGGGCCAGGCTTCTGTCCTTAGAATAGACCAGCTAAGGTTTATGCCTACTCGGTGATAGGATCGAACCGAGGGTCAGGCTTCTGTCCTTAGAATAGAGCGGCTAAGGTTTCTGCCTGCTTGGTGATAGGATCGAATCGAGGGCCAGGCTTCTATCCTTAGAATAAAGCGGCTAAGGTTTCTGCCTGTTCGGTGATAGGATCGAACCGAGGGCCAGGCTTCTGTCCTTAGAATAGAGCGGCTAAGGATTATGCCTGCTCGGTGATAGGATCGAATCGAGGGTCAGGCTTCTGTCCTTATAATAAAGCAGCTAAGGTTTCCGCCTGCTTGGTGATAGGATCGAACCGAGGGCCAGGCTTCTGTCCTTAGAATAAAATGGCTACGGTTTTAACTAGCTCGGTGATAAGATCGAATCGAGGGTCAGGGGTAGAATGTAGCAAATCTGACTGAGAAACATCACTGCTATCGTTAACAAAACATATACAAGAGGTTGCACTTAACTTTATGCTCGGCGTATTGCCAATCAGTGATAGTACTTCTTCAAATTATGAACATTCCATGGTCGGGGCAGCTGTCTTTCGTCTAGGTCTTCCAGGAAGTAAGCCCCGGTGCTGGCCATCGCAGTGACCCTGTAGGGTCCCTCCCACGTCTGCGCCAATTTCCCGGCGTTAGTATCCCGCATGTTGCCCACGGCTCTTTTGCTGATATTCTGCTAGTCGTATAGTCACCCTTTCGCGCCATTCTTCCACCTTGTCCAAGCATCCTACCATCATTTCATCGTTTTGGGCGGGATCGAACCCCGCTACTCGCGCACTACACAGATTCACTTCAGCGGGTATCACGGCTTCCGCCCCGTACGTTAGAGAGAACGGGGTCTCCCTGGTGGATCTTCTGGGAGTTGTGCGGTATGTCCACAAGACATTGGGTAGCTCCTCGGCCTAGTTTCCCTTCGCACCCTGCAGCCTTTTCTTCAACCCATTCACAATCACTTTATTTACGGCCTCGGCTTGACCATTGCTCTGGGGATATGCTGGAGTTAAGTACCTGTTTTTGATACCGAGATCACCACAGAATTCTCGGAATGCCCGACTGTCGAATTGTAGCTCATTGTCCGATATAAGCGAGTTCGGCACCCCGAACCTGGTGATTATATTCTTCCACACGAATTTCTTCACGTCCACATCTCGTATGTTGGCCAGCGCTTCGGCTTCCGTCCACTTGGTAAAATAGTCTATGGCTATCAGAACGAACTTCTGACCACCCGTCACCCGAAGGAATGGACTGATGATGTCCAGCCCCCACTGTGCAAAGGGCCAGGGGCTACTGATCGGGTTCAGATGGCCCGCGGGCTGATGGATTAGAGGGGCATGCTTCTGGCACTGTTCGCACTTCAGCACATACTCGACAGCGTCCTTCTGCATTTGAGGCCACCAGAACCCTTGAGTCATTGCCCGATGTGCCAATGAACGTCCCCTCACATGGTCGCCGCACACTCCATCATGAAGCTCGGCCAATAGCTCACCCACCTTCTCTAGGCGCAAGCACAAAAGGTATGGCCCTCCATAGGACCTTCGATACAATTTCCGGTCTTCCGACAGCCAATATCGAGGAGCCACCCTACAGATCCTGCTGCCCTCCTTTTCATTGCTCGGTAGTCGGTCCTCTACCAGAAAGTTGATGATGGGGTCGATCCAGCACGGCGCAGGGGTTGTGACGGCTGCAACTTCGATCCTTGCATTCCCAGAATCGCTCAGTACTCTGATGCTCGGCTCTGAAATAAGCTCGACTCTAATTAACCTCGGTATCCCCTCGGCTACTGACAATGCCAACGTGGCGAGGGAGTCAGCGTGTCTGTTCTGCATTCGGGCCACTTGGAAAACCTTCACCGAGCTGAACCCGGCCATAACATTCTTCGCCTGCTCTAGGTACGCTTTCATCCGGAGATCTCAGGCCTCAAAACTGCCTTGCACCTGATTAACCACCAAACGCAAATCCGAATACACCTCAACATCCTGAGCACCCAAGCTTGAAGTTGTCCTCAGCCCGACCAGAAAAGCTTCGTATTCTGCCTCGTTGTTGGATGCTTTGAAATCCAATCTAAACGAGTGCTCTAACCATATTCCTTCTGGCGTGATCATGACTACCCCAGCACCGGCCCCCGAGACGTTCGATGTGCCGTCCATGAATACCTTCCACGGGCAGACCTTAAGGCGGCAGACCATCTCCGCTTCCCCTTTAGGCGAAAACTCTGCTATGAAATCTGCAAGGACCTGACCCTTCACCGAGTTTCAGGGTCTGTATCGTATGTCAAAAGATCCAAGTCGTGTTCCCCATTTTGCTATTCGACCCGTGAAATCTGACCTCTTCAATAGTGACCGCAAGGGATACTCGGTCAGAACATATACTGTATGAGCTTGGAAATAGTGCGGCAGCTTTCTGGTAGCGTGTATTAGGGCTAACACAAGCTTCTCCAAAGGTAAGTATCTTGTCTCGGCGTCAACTAAAGTTTTGCTGATGTAGTACACGGGTTGTTGGATTCCTTGGTCCCTCAGTAGCACAGCGCTCACAGCGTGCTCAGATACCGCCAGATACATGAATAATTCCTCACCTGGTTCTGGTGCTGTAAGCATGAGTGCCCGTGCCAAGTAATTCTTTAGATCCGTAAAGGCTTCGTCGCATTCTGCAGTCCACCGAAATCCAGTCCATTTCTTCAGCAGTTGGTAGAATGGTCGGCAGCGATCCGCGAACTTTGAGATGAACCGATTAAGGGCGGCTAGCATCCCGGTCAATACTTACGCTTCGTTCGGGTTGCTCGATGGCTTCAGTCGTTTTACTGCTTCAATTTGGTCGGGGTTGACCTCAATTCCCCACATAGTGATCAGGTACCCTAGGAATTTTCTGGCCCCCACGCCAAACGCGTACTTTTCCGCATTAAGGCGCAACTTGTACTGCCGGAGAACCTCGAAAACCACCTTAAGGTCCCCTATGTGCAGCGCCTCCTGCTTGCTCTTCACCACCATGTCATCGATGTACACTTCGACTGTACGCCCTATCTTGTCTCGGAACATCCTCATCATCATACGCTGATACGTGGTCCCGGTGTTCTTTAGCTCGAAAGGCATCCTCGTGTAGTGATAATTGGCCTCTGGGGAGATGAACGCTATTTTCTCTTGATCCTTGGGCGCCAGGGCAATTTGGTGATACCTTTGGAAAGCATCCAAAAAGCTCATCCTCGGGTGCCCACACGTGGCGTCCACTAGTTGATCAATCTTCGGTACAGGAAAAGGATCCTTCGGGCAGGCTCGGTTCAGATCTGTGAAGTCCACGCAAACCCTCCACGTGCCGTTCTTCTTCTTCACCACCACGGTGTTTGCCAGCCAGTCCGGGAAGAAGATTTCCTTAATCACCCCGGCATCCTTCAATCTTCGAACTTCCGCCTTCACTGCCTAAGCGTGTTCCTAGGCTGATCTCCTCGGCCTCTGCTTCTTAGAGGCGACTGTGGGGTCAACTCCGAGCCTGTGGATGATAAACTCGGGGTCTACTCCGGGCACCTCATATGGACTCCATGCAAAGACATCTACATTCTGCATAAGGAGTAGCAACATCTCTACCTTTTTTCGGTCCTTCATACTTTCCCCTATTTGGAAGTACTTGTCTGCATCCGGCAATATCTTTACCTTGAGCATACTCTCGGCGCACGCGGCGCCCTTCTCCTCTTGCAGGCTATGTAATTGCTATAAAGGAGTCCTTGCTGACGGACATTCGGGCTCGACCTAATCCTTCTAGTCGGTCTGGTTCTTCTTCCAATCTACCATGGTGATCAAACATTGCCTGGCTGCCTGCTGACTTCCTTGTATCACTACGATACTGTACTCGGTATGAAACTTGACCTTCATGTGCAGTGTGGACGGGACAGTCCCTATTTTATGGATCCATGGTCTTCCTAGTATTGCCGTGTATGGGGAGAATGAGGCGACTATGATGAATGTTACCATTACCTCCTTGCCCCCCATGTTCACGGGCAGAGAGATTTGCCCCTCGGGAACCACCACTTTCTCGTCGAACCCGATTAAGGGAGTGTTGTACTTCGAAAGATCTTCATTCTTCAGCCCCAGCCCTTTGAAGAGGTCTGGGTACATAACCTCTGCCCCGCTTCCCTGGTCTATCATTATTCTTTTCACAACGAAGCCGCTTATCCTTGCCGTGACAATCAATGCGTCATCGTGCAGCTGAATGGTTAACTCCAAATCATTATTGTCGAAAGCGATCGACTCTCGGGTAGGTCTAATCTTCTTCGCGAGGGGCGGCGCACCCGTACTTCCCTCCACCGACATTACGATTAATACCTCCTTCCCCCTAGCCATCGAAAGGCCCTTCGGGGCGACGTAGATAACATCAATTACCCCAAAAGGGGGGGAAGGGGATTCCCTCTCGGCGGGGCGCCTTGCCCTACTCCTCGATTCCCGGCATCCGTCACGAATTCCTTCAGGTGTCCGACCTTAACTAGCTGCCCGAGATGATCCCTCAATACTCGGCACAGCTCGGTCGTATGCCCCCTGTCCTTATGGTATGTGCAGTACAGGTTCTGATTCCTCCTAGAGGGGTTGCCAGCCATCCGATTTGGCCACCTAAAATATGGGTCATGTTTGATCTTGTCCACAATTTTATACACGGGCTCCTTGAACGTCACATTCACTTCCCCTACTCATGCCTCTGGTTCTTGAGCTCTCAAATTCATTCCTGCTCTCGGTTGAAAGCCGCTCTACCGAGGACGATCTATCATCTGCGCCTTACCTTTGCTCTGTATTCTGTCATCTTCCAGTAGCTTGTATTCTTCAATGCGCCTCATTAGCTACTGCATATCCTCAGGAGGTTTCTTAGTTAACGATTCCCTCAGCCCTGAATCCTCGGGCAATCCCATTCTAAAGGTGCTCACGGCAATCTTCTAGTTCCCGCCGCCAATCTCGTTGTAGAGCTCCCAGTATCGGCTAGCATAATCATGAAGGGTTTCCCCTGCCCTCATTTTCATAGACAGCAGCGTGTCCACTGGTTGTTGTTCCCGGTTGCATGTTACGAATCGGGTCCCGAACTCCTGTATCAGCTCGGCGAAACTGTGGATGGAGCCCTTGTGCAAACCGTTGAACCACCTTAAAGCTGTGGGACCGAGGCTGGAGGGAAAAACCTTGCACATCAGAGCGTCATTGCGGGTATGCAGAGACATCATTTGGATATAGTGGCTGACGTGCTCCACCGGGTCCGTTTTCCCGCAGTATGAATTGAACGGTAGGCCCGTAAATCTGTCCGGCATTGGCGCCCGTTCAATGTTCGCTGAGAACAGGGACCGAGCTGTCCTTCGCAATGCGCGGCTCATCGCATCCATGGCTACATTCTTTGTCCGCCTTTCCTCTAGGGACCCCGAGCCCCGATTTTCATACTCCCTCGAACAGGAGCGACTTCGTCGTCCGCGAGACTCTCTCGAATGCGAACGGTCTCGGCGCCGATGAGACTCCCTCCAGTGTGAACGCTCCCGGTGTTGGTGGGATCCTGATCCATATGACCCCACTCCGCGCCGTTCCTCCCCGGCGTCAGACCCTCTCCCTCTGTTGCCTTGATCCCTTCTGCGGCACTTGTTTCTTGCTTCCAACTCCAGGTCTTGTACTAACCTGCGCAACCGTTCAAGCTCCTCGTCCCTCTCGTCAAGTTGCTTGTGCCGGGAAGCATGGGATATTGTTCTCCCCGTTTGATACAACCCTTCTCCAAGGCTGGACCGCTCTTCCAGTTGCTCGTAAGCCCGATCCTCGCGTCTCTTCTACTTCCGTTCCTGCCAAGTGAATCCCCGGGAAGACCCTGCCGAGCCACTCTCGGCGTTACTTCCAGACATCTTCCTGCACCCGAGTCTCGGCGGAACCACTGCTTAGTAGGAGTTTCCCACAGACGGCGCCAATTGTTCGGGCCCGAAAGTGAAACCTGTTGGGCTTGGCCTCTCTTGCACTCACAATTTACTTGTATGATGGGTATGAATTTCCTACACTGGGTCGCTCTTTACGCTGAGACTCAATGAGATCACTTTTCTCCTCTCAAGGGCCTGAATCACCTTGCTTTCAGCCTTTTCCCTATCTGTCTTTACTCTTTCTCAGTCTAATTTTTCCAACCCCCATCTTCCCCAAATTTCTCATATTTATAGTCACAATTCAGTGGAGAGGTTTTGATTACTTCCCAGTTAGTGCAACAAGCGGTCCAGTATTATCGATTATAGATGGGTGGTTAGGTGGGAGTGGGAAGCGGTGAGGATGGCTTTGGAACTTGTTTCCCACCTCTGCGACCGCTCCCGGTAGCGGCGCCTCCCGAGGTACTGCCGGGTATGTAAAGGACGTATGTTCCGAACATCGTCTCTCCATCACTGCTCGGGGGAAAGCTTGGGCCCGCAACACGTGCGGGTCTAGGATGGGCCAGTAGGTAGAGATAGTTTGGCTTTATGGGCCACACGCCCAGGCCAGGGTCCAAGGCCCAAAGGGGCCCTGGTGCGGGGACTGTACATCAACTATTTTGTGTTGGCTTTAATTCCGTACCAAATTTGATTGTAATTTTATTCAATCATTTTTCTCTGTATTTATGTGGGGTTTTTAATTGTAAGAGTTGTGTGTGAGAGAATGTGAAGACTCAAGCTTAAATTGAAGAACAAGCTAACCCGTGAAGTAGCCACGTGTAAAGCACATGACTGGAATGCAAAGAGTCATGACAGCCTAGAGTTTTCACAGGTGTCTCGCAGGTAAGGTTTTCCCGCGAAACATTCTGTTTGGCTATTTTGTCATGTTTGCTTTATCAAGTCTTTACCCACACTATATATACCCTCATTACCCACATATCAAAAGGAGTGTTTTTTAGATAGAAAACCTAGAAATACACTTGAAAGTTAGAGATTGTCATACCCACAATCATCTACACCATTTCCTTGTGGTTTTCCTCTACTCCTACCTCTTCACATCCAAATCCTTGAGAGGTTGATAAGCCAAACACTTACCACACCCAATCTGAGTGTATAGTGAGGTTTTGGTGCTGTTGGAAAGTATTGGAAGAAGCCAATCGTTGGCAGATGCAATCGGACTAAATATCGAGATCTTAGAAAGTTAGAGAAGACAAGGTTCTGAGAAGCTAGTTGGTAGCAGGAGCTTGGAGGGCTCAATTGCATAGGGTAGACTAGGCTTGGAGGGTCTTTTATTATTCGTGTACTCCAACTTATTCTCTAGTAGATTAATTTATCGCTTAGAGGGCGGCGAAAAGGTTTATTGCCGAGTTTTTCGGTTTCCTTTTTGATAACACATCTCGGTATTATCTTATATTTGCATTATTCTTCCTTACTCTTTAAGCTTTCATTTTATTGTTGATATTGGTTGAATATGGCTTAGGGTAGTTTTATCGGTTGTTTGCACGCATTTACTCTTATTCCGCACTTAGTTTTAGTTAGAATAAAAGCAACCAAGCTGTAATTTTTAATTGGGGGTCTAAACAAGCTCTTGTGTATTCACACAAATCCAAGCTTTCATAAAAAATCAAGGCTTAACACACAATTTTGACAAAAACCGAAAAACAAGCTGATTGACTGAATTGAAATAGGTGACTGGGGACTACCTCTCACTCTGTCGGTGGTTAGGTGAAGTGGTTGGAATTGAATATGGTATTTCACTACAAACCAAACCGCACGGATTATGTACGTATATCTCACAAAACCCATCCTCCTCATGTAGTCATGCTTTTTGTCTCTCTCTCTCTCACCAAAGTCCAAACCCAGAAACCCACAATCACACCAAACCCAAAAATCCACACCAAACCTAATAATCTAGTAAGCTAGAAACCTAGAAACCCAAATAATCAAAGTATATCTAAGACAAATTGTAGCGAATTTGAAGCAAATTAAGGTCAATCAAAGCTAAGTCTCTTTAACCCTTCATATTTTCTCTTTGATTTGATATTTTGATATATAGGTTTTAATTTTTTTGATATGTGGGTTTGATTTGTTGGATCTATGGGTTTGATTTAGGATTTGTGGGTTTGATTAGTGGATTTTGGCTGTAGGTTATATTTGGGAAATTTGTGGGATTTTTGGTTGTGCCAACTAAACTAAGCCACACTAGTGCCCAAAAATTGGGAAGTCAAAGAACTAATTGTCAGCGATCATGACTAGAGCTAATGAAATGGTAACTAGTTTCTAAGGTATGGTGGCAAGTTTGCCGAATAACTGCATCGTGAACACCCCTAAATGTGAGCATTAAACTTTGGACCTTTTAGTCTAAATTAAATTTCAAAAAAGTTTAGGACCATAATATTTTTTGCAACTACTTGCCACAATTGTGATATGAGCATGACAGAGTGTAATTGGTGAAAAAAATAGTTAGTTCATGTATAAATGATAATTAATTACTTATAATTTGTAACACCAAAATTGTGGGTATAATGATAAATCAGTTATGAAATAATTTGTGATCAGATCTACTCTTAAATTTCGAACAAAGATAAAACTTGCCTCGAAGTCTTTGTCCTTTGCCACGCTATGAAGCATTATTAAATTGAAAGACATTTAATAATATTTAATAACTTACAGCCTGGTCACTGCGAAATCACCTAAACCAGCTGTGATGCGTTGTTTAAATCGAAAGACATTTAATAATATTTAACAACTTACAGCCTGGTCACTGCGAAATCACCTATATCACCGAACTTTATAGAAATTGTGCGAAATTGTGAATAATTTCCCTCTACCTCTCAGCTCACCCTCTTTCTCTCTCATACACACACACGGAGAAAGAACAGTATTCATTCCTTTATTATTAAACAGGAAACTTATCTAGTAGGAATTAAATCAGGCGTTGTTTCAGGAGAGTTTCGATCGGTAAGTTCTCAATTTTCTCACATATATATTCATCACTTTTATATCTTTCCTTTCACTTCGCCCTTGAGATGAAAAATCCACATCAAATTCTTTTCTCTTTCCTTAATTTTCTTCTCTTTTAATATATTTCTCTTCATTTTAATTGAACGTATCTTTTTTTTTTCGTGGATCTATATTATAGCTCAAGATTTACAAGTTTCCATGAGCACCCAAGGAGCCTCAACTTCATCACCGTCTTCTTCTTCAACACCTCGGCAGACATACGAAGTCTTTCTCAGTTTTAGAGGCAAGGACACGCGTAAAAGCTTTACGGATCATCTATATAATGCTTTGATAAGAAAAGGCATTTTTACCTTTAGGGATGATGAAAACCTTGAGAGAGGAAGATCTATCTCACAAGAGCTCATGAAAGCCATAGAGGAATCGAAATTTGCTATAGTAATTCTCTCAATAAACTATGCATTTTCGACATGGTGCTTGGATGAACTAGTGCATATTGTTAGATGCATGGAAGAGACAGGATTGGAAGTTATGCCAATTTTTTACCACATGAATGCATCTGATGTGCGGGAACAGACGGGAACTTTTGCAAAAGCATTTGATGAACACGAAAAAAGAGCCTTAGATGAACACGAAATGGAAAGGTGGAGAAAGGCTTTAAGAGTAGTGGCTAATCTCTCTGGTTGGGATTTAAAAAATAGGTATAATTTTCATGACAAATTTATTTCTCATATATGAACACCCAGTCTTGTTTCATATATCATGAAGTATATAATATAAATAGTTATTAAAATATGTAGCATATTATGCATGAATTGAAATATTGCAACATATACTTGTTAAATTTTTGTTGTATTATTAGAAATAGTATGTGACCTTTTTTTTATTTTTTATTTTTTATACTTAGCGAGACCTCTTCTTTGGACTTAGGTACGCTCCTTTGCAATAATTAAAAAAGAACTATTTTATTTAGGGACATAATTTTTTTTTATTTTATATAATAAGGACATAACTTTCTACGAATTATAAATCTATTGAAATTGTCTATGAAAGTACTAGATGCTAACACCCTAGTACATATTTAGACCCATAATCAATTTTACGGCTTAATACTCAATTAATCCTAAACTATCATTAAAACCAAATTTACGTGATTAGCCTAATTTTCATATTGGATGCATTCAATAAGGTCATAGTATATAAATAGAAGCAAGAAGAAAGATGTGGAATAAGAAATGACAAACCACATGAAAAACACTAAGAAGAATTTTCAAAGAGGAAACCAGTCCCCAATGAAAAATCTCTCCCCTAACACCATCATCTGAATGTCAGCTAGTCTGAATAGTTGTAGTGTCCAGCCCTCCAAGTTCCAGCTAGCAACCGGCTTCACTAAGTCCTTTTTTCATCTAAATTACCAGAGAGACCATTTTTGAACCACCAACGAAAAGCCACCAATATGATTTGGATTTGATATTAGATCCAAATAGTGTCCAGCCCTTCAACAAGCTCATAACACTCAAGGTTTAGTGATGGAGGTGAAAGTTTCAAATTTCTCTCTTAAGTATATGTCATTCGTGTGACAAATGGAGAAGAGAGGATGAAGGAGCCTTTTAATCTAGGCTAAGGCTCTCTCTCTCTCTCTCTCTCTCTCTCTCAAGATGAAATGCTTATGATGAATAAACTCTCTCTAAGTGTATATACCAAGCTTCCATTGATTTCTGAAGTCCAGTATTCACAAGGTGTGTTATTTGGCATATTTGAGAAAGCTGGAAAAAAACATACTAGAGTGCATGACATTTTGTCTACATGCAGCTTGTGGCCTGGTCAAGACCTAGCTAGGTTGCAAGTTTGTTGCGACTGCCCTTTAATAAAAGCTGCTCCTTTGTTTGCCACGTGTCACTTTGTTGCCTAAGTAGGTTGTAGAGGCACTTCCAACAGCTTTGAGAAAGCTTATGTGTATCAAATACAATTATGCTCAGAAAAATACATAAAAATGAGAGAATAAGTACATAAAATTTTTCATTGAATAAGCCAATAAAACTTGTGCTTAAGAGTCTATTATCTTCATTTTATTTTTTTGGTAAATTACAATTTACTATTTGTGATTTTGCCATTTCACAAATTTAGTTCATAAAATTTCAATTTTTATATCCATACCCTTAAAGTTTGGATGGAAATCAAACTATTAGGATTCTACCCAACTTCATAGATGCAAATTCATCCCTCAATTTCATTTCCTTTTTCCTCTTTCTGAAAAATATTTTCACCCGAAAAATATTTTCAATAAAAAATATTTTATGTCAAACCAAACACAGCCTACATGCAATGTGATGTGAGATGTAAATGTGGTTGAGTAAATTCTTTTTAACTTATTTATCTTTTTACCATTTTTTTCTACAAATTTTTATATCTTACATGGGAAATGCATTGTGCAATTAACCTGCTCTATTGCTCAAGATCTAAATCCTGCTTTTTATACTGATTTGCTTTTATTATTATTTTGACTTTTACTATTAAATTGAAACTCCCCCCCCCCCCCTTCCCACCAAAAAAAAAAAATGTTACCTTCAATTTTTAAGCTATGTACTTTAGGTGTAGTGTAGTGCAATACATTAAGTTCTCTAATTAAATTTCAAAACATAGTTGCACTGCATTTAATAATTCTTGAATATAATACCATTGTATTTTATTGGTGAATGCAACATGGTGTTTAATTTAATTTAGGAACCTATTGTACTATACCTAAAATAACAAACCTTAGTTTATCCTATTCTCTTATCTCAAAATTCTTACAGAAACGGACTACCCAATTCCCCAAAAGCAAAAGCATCTCACTTTCATCCAAATGATCACATTCTCACTCAATTCCTTCCTCTTCCTTATTAAAAAGTTTCTTCTTTGGGGGTAGGCAAAAATGATATTAAAATCATGAGAGGTGCAAAATTCTTCTTATCCTTTTCAATTATATTTTAGTTTAATTTCTTTTTATTTATCTCATAGTTTATGATTTTATTTCTTCTTTTTCCTTTAATCTGTTAAATCAATTGGTAGCACTAACTTATCAAAAAAACCTCATACACGTCAGAAATAAAATATTGGCTTTGCCTTTGATATTTGAAGAGCAAATCTTGAAGTTGATGTATGAAAACATTTTTTGTGTTCCCATTGTGTAACTGTGTACATGGGGGTACTTTTTTTAGTTGATTAATACTTTAGATACAAAAGTGATCTTGCATGTTTTTTTTGGCCATAGATCTCTAGTTTGGTTGAGTTTAAATGATTTTAGGGAAAATTACATGTTTCTACCATAAAGTCATAAACTATACTTTATTTTACATTTAACTCTAGAACTACAAGAATTCATGATTAGCCTCCTAAACTAAAACCTATATAGCACTTTTCCCCGCTCGTCAGTTTCTCAGTTAAGTTGGATGGAAAACATAGGACGTGAGTTGCACATGACACTTGTTGACATGGAACCCACTAACCCAATGACCACAATGCCCCCTCATACCCAAAGCAAATGCTTAATTTCCCTTAATTTTGTTTGGTTGGAGAGAAGAAAATGAACAAGATGAACAACAAACCTAGAAAATGAACTATGCCATAGGAGATCAAACAACAAATCAACTACGATGAACAATGAATCCAAATGAATAGCAAACCTAGAGAATGAAATATGCCACACATAGATTAAGCAACTGACTTGTCATGACCCAAATCCATGAAACATGAATTTAGATGCATGACTAACTTGTTGAACTATATAACTCAATAAACATAATTAATCCAAAATAAATTAAAACTCCAAAGAACAATACTCTTAAAAAAAACCTCTTACAAAAATCTAAACTTCACAAATTAAAAATAATCTCCACTATATAAAACATGAATTACAAAATAAAGGTAACTAAAATTTTATAAGTCTTCAAGTAATACTGAAGTCTCCTACAACTTCCACGCTCTACCTTGCACATTATAAAGTGATCCAAAGATTCTATATTTCCAACTACACTTTAATCTGAAAATAGTAATGGATGGGGTAAGCCACACATCTAGTAAGTAATTGTACAGAATACACAACGGAATAGAGTCAAGCAAAGCACGAGTTTGATTTCACAATTTCACTCAAAATATCAAATTTAGTTTTCCAAACATACAAAGAACCACTTAATAAATATATAATCAAATCTTAAAGTCATTCGAAAACACATACAGATAATTGATCAGAGCACAGTGTCACATATACACATCACATATTCTTACATACAATCCTGTGAGTGGATACCAACATCTAACTCCTGTTGGTAAGGAATCAACACATATTCTCACATACAATCTTGTAAGCGAATTTACACATATCTGATCAATTCTAAAAACACTTATCTTGAGTCACATCACAAAACAAAATATATACAAAATAGAATAATTTTCTTAATATTAAAAATTATTCCAAATATAGAGATATATCGAATATCACAATATTGAATTGAAATAGAATTAAAAGATGCTTGACTCCCTTAGGAAACAGATAGGAACCGAGGAATTATATAAATATTTTACAATTCGTGGGTAAGTTTGAAAACCAAATTTGCTAAAAGAAACGTCTTAAATACCATTTGGAAAATAAGAATATGACTTTGAAATCACTTGGTTTTAAACAAACTTAAAGAACAAGAACCATTTTAGAAAACTTACTTTGAAACTCAATTATTTTCTAAAAATAGTTTAGTTTAGAAATCATCTTTTAATTAAGATTCGGACGTTCAAAACGTTATTTAGAATTCAAAGTTTCTCTTTAAAAAATTATTTAATAGTTGAAATTTCTCTTTCAATGATGCAAAAATACTTTTGATAAACTTTAGAAAATATAAGTTTGAAATACAAAACTTTTGAAAACTTTTAACTTCTAAGAACCTAATGGAAGTATAATTACTTACAGCACTTGAGTCGCTCTAGAAGTCCAGCTGAAACACTCTCCAAATAGTCTCAAAATACTCTTAAATAGGACCTATAATCAATCATGGAAATATACTTAACATCCTCTACAAAATATAAAGCTTATAGAACTATACAAATGGACTTGCTAGGATTATACTTTGTTGAATTAATAACACTTTCAACACTAAATTAACGTTTCTCTAACCAATGGTACTCTAATCAATAATACATCCTTGCATTAATTGAAATTCATTTAACCATGAGGAATGCAGTAGCCAACACTTAAGGATTTAATATATAACCCCAATGCAAACGGTGGGCCAAAACCAATATGATTCTGTTCATGAATTTAACATTCATTGACCCTACGGATTTAGTATAAGAATTTTGGTATGAAATCTTAAATCTGTCATTATCCTTTTAAAAAAATTGTAGACATGTTGAACCTAAATGGTTCATTGTGTTTGGGAATAGTCAACACCTAGGCATAGACTATCAAAGCTATCAATAAGAGAAAATAGGACTTTGACAAAATGAGAGCTAGCTAGTGAAACATGTGTGGGGTCGGGTGCAAATTGTTCAGCAATTCGGAATTGACATTATGGTATAGATCAGCAGCCCTAAAGCTCTTAATAGTCCTACGAAAAACGATGCAAGCCTTATTCATGGATATAATAATTTCGACCTTTGTTCTAGAATCCGAACAGTGGCAACCTAGGGTTCAAGAATTATTGAAATAGAGTAAATCGTAATCTAAGAAACTACAAATTCAGCAATCTACACATCACTAAAGTTTTCCACAATAAAATTCAAACTCCTTAATTCTCTGTTTTTAACGGTGAGAAATCATACCTTGAACAATTTGATTGCCTCTTCAATTGTATGTGCTCTAAACTCCAAGGAAAAACACCTCTTAGCCTCTTTGATAAAACCCTTTCTATGAAAACCCTGATTATCTCTTCCTCTACCCTATAGTTCGTATTAGAGATGTGAGATTAATGGGGTAGTGGGCTGCAGTACGATACTAATAAAAAGAATACCTATGGCCCATCAATTATATTTAAAAGAAAATGTAATAATAACCTCTAATAAAAGTGTGTGGGGGTATTAAACTCACTAAGCTGAACAACAAATCCAAATGAACAACAAACCCAAAACATTAACAACAAACCCAGAAAATGAACTGTCACAGAGAGATCAAACAACAAACCCACGATTACAACATCGAATCAAACCCAAACACAAACGTAATCCCAATTCGCCAAACCAACACTCAATTCAACTCTTTATTTCAGTCATCTGCTTTGTAGGCAGCTAGATCTAAAAACCCTTAACCTGAATCTCTAAAATTCTAGGTTAATTCGCTCACACCCAAATAGTAGATCTACAAAACCACTCAATAATTGCAAATTGAAGGAGGTGCTAAAACCCAAACCCTAACCCTAGCACATGCTGTGGTGATGGTCACAATGGTGGGAGAACAACTGCTTTCGATCATGTCCTTGTGAGTTTGTATAGCTAGCTTCTTCCCTTCATTGTTGACGGGTTCGGGTTAGGGTTATAGTATAACTAGATTCTCTCTTCATTGCTGGCGGATTGTGGTTGGGTAATCATGTTTGAGTCTATGTCAAGGTTATTGGGTGTGTGGTTACTATGTGCTTGGCTATTATGTTTGTAGTCTATACATAGAGCAAGAGATAGAGAGATTCAATCTAGATTCGGTGAGAGAGAATTTGGGTCAATGAGAGGGATTTTGGGGAATGATCCAATCTTTTTTTGGTTTTATCACTTTCTCTTATGGTTTCATTTTGGAGAGAGATTCACATTCTCTTTATTCAATTTGGTTAGGTGAGAAATCCAATTTGCGTGCTTTGCTATTAGTTTTTTTTCTTTCCCATTTTTAAGTTACTAATAGTGACGGGCATTTTCATAATTTTAGATGGCATTAGTGGGTTCCATGTCAATAAGTGTTACATGAGTTGCATGTAACTATGTTGTCTATCTAATTTAACTAGAAAAGTGACAGGAGGGGGTAAAGTGTTACGCAGGTTTTAGTTTAAGGGGGCGATCATGCAATCTTGTAGTTCAAGGGAGAAAGTGTAAGATGGGGTATAAATTAGGGTGGAAAAGTGTAATTTCTTTAATATTTTATGGTTGCTTATAGTGATTTTGTTATATTTGATTTCTTGTTATATACTTATATTTAATATTGGGATAATAACACCCCCCATCCCTTGTGGTTTTGGGAAATTACACTCCGCCCCAAACTTGAAGGGAAAAAAAACACTTTCCCACCTTGACATCTAATTGACCAAACTTTGTTAAATTAATATTAAAAACGTTATCTACTAAATTATCCTTTTTTTAAGGGCAAGTTTCAAGAATTATCCTCCATTTAAAAATTAAAATTCATTGTATTAAATTTTTAATTGAAGTGTATTTTAAAATATTAAGTATGAATTTTTTTATTATTATTATTTTAACAGGTTATGGAGAGATTTGCCGTTGCAAGTGTTTTGGTGCTTGATAAATTTTGTATTTCTATTATAAATTTATCAGTTATTTTTTTATTGACCATGGTTAAACTTTTGTAAAGAAATTCTTATAGAAATTTAGAATATTTCGTTATTAATATAAATAAAAGGGGGTTGTTGCAAACCTCAAGGGAGGAGAGTGTTTTTTTCATTCAGGTTTGGGGTTGAGAAATTTTGAGCAAAAAATGACCTTAATAATGTTTGATTGATAGCTTACATTGAAAAAGAAATTACTCAAAATTTCACAATGAAGATGATAATGGATGGATTTTAATTATAAAAGACCACTGTTGATTATAATTTTAATGGAAGATGCCAAATGTTTTTTTTTTTTTTTTTTTTTTTTTTGTTAAATATATCTATGGCAAATAAAAATTTTTTTTTTTTTTTTTTTTTTTTGGTTTAGTCAACTTTGTTAAGCCAAAATTCATTATTTCACATACGGTTTTCTTAGGTTTACTTTTTGTATTTTTTATTGTATTTTTATCGTTACATACTATTTTAAGTAAAAACATATAGTTTTACACACACACACACACACACACACACACAAAATAAAAATAAAAAACTTAAGATAAAACATTTTTCATCCTTTATGTTTATGGTAATTCACAATTCCTCCTTGAACTTCAAAATCAAGTAATTTTTTCCTTAATATTTTGGAAAAGAGCAAATATGTCATATTGTTATTCTCTTACTTAAACCCTAATGAAAGCTTATGATTCTTAAAATATTACATTGTGTAATGTCTAAAATACTTCCACTAAATTTTAACATTCCAAAAATTTTCTTCATGTACTTTGAGTTTTAGATGGTGGTAATGCTTAGAAAGTTGTAATGATAATATAAGATGTTTTATTTATTACCTAGAGAATATTGATTTTCTAGGTTTAAATATTCGAAACTTATAATTTATTTAATGAAAAATTCGATGACACGTGCTTTTTGTTATCTTTTTTTATATATATATATAATTTCTTTTCTTACCTAAAATGGGTGTTCATTAAAAACTAAGTAAACTAAATATTGTACCTACACTCATGTAGAATGATAAAAAAGAAAGTATGAATGAAAAAATTTTCATTATGTATGGTTAAAGGTATTTAATGAAAAGTTTCAATTGTAACATATGACATCATTCATTACGAAAATTTAAATATTGTGACATGTCTTAGCAAAATCTAGTTGTTTATTGTTGGATAATGATGATATTCATTAATATTCTTAGAAGTTTTTAATGACTGGATATTGTCTTTAGTAAATAAGTACTAAAATACTATTATAGTAAAATAGATATTCATATGTTCAATAGCTACCATAACTTTGTGTGTGATAAAAATTCTTATACGAACTTTGTACAACATACATTTTTTATGTATATAATTTCATACTTCTTCAAGTAAAAATTTTATCTTAATTTTCTCACTTAAGAGATAGCTGGCATGTGTCACAACTCTAATTAGTCTTTGTGAAAAAAGGGAATTTTTAACTCTACAAAAGAGTGTACAGGTTGGATGTCCACCAGCTTCATATGCATGACATCTGTCCAATCCGATCACTGATTAAATTGGTTAGTGCATAGACTGCTACATCTTAGAGCATCCGTATCAGCCATGCTAAATGTGCCAAATGCCAAATATTTGGCACATTTAGCACACAAAACACAAAAAACTTCATTTATTAGATGTTCCAAATCTTATTATTTTTGCCACATGTGAACAGTACCCTCACAAATTTACCACTGTACGGACAGCTGTGGCATAAGTTTTTATTGTTTTTTTATTCCACTTTCTCTCTCATCTCTCCGTCAGTCTCACTCTCACCATCAACCCCTAATCCTCTCCTCCCAAACCCCACTCTGTCTCTCTATCTCCCACTCCCTATTTCTCTCAGCGCCGTCGCCCTGCTCGGCCTCGGCGCCTCCGTGCTCACCAAGACGCTGACATTCGCTGCCGCGTTCTCCGCCTTCGGAGATCCGATCCCGTGGCTCAACGTGCTCGCTTTCTTCATTGCCCACGAGTTCATCAAGACCGGGCTCGGGAACCGAATTGCTAACCAGCTCGTCGTGGGTGCAAATTTGACTTTCAACATGATCAAGCAGACGATCAGGTGGACCGATTGGGCCAAGGTGGCGATCGTGCCTGAGTTGGTGTCGTTGATTGTTGGGGTGATTTGTAATGGGTCCGGTGGTATAGGTGTGGGGTTTTGATTTGTGGGAGTGGGTTTTGGGTCGTGGTGGTGTAGTGGTGGCGTGGGGCCGTGGTTGTGGCTGGGTATTGATCAATCAAAGATCTCTCTCTGCCTCCAAACCAAATATTATTTTGGGTCGTGGTTGTGGCTGAGTTTTGGGTTGTGGTGGTTGTGGCTAAGTTGTAAATAATATTTGGGTCGTGGTTGTGGCTGAGTTTTGGGTCGTGGTGGTTGTGGCTGAGTTGTAAATAATATTTGGGTCGTGGTTGTGGCTGAGTTTTGGGTCGTGGTGGCTGTGGCTGAGTTGTAAATATTATTTTAATATGTAGGAAATATTATTTTAATGTATAGAATTGAATGATAAAACATCTGATAAATGAGATGTTGTAAAATGATGTGGTAAAATAATAAAGTAGGTCTTTAATGTGACAAAATGACATAATTTTTGCCACATCTACTGTAAATGCTCTTATTCTCACAGAACAGAGGCCCTACATGTGGATCTTTTACGTGTCACATTAATTACGTGAGAGAAGTGTTATACACTAGATGTACCAATAATTGTCCAAGGATAGAATCAAAGAAGTTAAAAAACATAGTTGATTCGTTGGATCCAGCTTTAAAGTGGGACCAGCATTTTATGAGGTCCCACAGACAACTACTAAATTTTTTTTTTTTCCCACATTTTGAGTCCTGGCGAGAAATTTTAATGGACTTTTTAATATTAAATATCATTTAGTAGTTTCATGAGGCTGAATTCTGGTTTCAACTTTTATCCTGTCTAAGTTGTTACCATGAAAATAATTCTGTGGATCAATATTCTCTATGATTAATGAGGGAGTAGAAAAAGAAAGAACGAGGATTTAATATAAACACACACCACAACACTTGAAATATTAAAGTTTGAAAAGGATCACGCCAATTTTACTGTACCATAATAATCAATGTGATTAGTAGTACACTAACAACTTAATAAATAGAAGTTTAATTCTTTGTCTTATAAAATTCACATCAATTTTTGAGATTTATAGAGTAAATTTGTAGCAAACTTGTATATTTTTTTAATAATTTGATAGTTATAACAAGGGAAAAAGATTTTTTCTCTAATTCTTCTAATAAAATAAACTAGATAATACTACTGAATTACAAGACTTTTTAACATCATTCATTAATTATATGATGGCTTTTGATTGCATATATTGTTAGGGTTATATTTTCTATGTAATTGACTTATCTTTTGACAAAACGCATTTTACTTGTAAATTGGGTAGATCTAAATTGGATTTGATACATATCAAGTGGTTGTTTTAAAGACATAAAGATTGATCCAAAAAACAAATGAAGAAAAGCTATTTTACTGAAACTCGACATATAACTCGACAAAAAGCATCTATCGAGATTTACTGGGCAAGCTTGACACCAACTCGACACTAACTCGAACTATCGAGCTTTACGAATTCAGAATTTCCAAATCTGAATTTCGGCCCATTTTAATGTATTTGTTTAGGGTTTCTTTTCTCACAACCCTAGACATATATAAAGCTTATTTTAAGAACCGTCACCCATGAATACAAAAACCAAGAATTTATTTTCCTCTACGAGAAGATACTACGTTTGTACACCATAGGGTTTTGTAACCAAGTGCTTCCTGATCTTCATTATTTATAAAGTGAATAACTTTGCAGCTAACAAAAATCATTCAAGTTGCTAGAGTTAGTCACATATTGGATATTTGTGCTTCAAAGAAAAGAAGGCTATTACAAGATCAAGTCCAATTGAGTATTGGAGTGAAGGTTCAATTGTAGCTTAGTATTTTGGAATAAGCTAGGATAGTAATAAGATTTCTCATATTTGTAACCACTTGATTATTGATTAATGGATTTTTGAGAATGGTGACCTTAAATTCATCTGGTAGAGTTTTTGCCTTGCAAAAAATTTTCCCCATTTGTCAACAAATTACCGTGTCAATTTAATTTCCACTGCATTTAGTTTATTTGGTGATTTGTTAGTGTCTCCACGATTTGCATGTAATTTGACTTAATTAATCAATTTAGGTAATTGAATTAATTTACCAGGGTCAAGCTATCTTAACCCAACATATATGTTCTTTCATGGATAACCTCTATGTGGACCCATCCAGCAGTCTAGTTAGCTAAGGTAGCACACTTTCAATCTAGTGCTAAATGCCTTCTAATCTTTTGAATGAGACATTTACTAGTCCCATTATAGTTCCAATTTTATTCACTTCACTTTCGTATTAGTCAAGGAAGTAGGAACACAGTTTTTGTTATTGAATAAAAAAAGGGACTTATAGGTGCGGTCATTGTCCGAGCCCACTTAAACCTAAATTTGACATAATGTGAGACCATCCAAACTATCAACCTTGGACACACAAGACAAAGTGCTGAGGGCTTCCTACTACTAAGCACTTTTGCAGGTGGCAGAAGTATGAAACACACAAATCAAACATAATTAAGCATTTTCATGTTTTGGTCAAAACTACCAACCATAGGTTTGTCCAGGACTGTACTTGGATAACATTAGTCCTGTTTATGATGCATTTTCTTAACACGCGTGTCTGGATTAGTTTGTTATTAAAAGTTTATTTTCTTACTTGTTGAAATTTGACAGAATTACAGTTTTAAACTCGTAAATGAGGTTTGGCATATTCTATTTTATGTTTCCGATAGGAAATCTTTTTTCTTTTCTTTAAATAATAATAATAAGAAGTCTGCATTGTTATCTGCAAGTGTTTGTGTGTTACTGTTCATGAGTCATGCTTCATATTATCTGGATCTAAAGAACTAGTCATNAGCGATCTTATAAAGGATTGTGTAATAAAGCATCAAAACTAACTTGATTGAACATAAAATTTTATACCTATTTAGTTTAATAAAATGCTAATTCATTCTTGACACAATAATTTGATATGTTTGGCACCATTTTCCTTTTTCCTTATCTTGTTTGTGTGATTGTGTCATTGAAACTTGGAATAAATGTGAAAAAAGGTGGCAAAGGATCCGAGCGGGAAAGAGATAAATGCATTAGCACAACACAAACAGAATCTGCTGACACCATCAACAACATTATTCTTCAATACCCTCTATGATCCATATAGGGAAGGAGCTGACTTCGTTTGTGGATACCCCTTTAGCTTGAGAGAAGGAGTGTCTACTGCCATCTCTCATGGGCTTTGGCTCAACATTCCTGACTATGATGCCCCTACTCAGCTTGTCAAGCCTCGTGTGCGCAACACCAGTTTAAGTTTCTTATCACTCTTAGCAAGGCTTGCTGTTGCTTCTTATATTGGTTTGTCATTGCTGAACTATGATTTTTATTTATTTATTGGTTGTTATCTGTATTATATCACAAAAGGTTCTGTTTTAATGCATTTGGTAATATATATGCTATATTGTATTTTTCTCAATCAACTTTCAACTTTGTGTTATTCTTTTCCTTGGCTGCCAAATAGAGGTGAAGTTTATTATCTGACTTTAAAAGTTGTAGGGAATGATTCCTTAGTATTGTTGGAATAGACATATTTTAAGTCTATGACTTCTCTTTTATTATGGTTTGGACTTTGGATTATTGCTGCATTTTTTTCCTGATGTTTTTAAGTTCTCTAATAATTTCCAGGACTCTCACTAATTGAATTTTGGTGTGTGTGTGTGTGTTTGTAAAAGCTGCTTGTAAACTTGTATGACCTTGAATGACCTATTTCAATCACCTTCTTTTGAATGATTCAAGTCACAATTAGTGACTCACTGATCTTACTGTACATCAACTTGCTATTTATAAATAGGATATTTGAAGAATTATCCTAATTTATTACAGCATTCCCAGTTGATTGCTATAACATCTAAGATGTGGCTAGTGGGCTCAATTTGTAGGATATAGATATTTAATACCAATCGCCTCTTCCAGACCTTGCAGAAGGGGGAGTTTTTGTACACCGATATGACATTTTAATGCCTTTTGAATTTGGTTTTTCAGGTGATTTGTGACCATTTGAATCTAGGGGTGAAGACAGGGTTGCCATACATTTGGCATAGCAAGGCAAGCAACCCATTTGTTAATTTGAAGAAGGAATACAAGGGCATATACTTGCAGGAGATCATTCCATTCTTCCAGTCTATCGTTTTCTCAAAAAAAGTGCACAACCGTGCAGGAATGCTATGTTGAGCTCTCAAAGTTGGTCAAGGTAAAGCTTGGCTATGTTGATCATTACTTTCAGCAGCTTGGGGATGCCATGCTTACCTGGATTGAAGCCTGGGAGGAGCTCAATCGGCCAAAAGAAGCATCCGCTGCTGCAGAGCCCAAAAGTTTGAAGAAGAGCCCTCTCCCAAATCAAAGTAGACAGCATTTAATTCCCTCTCATTGTTTTAGTATTATTTCATTCTGCTTTACCATCTTTTCCTTTTAAACTTTGGTTCCTACTTCCTTATGTTTTATTTATCAGTGTTGCTGGTGTATTACTTTGTACCTCTATGTTTTTTGTATCAATTAGAGTGGTGTTATCCTCACCAAATGAGGACATGAGGTTCTTTCAATTAGTATCTTTTGATTTAATGGAAGTAAAAATGAGAGTTTTGTACATTGGATACTACCTTTTACATAATAGAATTAGCATGTTAGAGATCATTAAACCGTGATTTTTTTTTTTTTTTCTTAAATTTCCTTTGCGAAGGTGGGGAGGACTAAAGTGATAAGAGGAGATGAAAATGCAGTGCAGCATCATCGAACATACCCTTTGGTGTCCATAAATCAAATGATTGAAATTAAACACTTTTGAGTATAGTGAAGTACAGTTGACATGGTACTCCAAACCATTTACTATTGAAGAATGAACTTTTTCACATGGTTTTTGACTTTATGTCATATTTTGTATTAAGTAACTTATTTTTATTGGTGTAGAATATCATGTCACTATATTCTTTATATGTCTTATCGTTTGATTTAATGAAAGTAAAAAATGGGAATTGTTTACACTAGATATTACCTCTTTTATAATAGGCTTACATAATAGGATTGGCATGTCAAAGATCAATAAACTATGAATTTCTTCTTCTTTTTTTAATTTGAATTTTCTTTGATAAGGTAGGGAGTACTAAAATGTGGTATAGTTGACATGGTACTCCAAACCATTTAATATTGGATAATGAACTTTTTTTACATGGTTTTTTTACTTTATTTCATGTTTTTGTGTTAAATGACTTGTTTTTATTGGTGTATAATATCATGTCACCCTACCCCAAAAACCTAATAGTCTCTCTTGACATGAAGGTGCAAGGTTACTATTGCAAAAGCAGGCTTATATTACACGGAGCCAAAAGAAATATGGAGCATGAGAAACATAATTTTACGGCTATGTGCATGTGGTTTTGTGTAGCAATTTTTTAAACAAAAAGTGGTTACTAGCTTATCAAATTGCAACTTTATGATATTTACCCCAAAGCTTGAAAAATTCCAATTCACATTAGAGATAGGTCAGTGACAATAATTATCTCCGGCATATGGCATCATCTCTCACAATATTTGGACCCCACAATGCATATACTGGATGCACAAAATACCTTCTCAATTAGTGGAGGTGTTTAAGTTGGCTCATGCGATTTCACTAGAATGCTTGCTACATTCCACCGAAAGATCACATTTTTTCTCCTTTTGTATTCATGTGCGCTGCGAAACTTTCTCATGTAATGTGAACCGTTGCCTATCCATTTCATTTCAAATATTCCATTTCTTCCACACGTGCCTCACTTCTACTTTGAAATAGTGTCATTGTCACATATTAGATTGAGCATAGCTTGGCTTCAAATGCTGGACTTCTACTAAAAGTATACCGTAGAACTTTTCATTTTAAGGTTGACCAGATACAGACAACCATAAGTTAGGCAGAAACACCATCCCAAGCCAACTGTGCAAACCTTCATACACTTCAATCAAGGTTTAGAACACATTACCTATGTAATGTAACCAACTGAGCTAAGTAATCAGCATATTTGTGTCTGTTTAGTATTGTTGCAATAGAACATTAATTGAAAATTTTAGCATTTTGAGTGTGTGGAAAATTATAATGAATAGTGATTTAAAGTTATGGATTTATAAGATATGATCAATTAATTATAGATTTTTTTCTTAAAAATTCAAAAATTCCATCTAAGGCCCTTCTAGCTTCTAGAAAAGGTTTCTTTCCAACTCCAATATTTTTTTATTAAATGTAAATTTTGAAAATCTAACCGTTGAATTATACTTTCTTTATGCTTTTAACATGCAAGTCAAATTTCGTTCAAATAAAATGTTATTCACTATTTGATCAATAAACATATATTTTATGCATACTTTTATACCACAAAAACTTAAAATTTTACATTTGATTAATGACATAGCTATTGATATTTGATTTTCTTGAAATTTTGCAAACACAAAGGACATAATAAAATCATGCAATCCAATGGTTAGATTTTCAAAATCCACATACAAGTATTTGAAGGGTTTCTCTCCAAACTTGTCCGCCCTTAAAGCTCTCTAGCAAACTTTATATCTAAAAAAATTGCAATAATATTGTTCATTTTTGGTAATCCTAATCTAACTATGCTGTTCCTCAAAAAATAAAAAATAAAAAATAAAAATCTAACTATGCTCTTAATTCTTATCACTTTGCGTGTAATTTACGCCAAACATTGTCTTATTCGTGATAGATATTAGACATACGTCCGTGTACACATTAGCTTCTATGACCCAAATTTCTTCATTGTGAATCTGTGATTGGTATTTGGACAAACTAGCCATTACAGCCGCCCACCAAAATTCCACATTTTTCTTTCTTACGTCAATCTCATAAATAAAAAATAAAAAATAAAAAAAGTAAAACACGCTCTTCATACGCTTTTCATCTTTGTTTTCTACCTAACAAAAGTGAATAAAGTAGTATTAAGTTCTTGGAATTATTCTACATGGCTCCAATGCAAAACAACCTAATGTTATTACTAGGTTCTTCTAGTTCATCAGCAGCTTCTACTTCTTCATTAAACTTAGAGAATTTTAATTCTCAGAATATTTTTCATGGTGCCAACAAGGAGGACAAAATGAAAGCAGAAACCAGAATTCAACATCATGAAGCTAATAACATTTCTGAGAGGGGAGAAAAAGTTACAAAAGGAGACAAGAAGGTCAAAAGGCACAGATTTGCATTTCAAACAAGGAGCCATGTTGATATACTCGATGATGGGTACAGATGGAGGAAATATGGGCAAAAGGCAGTGAAGAATAGTAAATTTCCGAGGTTTGTTATCTTTTTCTAATCATCTTTTAGTTCCCTTGGCTTCAAATTATGGTCATATATTGAGGGTTATGATCAAATTATGTGTAGTATAACTCTGTGATGTTTGCCTCATTTCATTTTTTATTATATTAATATCTTTATAATTTTATCATTAGATTCCATATTCTTTTTGTTTGTAAGACATACGCCAAATTTCATGTCTATTGAAGTTAATATTTGAAATATAAATATTTTATGATTAGCTTCATCATTCTCTGTGATTCCACTTGATGGAAAACTCTCATTAAGTAAAGAAAGATGATTTAGCTTGATTGTTCCTTTTTCCAATCAGAATTTAAGCACAATTGTTTATGTTACCATGCATGCCCCGTGTACCTTTTGCATGATTGCATGTATCTAAGTAAGCATAATACATTCTTGTCTCTTGATGGGTTTTAAATCGGAAATTGGGAATCATTCTCATGTTGAGCCTTTCATCTAATACAGTATTTAGGACTGATACAAGATAGGTCTGTGTAGTTTCATTCGATTCTCCAACCCCAACTGAGTAGTTTAGGTTTGAAAACAGTGGTTTAACCATTGATGTCTAAGCTGCTCACTTAGTTATGGAGCATAAGGTTCTACAACAACGAACAAAGCCTTAGTCTCAAAATTTTGAGGTTAGCTATAAATTCTCAAAATATTAGTTAAGGTCAATCATATGTATTATTTTTCCCCATTTTACTCTATCAAAGATTCTAAAATCATATTCACTCCCTCAATTGACATGTCTTTTTTTTTTTTTCTTTTAATCTCTTCTACTAATGTAATTTTGGATCTTTCTCTATAGTATTACATTCCCTCGATTTGGACAAACTCGCTCTTTCTTATTTGTGCATTAGTTACTCTCCTTTGCACATAACCAAAACATCATAAGCGGCTCTCCATTATCTTTTCATCAATAGGGGTTACTCCTATTTCTAGGCAAATTTTCTCATTTCAAATCTTATTTTTCCGTGTATTTTCACTTATCCATCTTAACATTCTCATTTCAACCATACTATTTTATGGAGCACAAGGTCCTTAGAGCTGAAAATTAGGATTCATGCAAAGGAGGCTAGTACCATTTAACGTGTAGAACTTATACCTTAACCATTTTTTAACTTATTGACAGATTCATTTTTGTGGGGGGAAATAGTGGATGCAGATACGTGATTATCTTGGGTACTGTGTGGTACTGGGATAAAGCCCCCATTCATTGAATCTGATTGCTCCAAAAGAAGCATTCTTTATAATTATGTTCGACAAACTTAGTTTACTTTTCTTCTAATCGAGAAGTTATATTTCAATTAACACTAATTTAGAGGCTGTTTGGTACATTATTTTAAACACATATTTTCAATTTTTAAATAATATTTTACACATTTTTTTACACATACGTTTTTTACTGAAAACTATTATTTAAACACACGTACCAAACAGGCTCTTATTTTATAATAATTGGTTGAAAAGTGAGATCATATGTTCAAGACCCACTGAGCGAGTGAGCATATAACTTACCACTAAAAAAATTAACTTGTCTACTTTTGCTCAATTGACTTAAATGAGCAGAATTTGCTTATCTTCTTTTCTTTTTTCTTTTTCTTTTTTTTTTTTTTTTTTTGAGAAAAAATTTCATTTTATCTTTGTTACATAATTGTCAGCAAAAATTCACATAATTGGACACTAGCATGCTAAGGCCCTATTTCGTTTGTTGTCATCTTCACGGTGGATCAGGCCTATCTCTAAACTTTTTTCTTTTTTCTTTTTTTTGGGTGAGAATCACCTATCTCTGAACTCAAATGAGATCTTTTAAGTCTTTTTATTTTATTTATTAACTTTCAGAAAAAAAAAAATATATATATATATATATATTAACTAGTATACTTATTCCAAGAGAAAGAAAGTAGAACATTTAAAAGGTTCACATAGTTTATAACAAATACAAATCCTCCATCTTCTGTTTGTGTTCCATTCTATACTCCACCTATTACAACTTGTCATATATTTATTTAACTTTTCTTATATAATAACTACAATTTAAAATGAAAAAAAAAAATATATATATATATATATATCAATCAATCAATCTCATGGCATATCGTGATTGGTGGAACATAGAATAATATACAAAAAGTGGAACAGAGAATTTGTATTCACTCATAACCAAAATTTATACTACAAATCAACCGGCCAAAGAAAATTGCATTTGCCAATACTATATATATATATATATATATTACAAGGCAAATGCATTAAAAAATGTACAATTCTTATCATAATCAAGAACTTTGTGACTAGTTAGTAGCTCGACCTGAAATCATTCATGTGTGCTCAACATGTTAGCATCTCAGTGAGCTTGATTTGCATTGTTGGCCTACTTCCACAACCATTCCTTATCTCTTAAATTGCTTCCATTCATTCTTAAATTCCTCGCCAACTATTATGGTCTTGGTTTTTGCATAGCAAACCTCTACTGTGTGTTACCATTTTAGTGAGAATTGATACACAACCCGGTTGTCTTTTTTCATTCTTTCATGAGGAACATTTATAATGCATGACAAATTTTCAAAAACAATACTATTATCTTGCAGAAAATGAACTGATTTTGTGTCATTTTTTTTCCAGGAGTTACTACAGGTGTACTCATAAAGGCTGCAATGTCAAGAAGCAAATCCAACGCCTTTCCAAAGATGAAGAGATTGTGGTGACAACCTATGAAGGGATGCATTCACATCCACTAGAGAAGACTACTGATAGCTTTGAACAGATCTTGCAACAGTTACAAACACCAGCTCCCTCATGAAGTACGCCATGTCAAAAACCATTGCAGAGTGTCTCAATGCACACAATTTCTAATTAATGTACTGTTCTACTAATATGTTCAAGTATATGCATAGCGTGCAACATGAGATGAATATGGAAAGCAACCGATCTTATTTGTAAATCATTTATCCTAAACATGATATTGAAACTTTTGAATAAAAGAAACATCAATTCCTCAACATCTATTTGAAAATAAAAAAGGATTGATAGAGACAATTGATTGTTACTAGCACCCAAACTGGTTCAAATCATAAAATATCAAAATGAGAGAGGGAGAGAGACATTTCATGTTGGAACTAGGATCATTTCATGTTCATCTCTATATCCACCAAAGCTCCTCATTGGAACAATGCAAATTGCATACACAATTGAAGCAATAGCAAGCCAACCCATCACAACCATCCACCTTCTCCCATTACCGCTTCCACCATAAGAATCTCTTCTCATCTCCACACTTGCCACCACTTTCTTTTCCTCCTCCACTCCTACCTCTCCTTTCACATATTCATCACGCACAGAAAAAGAAGACAATGAAGACAACGACGAAGATGAAGAACAACAGCACTGAAAACAAACAGGCAATACATTGCTGATCATCCCACCAGTTTCATTTTCATGATCATCATCATCAGAATCACAAAAGGACACTGATCTCACTTCACTCTCTTGAGCCAAACCATTACATATCTTCTCTTCCATCCAAAACTCATCTCAGTTTCACTCTCATCCGCCTCAAAAAGCCGCCGCCCTTTCAACCTTCCACTCTCAATGACTGCTTTTCTTTCTCTACGTATCTCTTCCATTACCAAATCATTGGTCCTCACTTTCCATGCTCCTTCTGGAGGAGACGGTCTTTGTTGAAGTGAAGACATGAGGCTTCTTGGAGAGCTGTCTAGCCTTTGAAGAGATTTAGCCATGTGGTTAGAGTTTGTTGAATATCTTCGTAGGGTTCTTGGGTGAGACTGATTGTAGGAATGCCAATTTTGTTGTAAAACCATGAACTGGTGGTGCAGTTTATCTTGTTCTCTTTTCTTTTCTATATGATAGCCTTTCATGGTGGGGTCCCTTTCTCCTTTTTTGCTCATTTGATCATGGCTTGTGCTTCGTGTGGTTTTTGAATGGAAGAAGTGAGAGAGAGGCTGATTTTGATTTGAATGTGTAGAGATTATAGCGGGATAAGAACAACCACCCACGTTTTGATTTTATATTTTGAATTTTGTTTTGAAGAAGTTGGGATAAATAAGAATCTACATTAGTTACAATTAAAATTAAAAAAAAAAAAAAAAAAAAAGAGGTTACATGCTTGAATCCACCACACTATCAGTCTATGGAATTTATTGGATGTTTCATAGTCATGGGCATAGAGTAATTTACAACAGTTGACAACACATGTTGTAATTTTTCTATAATAAAAGTAATGTCAATAATAAAATCATGTTAAAGAAATATAACATCAATCACAACTTATCACTTGGGAAAGAAAATCTTTCCATTTAAATTCTCTAATTCTCTCTAATTTTTAGCATCGAAAGACGTATCTAGCATTTAAAAAATTCAATGGTTTAACAATCCCCATTTAAACCACACAAAATCAAGTAATGATGTGAATCACAAATCTGGCTAAAAATTGGGAAAAATGAAGAGGATCTTCTCTCCTTAATAAATTATGATTTTTTTTTTTTTTTAATCTCTGTAGCATCTCTTACTCCTTTAGTATCAAATTTGGACCATCAAGCAGGTCTTAATTTATAGATAAGATTTATCTTAAAAGCATGACTAGCAATCTTTAAAGTTTTCCCTTTTTTTCTTCATAGGATCTGATGAATGATTATTACTTTTGCTTTATTTTTTTATGGGAATTACTTTTGCTTTTAATTCTCTGTCGTTGGTGATGAATCACTTATTGTTTTTTTACGTGTGGTTCTCCACTTATCAGAACCTCATATGCTGAAGTGAACAACTGAACTAATGCAGACAATAATGAGTTATACCCTTTTCTTCTTCATGATAAAATCAAAAAATTATAAATTGACTACGACCTAAATTATTAGATTTCCAAATGATGTAGCTTTAATAGGAGTGAGGCATTGTAGTGCATATACCACATGGTCCTGGCAGCTATAATGGTAATTGTCTTCCTTTTTATCTCCCGTTTAACTTTACAGGACAGACTAAATGCCTATTCCCCACCACCCATGATCACAAAAGAGTAATGTACCCATGGGGGGTCTCTAGCATATAATATATCACATCATCTATAACTATTATTCCTGATATTCAACAAGGGATACCGCAATTACATAAAGAAACTACCACCTTTCTTGGCATTGGTGTAGGACCAAGCTTATTTGCTAACTATTATTCTACAACTTATTGAAGTGATCAATTGACTGTGAATGGTGCATTCGCGTGATTAGTGATCACTTTCGCATAAACTCACCACTCACAGTCAACAACTTCAACAAGTTGTGGCAAATATTACTTGGTTAATATTGATTTATTGGATTTACAGTCATGCAGCAAATAATAACAACTGTGCACTGTGGCTTCCTGAATAAGTTCTTTGTTTATTTGAAAGAGCTTTATGGTCAAAAACATCATCATGCGCTTCGGCACCACAATATTTCTTAGTTCCTTTGCTTTTTCCTCTCTTTTTTTTTTTTTTTTCTCATAACTCATTATTGTTTGTAACTTTGTACCCTAAAATAAGAGCATTATGATACTAAACTTGAGTTAATTTCCAAGTGTCGCCTCCACTTCATGTCAGCTCCGTTTAAGAGTAGTAAAGTTTTCTCAACAAGCACAGGAAATTGTATAGAAAGCAAAAAAAAGTGGCTTTTTAGCATGCATGCGCTAAAGAATCCTTTTTCCGTTTCTTACTGAAAACACATATAACTCAATAGTCAGACATGAATAACAATGAATGAACAAGAACATGACAATTCCAACCAGCATGCATCATAACTTAAGATTCAATAGCAATGCGGCAAATTCCAGTTGCAGAAATTTTGGTGTCTCTCTCTAACAAGCTAGTGTTATCTTAACTTCAATATTAGGAACAATAATATATCCACTGCAGGTCAGTTTCTTCTTGTCAAAATTCTTTAATTTCCTACACAGAACTTACGACTGATTCCTCTTGTCAATCCTCTATTTCAAAAGCTACCCTCAGAAAGGCTGCTCAGCTTCCACTTTTTGGGTTTGAAATTGAAATGTCCTCCATTATCCCTTTCCCATCCACAGCATCAAAGAAGAAGAAATTTTTTAGGGGGTCCCCTTTGCCTGATATTGCTTTGATAACCTCCTAATAAGTTCAACACTAAACTATGTCAAAATAATGTCTTAAATGTTAAAAACATGACAACAAAGTGGTTCGATATGGCACCTGTCCAAGGATTCCCCCAATGACAGCACAAACTGGAGGGAATTCTCTTGTACCCGTTACCAATCTTTCAAGAAGTGCATCAGGAATATGAGATTCATTCAATGACTGCCACAATATCATGCAAGCAGGAGTGAGAAGATGAACAACACAATCATAAAACATAAGCAAAAAATTCCAAATACCATACATTTGCCTCACAAAGCTCCTTTTTCAGCTTCAGAACACCAGGAAGATCTGCAATCGAAACGTCTCCTGGATGGCGCCCATCAGCCTCAAACTTTTCTATCACTGGAACAAGAGAGAGGATAATTTAGTAATTATCCTATTGATATAGATGATTTGGAACCTATTACATTCAATCTTAAAAAGTACAAATGAAATCAAAAAAGGCATATTAAATTTGTAACTAGAAAACGCCAAAAGCAGCCTTCAACTTCTTATCCAAAGTGTTCAAACTTAATTAAGTAATGGTACAAGGACCAGGTATAGCAAATGAATTGGTAGTATCTTGTGAAAGTAGGAAATTAGCAGCATTTTTTTGGAAAAAAAAGGGGGGAAAGGAGGGGGGGTCTAAAAAACAAGCTTTCTCAGTTTCATTTCAAAGATAAAAAAGCAAAAAATCGTGAGCTCGTATTTGCTTCGCTTTGCTTTGCTTATTCTTCACTATTCATAAAACGCAGCACTTCGAGCTTTCTAGGGTCTCTCTCTCTCTCTCTCTCTCTCTCTCTGCGCTTTGAATTAGGGTTTGTAAAACAGGTTACAGCTAGGAATGGACGGAGAAGAGTTGACTGAGCAAGAGACTGCTCTCTACGATCGCCAAATTAGGGTTTGGGGCGCTGATGCTCAAAGAAGGTAATTTTTTTTTTTTCCAAAATTTCGTTTTTCATTTTGTGATTTTATTCATTGAGTTCGTTTTTAGCTAGCTCTGGTTTGATTTATTTTTATTTTTTAAATTTAAATTTAAATTTTATTTTAATAATTCAATAATGTGATATATAACGCGTGAACATCAGCTAGTAATAGTAATTCCTATTAATTTCATAATTTTGTTTAGCCATATTATGAAGTTGCAATTTTTAATTTTTTAACTAACAATTTTATTTTATTTGCTTGTTTTAGATTGAGCAAATCTCATATATTAGTCTGTGGAATGAAAGGGACTGTTGCTGAGGTAGTTCTTAATTTATTAATTTTTTTTTTTAATGTTGTTAGAGTAATGGTTAAATGATTATTCATTGTTTTGTGACAATTTAAGCATTTGGAATAATCGGTAATTTATTACAGTATCAGAGTGGTCATGGGTTCTCTCTCATTTAAAAAAAAAAAAAAAAATCATGTCTTGGGTTCTACACTACTTCTAGGAAGCACAAACACTTCATTGGGGTGCGGTGTCGTATTCACGTCGTATTAGTGCCATACCTGTCACGTCATGTTATAATTTTTCAGAAATTTCTTGGATTGCCGTGTCGTACCCATCTCTGTACCCATACTCATGTTCTTGTCCGAGCTTCCTAGGTTCTATTAATTAAGGAGTCTGGGCCTATACATGGGGGGAGTGGCATTATAATTATGGTGTAATGATTATGTTTGCCATTTCCTAATGATTTGAGGCAATAGGTAATTTATCATATGTATTGCTAAATGTTGGTATATTCATTCTTATTTACTCATTTCAATTATTATGGTAATTATTGTTTGGTGTTGATTTATGTAAGCTTTTTTTTTTTTTTTTTTTTTTTTTTTTTTTTTTTTGTCGGTAGTTTTGCAAGAACATTGTTCTAGCAGGGGTTGGTAGTTTGACATTGGTGGATGATCGGGTAGCGACCGATGAAGCACTTTTTTCTTCTAATTTTTTGATACCTCCTGATGAGAATGTGTATCGTGGGAAAACGCTTGCCGAGCTTTGTTGTGATTCCTTGAAAGATTTCAATCCGATGGTTCGTGTTTCAGTTGAAAAAGGTTTGCCCCATTTGTTCTGTATCTTTTTATCATGTTCTGTTGAACTTGCTGATGTTATATTTATGAGTACAATTTATTTACCAAGGCTGGCCGTGTTACATTACTTAAGTTGCTAATAATCTATATTTTCTAGTGCAAGTCAGTGGGAAGAGATTTGATTAAATCCAAATTTTCAATCTTGCAGGTGATGTGTCAAGCTTTGATGGGGAGTTCTTCAATAAATATGATGTTGTAGTTGTCAGTTGTTGCTCACTTGCGACAAAAGTACAATACAAACTTGTTTTCCTTAATGTGGTTGTAGCTTGTAAATGGTTTACTCTCTATATAAGTTTCTTCTGACATGTTTGATTTTTCTTGGCTGCAGAAATCGGTCAATGAGAAATGCCGGAAGTTATCAAAGCATATAGCATTCTATACAGTTGACTGTAGAGACTCTTCTGGTGAAATATTTGTTGATCTGCAAGACCATATATATTCAAAGGTGATCATCTTACTCTATGTAAATTTTGTACCTCGTGTTATATGTTGCAGTTGTTCGATATCACTAGTTGATATCTTATTGTGATTGTGTTAACNGAATGAAAGGGACTGTTGCTGAGGTTGTTCTTAATTTATTAATTTTTTTTTTTAATGTTGTTAGAGTAATGGTTAAATGATTATTCATTGTTTTGTGACAATTTAAGCATTTGGAATAATCGGTAATTTATTACAGTATCAGAGTGGTCATGGGTTCTCTCTCATTTAAAAAAAAAAAAAAAAATCATGTCTTGGGTTCTACACTACTTCTAGGAAGCACAAACACTTCATTGGGGTGCGGTGTCGTATTCACGTCGTATTAGTGCCATACCTGTCACGTCATGTTATAATTTTTCAGAAATTTCTTGGATTGCCGTGTCGTACCCATCTCTGTACCCATACTCATGTTCTTGTCCGAGCTTCCTAGGTTCTATTAATTAAGGAGTCTGGGCCTATACATGGGGGAGTGGCATTATAATTATGGTGTAATGATTATGTTTGCCATTTCCTAATGATTTGAGGCAATAGGTAATTTATCATATGTATTGCTAAATGTTGGTATATTCATTCTTATTTACTCATTTCAATTATTATGGTAATTATTGTTTGGTGTTGATTTATGTAAGCTTTTTTTTTTTTTTTTTTTTTTTTTTTTTTTTTTTTGTCGGTAGTTTTGCAAGAACATTGTTCTAGCAGGGGTTGGTAGTTTGACATTGGTGGATGATCGGGTAGCGACCGATGAAGCACTTTTTTCTTCTAATTTTTTGATACCTCCTGATGAGAATGTGTATCGTGGGAAAACGCTTGCCGAGCTTTGTTGTGATTCCTTGAAAGATTTCAATCCGATGGTTCGTGTTTCAGTTGAAAAAGGTTTGCCCCATTTGTTCTGTATCTTTTTATCATGTTCTGTTGAACTTGCTGATGTTATATTTATGAGTACAATTTATTTACCAAGGCTGGCCGTGTTACATTACTTAAGTTGCTAATAATCTATATTTTCTAGTGCAAGTCAGTGGGAAGAGATTTGATTAAATCCAAATTTTCAATCTTGCAGGTGATGTGTCAAGCTTTGATGGGGAGTTCTTCAATAAATATGATGTTGTAGTTGTCAGTTGTTGCTCACTTGCGACAAAAGTACAATACAAACTTGTTTTCCTTAATGTGGTTGTAGCTTGTAAATGGTTTACTCTCTATATAAGTTTCTTCTGACATGTTTGATTTTTCTTGGCTGCAGAAATCGGTCAATGAGAAATGCCGGAAGTTATCAAAGCATATAGCATTCTATACAGTTGACTGTAGAGACTCTTCTGGTGAAATATTTGTTGATCTGCAAGACCATATATATTCAAAGGTGATCATCTTACTCTATGTAAATTTTGTACCTCGTGTTATATGTTGCAGTTGTTCGATATCACTAGTTGATATCTTATTGTGATTGTGTTAACTCTTCTGTGAAAATATTTCCACATCCATGTAAATTTTGTACCTTGTGTTATATGTTGCAGTTGTCCCATATCACTAGTTGATATCTTATTGTGATTGTGTTAACTCTTCTGTGAAAATATTTCCACATCCATAATGAAAATGCTTCTACATGTGGATTCTAGAATGTTTAGATTAATGACTAATTTTGCATGTGATAGTTTTGCATAGTCAAGCCATAGTTGAATGCAAAGTGGAACCTTATTTGCTGTATTAATTTCAAAAGTCTCTATAGCTCTATTGTGGCTCTGGAATGGTAGATAGCTCATCCAAGGGTTCTCAAATGTCTATGCTTTGACTCTTGCATTATAAATTTCTGACTAATATTTGTATGTTTTGGCTGTTAAGCATCTTAGTTATTTAATCATATTCAGATATCATGCTTGATGAAAGCATTCCTATATTTGGTGTTGTTTTTATTTGTTTGCAGAAAAAGCTTGAGGAGACTGTTGAATGCAAACTGCAATATCCTAGTTTTGAGGTATGACTTGGATTCTCATGGTTCTTTCTAAAGATTTGAGTTTAATTAGTCTTTTTTCCATACCGCATACTCTTTTCTTCATCCCCACTCTTTCAATGAGCTTTATTTACCAAAATCGTTTTTAGTTTGGAGGCAGGGAGAGGGATTTAGCTGGAAGAATTAAATCTCTATTCCAAACCTTCCCTTTTGAGTGCCATGGCAACACAATGAGTGCAACGGCTTTGGTTTCTTTAAGATTCATTAAAGAATCTTGACGCATTAGTTTCATTGCAGGAAGCAATTTCAGTGCCTTGGAGAGCTCTGCCAAGGAGAGTGTCAAAGCTATACTTTGCTATGAGAGGTCGGGTAAATCGTATAGTTATATAGCTTCTTAATAATGAAAACCCCCCCTTTTTTTTTTTTTTTTTTTTTTGGTTTCTAATATGAGTTGGGCCCAATGGATGGGCCTTGGTTAAGGGCTAATCCTTTTATGTTTGAGATGCTTTGGGTTTAGAAACTAACAGTCATGAATTCATGGGCCTAATTTGGATCCAGCCCAGTTGAGGGGTATGTATTATTAGGCAAAATTTTAGCATAATTAACTTCTTTTCTTGTTTTTACATTGTTAAAGTAGCATGTTATGCTTGATGTTTTTATTATGATTGACGTACGATAAAAATAAAAATAAAAAACTATGTGAGTAATTGGACCTCGGTGAAAGTGATACTAAACTAATAATATTTTTTTCATTGTGGAAAAAAATTGTGTCTTTAATATTAATCTTATTGTAAAGATGCACTCTATTACTTTTTTTTTTTTTTTTAAGTCAAGATGTTCTCTATTAATAGTCCAACAATTATTATTTTTTCACTTCTTTTTAAGTGAAAGGTGACAAGGAGGTACAAAAAAGAAATTTCCATTTTCTATATTCTCCTTTAATTTAAATCTCTTACTATTGGGTAACTTTGCATAATTTTAACTTCAAGAATCCTTAATATGATAAGAAAGGAAAACTTTCACGTATTAAGCAAACTTAGAGTTTGTTTGAATACTGCTTATTACTGTAAACTGAAAATTTATTACTAAAAACACTGTAGAAAAATAATTTTTAACTGATGAATAGTGTCTGTGGGTCCCATGAACAATTTTTAAATGATGAATAATTTGTGTTTTTTCGTACAACTGGATCTCATAAACAGTGCACGGGACCCAGTTGCTAAACGCAAATGCCAGACATGATGAGTTTGGAACGAAATCCAAACTCACACTTAATTTCACGGATTATTTAAATGAGTCTATTTTATGGTTTAAACTAAATATTATAAATCTAAAAGTATGAATATTAATATGTTCAATTTTGAATAATGTAACACCATCAATATGGTTAGAGATAAGAAATAAAATCTTATTATAAAAATAAAGCATCTATGTCACTTAATATAAGATCTTACACACCCTTTATTTCACTTGAAATAAATTGAATTTTATCTTTGTTGTTTCATTTTTTATTTTTTATTTTTTGAAATAGTTACAATATGTTACTAACTTCACAATTTGAACATTTCCTCTCTAAAACCCCAAACACTTTATGCATGAAAATGTGTCAATTAAATTACAAAGTTCTTGGCTTATTACATTCATGATGAACAAGAAGAAAGACAAAGACACATGAGACTTTTAAAGTACCTAGAGAATATTGAAGCAAGTGAAATGTTTGTTGAGTGAATAAGCCGAGTCTTTGCCTCCTCAACGGTCCCCAATAAAGCCTTTAATCCTACAAAAACTTTTACTAGTGAAAATCACAAAAGATATTGACCATAGAAAATACTAATTTGAAGCAACAAAAAGTGTAAATGCATCGACCGACTGAGAATGATGGGGCTGACACAACTTAGAATAACATTTCTAATTGAACTGAGCTATATAGTTAAAGTGCTTGCCCATGTGTCATTTAAGTTTTCAGTAGGTGGGAAATAATTGCTTACCAGGATCTTGATGTTTATTTTGCTTTGTGTTTCTCGTCATGGTCTCTAGTCTTGCATGACCTTGCTGCTCAGACTTCAAATTGTTCAAGTCAGAACTTTGAGTCTTTCTTCTCTTACCATGGATTCAAAATTTCAAATTTCAATATAGGTTCTGCTTAAGAAAATATGATTAGGCAATTCATGTACGTATAAGGGAAATAATCTAGGAGTCACTTAGCTAGAATTGAGAAGTGCAACAGACAGACCTGAATACAACTTCTCAGGAAATATCCAAAGGACCTAATTCATTAACAATTAAGGTTAATAATGATTATTAATGGAACATGTATTTGTCATGGTTAATGTTGATTGAATCCTATGGAGAGACAAACTTCCTTCACATTCCTTCATGGTCATTGATACACATAAACCTATTTATCAAAATGTACACCGACAAACCCCAAGCACATGTCCACAAAAAAGTAGGCAATAATTATCTTATATATCCAATTCAATATATATATATATATATATATGTATCGTATATCGCTCTCACAACATGCTACTTCCACTCAACTGTAAATCAACACGTTACAAAATATAATGATTATATAAGACAAAGTTGTATAAGATACCTTCTCCTTTCCGTCACGTAAGTTTGTAGATTCAACATGATGTTGTCGTTATTTCCTCACTTTCTCTTGGGAGGGGTCCTGTTTTGGTTTCCCTAGAATGTAACACTTGGTTGGTGCAAAAGTTAACACTTATCAAAACTCATTGACCCTGACTTTCAAGGGGAAGTAGCCTTTTTGTGGGGATGAAACAGATGGCAATTAATGACTATTGTACTCTAGTTTGTAGCAGAATTAGACTATTAGAGGCAGAGCAAGTGAGTGGATTGAGGTAGAGTTTGGTCTGCAGTAGCTTTACTGTAGGGAATAGTGTAATGGCATGTTGCTACTGTTGATTTGTATCGTTTGTATTAGGGCTTAGCAGGGGGAGGTGGGGGTCGAGCCAAAAAAAATTAACACCTAGCTCCTTTTATTTCGTACTGATAGATTTGTTTTCTTTTTAATTTTATCTTTTGATATTATCTCTTGAGTCTTGAGATTTCATTATCACGAAAGTACAAGTAAAATCTTGTTTTATTTTATCAAACTTAAATTTCAATAATCAATAGTGTTAGGAGCTCAAATTCTTTAAGTAAAATTCATTATTATTCATCAAAAAAAAGTGTATAAGTAATAAAATTAGGAAATAAACTATAGTTTGATATTATTTTTAAGTTGAACCCTAAAATTTTCGATGCACAAATGAAATGCTTACTATATGGCTTAAAATGATACTATAATTTAATCATTTTATAAGTTTAACAAAAATTGACATTAATTGTACTTGAAGTTAATCTAATTATTAAAATTATTCAAAGAGAACTATAAATGAAATTTTGACTATAACAAAAATAATTACACGACTTAATTATATGTGTGCGCGCGCATATGCAATAAGTCTACCTTATATGTATATTAAGAGATATAAATGTTAATAAAATATGCCCTCTTAAGTCAAGCACAAACTGTACTCTTACATAACAAAAGAGGAGAGAAATTGTTGTTAGCTGGTATCTAGATATTGTAATCAAGTAGAGTTAGAAATTTTTCTTAAGAGGCAAGCTTTGGATTCAAATAATAACCTAAAGAATATGTATATATATATTCTTGTCACAATCCAAAAAATGGCAATGAATGTAACACTTTGCTGATGAAGTTAAAAAAATTAATCAAAATTCATTCATTTTCATCACTTTGAAGGAAATGGCAATATTTTTTGTGGGTGTAACTAATGGAAATTAATTATTTCAGTTGGTGGTAGAAGAGCAAGAGCCCAGAAGAAGCAAATGGAGCTGACAGAGTTTTGTCTACAGGTGCATAAGAAGATTGCGAGAGATAAGAATAATGGCAGGTTGCGATAAGATTCTATGCAGTTTGTTTGTCTTTCTGTGCAAGAGGTGATAAAATTAGCCTAAGCCACAAGGTTGCTATAGTTTTTAAATTACAGTAAAAAAGTCAGTGATAAAAATAGGCCTAAAGGCATAAAGTTATTATACCTTTATTAGACACAAAGTCTCAAACAATAATAACTTATTAATAATATAATATTAATATAAGTATAATGTTTAGTACAAGAAAGTAAAAATTGCGTGAAATAGCATGCATGATGGATGAATTACATTTAATTTTAAATTAATTCAGTTGATTTCAAACGTTTCAAATTCAAAATAAATTATCTTTTCAAAAATATTTTACTGCAAAATTATATATATAATATCCATTACATGTTATATGTTGTTAATAGAAAATCTTTAAATAAAAAGACACTTGGTGTAAATAAATATCCATATATAATATGTCTATTAGGCTAAAAAGAAAGAAATAACTGGTAATAGACTAATTCGAAATTTTAAGAGGATCGATCCAATCAGAAGCTAAAGTTCAAGTTGTAGTAGCAGGAATTTGCTACTACAAGTACAAGTACATCTATAGATTAGGAGGGTTTACAAGTACATCTTAGGTTAGGCCCCGAACAATTTTTTTCCCGTACGTTGTAGGTTTTTCTTTCCTGAACACATCTTGTGCTTAGGATTTGCTTTGATTTATGTTTCTCCATGCAACAAGTAATTGGCTAACTAATGAATTGGACCTAATTAATCAATTGCTTAAAATTGGTAGATAGCGGTTTTAGTCTTGTAGGGGCCTAAATTTGTGTTTTCAAACCCAACTTACATTAGGAAGATTTATTTTACAATTAAAATTTTGTTTTGTGCACACCATTTAGTTTGTAGATGAAATTAATTTTCACAATTTATTCAGTTAATGTATGCCCTTAAAGAACACATTCATCATCTATTTCATGAAACTTTTATGAAAAATTGAAAAAACTGTCAAAAAATGTAATAACTTTTTTATATTTTCATAAAAAGTTTTCTAAAAGAAAAGTGCTACATCTATAACATTTTCACAACAAATCATAGGTAGTAAGTTGTTATTGTTTCTAATTTAAATCCATAACTTAAATTACTTTTTTGCCCACCCATAATAACCAATAACAACTTATCACTTAAGATTTGTTGTGAAAATATTATGAATATTGCATTTCTCTTTCTAAAATGGTTTACTTATATGTCGTAAAGCCCTTTAAAATATGAGTTGTGTTAACGGGCACAATAAGGTGCCTATTAACATCAAACTTTGTGTCAAAATTTTTGTCTTTATATTAGTATTTTGTCAGCTGTATAAATTTTGTATAATTTCTCTTATTTATCTAATTTTTTATTAAATAAGGTCCACATTTATATATCCTTAGCAAGTACAACACAACAGTACTCGTTAACATTTTACCTTAAAATATATATAACTTTTATATTTTATAGGATATCAAGAAGGACTATGTTAACGGATACATTAACAACACAATTATTGATAACTTTTCAGATTTTTGAGCAACTTTTGACAATTTTTTAATCTCTTTTGATAATATTTTTTGACAATTTTTTTTTTTTTTTGGTTAATGAGACACAAAAAAGGAAAGAATGACAAGCCCAGTCAACATTTCCCTATTAAGAATATATCAAAACCAGGGGCGGTGCATGCCTTCCCTTTCCGGCTTTCCTCTCCGCACTGTTAGGTATCAATGTCAGTGACATGAAAAGACTATCTATCCACGCAGATGCATCATCGAGTTTGGACTTTGGAGCCAGCAAAATTGACAAGTGCGTTGCTGTTTAAGCTGTTAGAGTAGCTGTCATAGCCTCCAAGTCCAAGTTTTTCTTGAATATCCGTGAAGCAAATTGACCAATGTGAAAACCTGCTACACTTGCTCTGATAGCCTCCAAGTTTTTCAAGGACAGGTACGATGGTAGGAACCATTTTTTTCTTGCCTCAATTTGTCTCCTACTGTAGTATCAGTGTCCGTTAGAAGCTTTTTCATGTTTGCTTTTTTACTTTTTCTTTTTGTCTCAATTTTTTTTTTTTTTAATATGAAAATAAGTGTAAAAGCATCTATAATGGTGAAGTTATTTTTTAGTTATTTGACACCATATAATACTACTTTATTTATTTTATCTACTCATTTTACAAAACATCTAATAATAGTAAATTTATTTTAACTTTTAACATAATAAAATAATATAAACATAACAATAAAATAATACATTCCAGTACCAAAAAACTCATAAACTGGTCAATAGCACAATGCACAACCATTGCCAACTAAGAACAACCACCCACAACCACAGCCAAAAATCCAATATATCCAGATTTCAATAATATGAAGAAAGAAAGATTTCAATTCAATAATATGAAGAAAGAAAAATTTCAACAATTAATCATATCTACATGAACTTCCCTGCCCACTTGATCAAAACCAATAGAAAGGGTTGGATTACAAGGACCTACAATCCATCAATTAAAAGTTAAGGAAAACCATAAAGCCTCCAAATGAAAATCAATGGATCCAAGCCTCCAAATGTCTATGAAGCACCCTAACCCATCAATTTGAAGAAACAAATAACACTGACCAAAAAAAAAAAAAAATCCCAGTTGCAAAATTCAATCTTTTTTTGTTTTTGTTTTTGATAATATGTGTTGATGGTCATTTTGGAAGTCAAAAGAGAAAGGAGCCCAACAACACAAGCAAAAAAGGAGTTGGTAAACAGATAGAAAAAACCATGAAGCCCAAGTGGCAAGAATAATAGGTTACAAGTCCATAAAATAAGCAAATGGGTCTTGAGAAAGCAAACGGACTCAAAAGAGCCCGAAAAGAGAGAAATAGCAAACTCATGAGCATTATATAATGTAGAAAAGTGAAAATGGGCCACGGCAGGCCCGAAGTAATGTAAGCAAAGAAAGTAAGGGGTTAATGGCAAGCTCATGAACCCCAAGGATGAGGACAGGGTAATTGGGCCGGGAAAGCCCAATGAAGTTAGTAAAAACCCATTGGAACACAGAATTATGAAAAGGGTCAAGGAAGCCCAAGAGAAGCAAATGGGCCGAGGATGCCTAAGAGAAAACAAATAGGACACAGGAGTCCACAAGTAATGTGATGAAACACCAATGGCCATACTAAGCCACTGAGAAAAGAATAAACGGCAGGCCCAAAGAGGTTCAGCAGGATTGGGTCAAATAAATGTCACAGCAGGAATGACAAAGTGATATGGCAAGAAATGATAGCAGTCAAGGAGTAGATTGAAAGAAGGCAAAGCCCAAACATCAAACAAAGCCCAGTTCTTGAGAGGAGCGGAAAATCATAAATCAACCCACATAAAAGGTCAAGAAAGGATGGCAGACTGTGTAGGCAAGCCTTCAGACCGCGGTGAACACATGAGCAGCAAGCAGATTTTGGATATACATATAAGGGAGATACGCGCAAGGCCCAGACACCACCAACCTGTACCCAGCCAATATGGGACATGGTAAGGTCATGGGTCAGAAGTAAGAAGGCATGGTTTGGCAGTGGGGAGAGGGGAAAACCTATTCTGTAGCTCTTGCTTAAGCTCTTTTGGAGAATACGTCTTGCTGGGATGACATACCACTCAAAAAAAGTAAGGTTGAGTTGGAACCACTAGGTGCATGCCATGAGGAATAGAGAGAGAGAGCACCCACACCATGGCAGGAAAAGGTACCATGGCAAACTAATAAATAAAATAGTTTTCCTTTGTCTGAAGATGGGGAGTGGCACACAGACGAACCAGTGGTGGTCGGCAAGTACACCAAAATCAGAAAAATGTGGTTAAGGGCTAAAATAGTAAAATCTGGTCACGGCAAGCACTATAAAGAGAGACCCTTGTCATGCCCATAATGGGGACACAGAATCATAGTAACAAGTACCTATAAGGAAAACCAGGAAATAGAAAACAAGTGTGGGGGAAAGAAAGATAAGAGGAAAATTAAATAAAAAGGAAAAAACAGAGAGTTAGATCGGCAGGCATGCACCAATAGGTTGATTCTCTCTCTCCCTCTCAAAGTCCTACTCTCTGCCAAAAGCAAAAGGGTTCCTTTAGGCATCAACCATTCAGGTCCGTTTCCCTCAAAGTGATTAATTTCCATAGCAGAATTTCCCTAGGAGATTATTCACGCTGAGAAGGGACATTCTTCCCTCTCTGGCTTTGGTCCTACGGATTAGATTTGATTTATTTCTTTCTTTTGATTAACTCATATACTACTCATTTATTCCTCTTGCTTTCTTATAAAAAAAAGTAATTGTTGTTAAACCATGATTATCTTTCTTTATTAGGGATTACCTATTCACTTTGATTAAATAGTCAAAGTACTCTCTTTGTTGTTTTGTTATTATCATATCTGTCTGCCACAACTTATCTAGAATAGTTCTGTCTGCTGTAAGCATGCTCCTGGTAAACAAGTCATAGTTTGTGCACCAGCCGGACTAAGTTGAGTTGTAGTTGGACTGGTCTCAATTCCCTTACTCAGAACACTTGGGCCTAGTACCGCAGGAGGCAGCCCAGCCCAGCCCAGCCCAATCTAACAAAAAGGCCCACTACAATATGCAAAACCCAATCTTGAAAAAAGTAATGTTGTGGTGGAAGAACTGCTCTTGCTTCCATTGTTGATTCTTTGTGATTAACTCTGAAATTATTTTCTGGGTTTGGCTTTCAAACCCCGTAACCAACGCCTGTAGACTAAGGAAAGAAGAGAAGCTGGAGAGAGAGAGAAAAAAAGAAAGAAAAGATAAAATATTTTGTTAACGAGAGAGAGAGAGAGAGAGAGAGAGAGAGAGTTTAATAATTTTTTTTTTTTAGCTTCTTACTACAGTGCACAGTCATAAAAAATAGATGTGCACGGTAGCAAGAAGCTAAATTTTTTTAGCTATAGCACCATTGTAGTAGCATGCATTTTAAGTATTAGTGGTGCTAAAAATAGCTATATAGCTATTTAGTACAACTATTGCTAATGTTCTAAATTTGTTGTCACATATTTAGGGGTTGTTTGGTAGTGTATTTTGAACAACAGTTTTCAACGTATAGACAACATTACATGTATTTCCACATATTTTTTCACCCACACGTATTTCTAAAATAATATAAACACCGTTACTAAAAAAATATTATTAAACAGGCCCTTAATATAAAAATTACAAAAAACCATACTTTTTTATCTTATATTTAGCAAATAGCTTTATTGCCAAATGGACACTCAATAATGTGATGATACACAATAACTTTTACCATTTTTTTTTATAGGAATTGAGGTGGAAAATTGTGATTAATATATAATAAAAATAAATTAGTAGTAATCCAAATAAAAATAAAATCACAATCTACTCAATTATTAAAAATATTTACAAAATTTATTGTGTGTATAAGATTATTGATATTATAATATAGGGTTATACATGAACTAATAGGTGTTTATAAATAATTCAAATTCAACTCGTGAAATAGCTTATTTATGTTCGTTTATTTAGCAAAAAAGCCAAGTTCAAGTTCAACTTTAGACTTAACTATTAAACGAGCCAAGCTCAACCATAATAATGTGTCCATGAATAAGCTTGTGAACGTGGTGCTCCATTTAACTATATATAATATTATATTTTTATATATATAATAGTCTAAAAGTATACTTATATAGATATGAAATTTGATTTCATAAATTTGTAAATATGTTCGTATGATGTCAAATTATTATTTACAATTGATCAATAATATAAGCAATCCATTGCTAGTAAAAATTCATAAATTTGTGAAAGAAAAACAAATTTTAGTCATGGTTGTACTATGTATGGAAAAAAATTAATTAATTACATAATTCGTAAATAAGTTTGAGCTTGTTTGACAAATAAACTAATCAAGTTTAAACATGTAACCTTCTTTGATGATGAGCTCAAGCATAACTCATGTTCTAAATGAATGAAATGAATAAATTTAAACTTTTAATACTCGACTTAACTAACCATGTTTATCCATCCTACAATAAAAGACAAGGTGACTAAAGATAAGGGGTAAAAAAAGAAGAAGCTCATACCTATCCATCATATATTAAAGGTGAGTATAAGATCATAAACTATTTTATAACTTTTATATTACAATTTTGACGTTGTAAATTGTGAGTGATTGTCTATCACTTACACATGTACCCATTATTTTTTTTCTCTACCACTTACACTCTATCACATCATAAATATAGAAGAAGAAAAAATTGTAAAATAATTTATGTTACTAAAAAGAGTAATGTTCAGGGCACAATTTTATACCACAACTCACCACATGGCGAGTTGTGAGTAGTAAAAGTGTTTTCGCATGATCTATTATCACACCTTCATTACTCATAACTCGTCACGTAGCGACTTATAACAAAAAAATTATGCACAAAGTTGTGTCTCGAGCGTTTCTCTCCTAACAAATTTTCCTTGATATTAATGATGATCACTACGTAGCCTTGTTTGTTGTTGTTTTTCTCCTACTTCTGTGTGTTGTCTTGTTATGGAATTTAAAGATGCGGAGAAGAGAACAAACAAAAAGTCGCGTACTACAGGGATAGAGATGCCGACACACAAAACAATAATACGTTAATATCTGAATGATCTGGGCTTGTAACACGTGTCAAGTAAGATAGTTTTTGTTTTCTTTCTTTCTTTTTTGTTCTCTACTGTGTACTCATGACTGATTTTGAAGCAGTGGTACGTAGGCCCCACTATGAACAATGGCAATTACAGCTGCCAACACTGGTTGTTGCAGATTTAAAGGTCCTGTCTCTCTTTTCTGTAGCATCATCTCACAATTTTTACCCATCCGGAAAAAAAAAAATGATGAAAGCAAAGTTACATCAGTGTATCTTGGAATATTCTTCATGTGATACTCTAAAATTATGGAAATTGGATTCTTTCATGTGATAATCTAAAATTATGGCTGTTTGCTAGGTTAAGAAATTGTTAGTAACGTTGTTTAAGTATTACGAAAAGATGTGTAGGTAAAAAAGTTTTGTAAAAATATGTGTTGTAAAAATATGTGTTGGTAGAGTAGTTTGAAAATTGTTGTTTATTGTTTTTTGAAATACGTGTGGGTGAAAAAGTGTGTTGAAATGCGTGAAATGCTGTTTAAAAACTAAAAAATGTTGTTTGAAATGGCGTACCAAACGGGGTAAACAACGAAAATTATTGTTCAAACAATGTTACCAAATTGTTGGCTTTGCTAGAAAGTTTGGCGCAGTGTCCAGTGCCATGGCGGAGCTCTGGGCCCTCCGGGATGGCCTATCCTTGGCTAAGCAATTAAACCTCCTAAACGTTAACATTGAACTAGATGCTGAATTTATTGTACACTTACTTTCTAACCCCCCTACTATTAATATTATGCTTGAACCTCTCCTTAATGACTGTAGGACCCTAATTAGATCGATGCCTAACTGCTCTATAACTAACATCTTTCGGGTGGCAAACAAATGTGCAGACAGGATAGCAAAGATGGGTGCAGATCTAGTTACTGAATTCCAAATTTTGTATGAACAACTGCCTATGGTGGATAATGCATTAGCTTTTGACAAAGTTGAGCTTTTTTGTACTAAACATGTTGTTTAATGTTATTCATCCCGTCTTTCACCAAAATAATAATAATAAAATTATGCAAAATTTCAAATCTTAATTTTTTTTAATTACAAAAAATAAAAATGCAAAACCCTTTGTAATTTTCTCTTATTAAAATTGATTTGGGACGTGTTGTTTTTGGTAACTTATTTGCATAATATTTATTGAGATGTGGGTTCTAGTTAACTCAATTAGTAAAGTTTTTGATAGTTAAATAAGAAATTTTTGGTTCAATCTCCACCTATACCAAAAACCGATTTATATCTTAGTTTGATGATAAAAAACTATCATCAGGAGCAGACGCCAAGTTAAAACTCTCTCCCTTTCTATATATATATATATATATATTTATTGAGAGATATAATTTTTGGTAGTTTTTTATATTAAATATGTGAAAAACCCAAAGATTAACTTAATTTTTTTTAGGAGCAGACGCCAAGTTAAAACTCTCTCCCTTTCTATATATATATATATATATATTTATTGAGAGATATAATTTTTGGTAGTTTTTTATATTAAATATGTGAAAAACCCAAAGATTAACTTAATTTTTTTAATTAAAAAAAAAAACTTAGACATGCGGTAAAAAACTAAGAGATAAAAACTTTTTTTTCCCAAACAATCACATTTTGTATTGGTTATGTATAGATTGTTAAATCTTTAACACTTAATTTTTTTTTGGTTTTGAATGTAACACAAAACCTTTGGTGGTACTATTTTGTGTGAAAATAATATATAGGCACATGTTATCATATGATTAGCTCACTATTTATTTTCATAGATATTTAATGGTTTAAGCGTAAACAATATTGCCTAAACAATATTATAGAGGACTAGACTAAAGTGTTAGACTCAAATTTTAAAGGAAGTTCATGTCTTACATGGAAACCATAAGTAGGTTTTGTATTTTTTTTTTCCCTTACCTTTTTTTGCATATATTTTTTAAGCTTAAGCTAGCCATATTATTTTCTTGTCAAAAAAAAGAAAAGAAAAAAAAGCTAGCCATATTATTACATTAAATGGCTTTTCTTTTTCTTTTTTCTTTTTTTTTTGGAGGAACACATCAGAAATATTTTGAGTGTATCTAGTAAGTATTCACTTATTAACTAATATAATAATAAATATGATTAATGTCACAGTAATAATATAATAAAAATGTTATAGAATTATTTTTTTTGTTTGTGTTTACAACTTGATAAATATACATATAAGATTTATGTAACAATTTTTGTATTAATTATAGCCCCACTCTTTTAAAAGTGAAATGTATGGACCTAATATTATTTTATAATTTAATGAGATACTAATATTTTTTTTTCATAGATATGATAAAATTTTGAATTTATATGTCTGTTTCATAATGATTATTCTTTATTATCAGACTAATATAATAATCAATTTTTGGTACAAACAAAATTTAAACTCAAAATTGCTTATTCAACGGTTGCCGAGTTAACCAAAACTCAATTAAAATATCAAATTATGAGTGATACCAATATCATTTTATGAGTGGTGTAACAACGATATCAAATCTTCTTTTCAATATTTTTTATTTAATTATTTTTTATCAATGACATCATTTTATTGTGCTTTTTTGACAGCACACGTCTACCATGGGTTTACGTCATATGTGTACTGTTTAGGCGCCACGTTCGACTCCCAAAGTCCACATGCTACAATTAATTGATCAAAGTGTGGACCACAAATTGATAAGTGGCCCAAATTGGTTTCATTGGGTAGAAACCAACTCCTAGTTCCAAATGCATAGATCTCTCATCCAATTACAAAGGAAAAAGTTGCCAACCAATGCGGCTAGTCAATTTTCTACTACATATGAATAGAACAACATTGCAAACTAGTTTGAGATATGCCTATTTATTTTTCTATGGCCTAGGTGTTTTTGGACTCACTCAACATCGTGTAAAAAAGATATTTATTTATTAATTTTTGTTACTTTCTAATGAAATATGATTCATTCAATTTCTTCTTAATTAGTGCATTCACGCAACTATTAATATATTAAATTGTTAAGTTTGGAATATAATATAACAATAAATAAAATATGATAATTTAGATATTAATTAAGAGCCTTATAACTCAGTGACATACTTATTATTTATTAGGAGAATGATTATGATGGTTTATATCTCCCCATTGTACTATCAAATTATAAAAAAGAAATTAGGATATTAAATCATTATGATTGCATTGGGTTTTAGTTAATAAGTTCATTATGGGAATAATAGTTTTCAAATCTCCTCATTATGATTGCATTGGGTTTTACATTACAATACGTATTTTCAAAAAACATCTTTGCATTTGATGAACATGGGCAATACGTATAGAAAGACTGGAATTTGATACCTATACTAAAAGTGTACCGAGGTTATCTTTTATTTATTTATTTTATATTACGATAATTATGAGACTGCTTAGTTAAGCATTTGGGAGTTTAAGTGTCCGTTTGGCATGGCTTAATTTTGTCAGCTTATTTTTGTTACTATTCATAAGTCTCACTGTATTTTTTGGTACTATTCATGAGTCTCACTATACTATTTCAGCTAACTTTTACCTTTATTTACAGTACTTTCAACAAAAAAATTTCAATTTCAGTAAAATAAGCAAATCCCAAATAGACCTTAAAAGAGTGCGTTTTTAAAACCTAAAATTCTGATTTGCAATCACAACTCCTCGTAGTATTTTTACAAATATTCACTTTAAACTCTTTTTTTAATAATTATATTTATTTTAAACTTAAAACACAGTTATCAAATAGCTTATATAAACACACTCAATATATATTACAAAAAAAATACCTGGAAAGAAAAAACAGCATTCCCAGCAGCCGCTATTATAGGTACCAGTTTTTTTCTTTTTTGGCTATATATTAGTCACCAGTTGAATGCTCGATTGTACTCATCTCAAAAAGTCTTCATAAATCGGAACTTTTCAACTAATGAACAGTGTTCATTAAATAATACAACTAGTTTTTGCAGCCCATTTTGTTTTTTGTTTCAAGGAATGCGACATTAACCATTAATTCGATGCCCGTTGTGTGAAACAACGAGAGTACTAGAAACTAGCCATTCATGACTAGAATGCACAGTATTCCAGGACACCTCCATTAAACCAGTATAATAAGAAAACTGCATATGGTTTTGTTTTTTTGGGCATATAAAAGTACTATAATTTTATGAAAATTGAATCATGTTGTACCTGTGGAAATTAAATTTGATGTGTATAGAAATCGTTACTATGTGTTCAAAGTCAATTTGATGATAATTGATTAAAAAAAACTGTTGGAAACTGGTGATTAAATATGATTAGCATAGAAGTCATTGCTGTTTTAAATTTCGAAGTTGGTATAAAAAAACAAAATCGTGTTAGTTGTAGCAAAAACGTGCCCTATGTTATCAAAATAGAATCAATTCAGTATCACCAATTTGTTATCACTAATTTATTTTTAAACTAGTACAGTATATAATAAGATTAATTTTGGCAAAACAAAAATGGACACTAGAGAATCTTATTATTATTATATATATATATATATATATATACTAGTAATTAATCAAGACGGTTATTTTTTTTTATTTCAATTATATAAATAGATACAAATAAGGATTTGTAATTTGCAAGATTCTCACATATGTTTTTTTTTTTTTTTGGGTTAATTTATATTCACAAATCTACTTTTGCTATTGCTTTATGCTTAATGCGTTGCTTCTCTTCTATATCTATATATAAAAAAAAGGGTTGCTTCTCTTTATCAACCGGTGCTTTTCATCTCAATATGCGCAAAATTAAGGTTAGGTTCAACTTTTAGGCAGATGCAGCTTAACAAAGAATGTAGTACTACAAAATTTATTTATGAATTATTCTTATACAATTGTTCTCACTTTTCACGTATTCATTGATGTACACTCTACACATACAACATACACAATTTCGCATGAGATGCTCATTTTTTTTTTTATTAGTGGCCATATTTAAAATGCAAATAAGTAATGTATATAAACGATATATAATGAGGAGTGTGAGAATCAACCCTTTCTTAGTATCATTCTAATTTTATCGGATGTGTCAAGTATGAGTTTGGATACTGCTTATTTTATTGAAAACTGAAAACAATAAAAAAATATATATTCTGATTACTGTTCACATGAACATTGCACTATTTATTTACCTTGATGCACTGTTTATGTTCCATGAATAGTACACCAGGCGCTGGTCAAAAAAAAAAAAAAAAAGAAGCCAATCACAGACGCTGGGCTCCAAAATGCAAACCAAATGCACCCTAAGTGTATTTTCTTTTTAAATAGCTTTTGATAATGGATGTCTTGAATGAATCCCTAATGGGCGTCTTGTAATCCGTCCCAAGCAGCTATCAGTAGGCATCAACAAGATTGACAACAAAATAATCAGAGTAGATTATGGGTCCCCTGCAGAAGTAGATAAAATTTACGGACACAAAAAATTTAACAACAAAATATAATACTTATTGATATAACAGATTATAATTAGTAGTAATTTAAAAAGTAATGTCAACAATGAGTCGAGATGAAAACAATACAAACTTACCACATCAGGAAAAGGCAAAAATATTGTCAATTTTTTTTTTTTGTGTCTCCAGCATTGCTCACAAAAATAATCATTAGAGTGGGAAGATAGTCCATCAAAAGTATAAGGCAACTAAAATTAGATTCCAATTCCAATTCCCTTTGAGCTTCAAGATGGGGTTTCAAATTTTGAAGTGTAGCTTTCCCACTCTCTCCCATAGGAGCGTGGACTATAGTTCCCAAAACCCACGTAGTAAAAGAAACCCAAAAAGAAAGACATGCCATGAAATGTGAAACACAATGCCACATGCTTTGTCTTAAGCACCCATCCTTGTACTTCTTTTTTTTTTTTCTTTGGCTTACAAAAGTTGAAAGCAACAACAGCCTGTCCTCCTTCCTTTCTTCAAGACCTACCTACAATACATTCAAACAAACAAAACCCTAAATGGAAAAGGAAAAAAAATATTAAAAAAAAAACTAGAGCTTGCTTAGAAAAAACCCAACAAATCTAGCTATAGACTTATAGCTCCTCACACTTCCACTATTATCTTTTCTCTCTCAATATTTCTCTACCCATTTCAATACATTATCCATTCTCTCTTTCTAGGCACAAAAAACCTTCAATTGCATTGTGCTAACAGGTACAGTACTGAATGATTCTCTTTTACAAGTTCTTTTCTTTTTGTATTAACAAAAAAAAAAAAAAAAAAAAACTGACTTTGCTACTTTAAAGTTTGTAATGCAATCCTTGTCAGGGAATGAGTGGCTGGAAATAGCAAACAGTCTTCATTTTGCTGTAATTGACTGTAACTGTAAGTACTCTCTCTCTCTCTCTCACCTCTTTCCTCTTGCTGTTTCTTTATATGTTATATTACTTCTTTATTTCTGGTTGGTACTTTTCATTTTTAGCTTCCAAAGTCCTTGGAAGTCTCTCTGCTATTCTACTTCTATTCTTAGCAGTCATTTTTTTAATTAAAAAAAATGTAACTTTCTGATATGTTTTCTTATATTATTACTATTTTTTTTGGCTTTTATTTTAACAAGAACAAAAATTTTGTGATGCATTTCAAGGATTCCTATTGTTTCACTTCTAGCTTTCCTTTTACTTTCTACTGTTGGTTTCTTTGAAATTTTACAATTTGAAGGTCCCCAATAAAAGATTTATGTAAATTAATGTTTTTTTTAATCAATTTTTAATTTCTAACACAGTGCTTATTCTCTAAAGACTGTAATTTTTGACTTGTTGCTCTTGTTTTGCTTGATGCTGTCATGAAATAATTTCTCTTTAAGGGTGCCTCAAATTCATAGTGAAAAAGAGAAGCTTAAAAGGGTTGTGGGGGTGAATAGAGGTGTTTGGAGAAGTAGAAGAAATCTAGAAGTGACAGTTTGTATGGACTGGAACTTGAAAGCACCTTCTTGGGATTTGTCAGAATTGGGACAAGGAGCATTTCCTAACATAGAAACAGTTAGTGGGTCAAGTAGTTTTGGAGATCATAGAGCCCAAAGGGGGGATTTTTCAGTTGACTTGAAGCTTGGTCAGGTGGGAAGTTCAGGCAATGAGTCAGTGAATAAATGGAAGGAGCCTGGAGTCTCAAAAATGGCATCACCACCTTCAGGGTCATCGAAGAGAGCAAGAGCAGCCAATAATGGAACTCTGCCAGTGTCATGCCTAGTTGATGGATGCACCTCAGATCTTAGTATTTGCAGGGATTACCATAGGCGCCACAAGGTGTGTGAGCTCCATTCAAAGACTCCACAAGTAACCATCTGTGGTCAGAAGCAAAGATTTTGCCAGCAGTGTAGTAAAAAAAAAAAAAAAAAAAAAAAACTGACTTTGCTACTTTAAAGTTTGTAATGCAATCCTTGTCAGGGAATGAGTGGCTGGAAATAGCAAACAGTCTTCATTTTGCTGTAATTGACTGTAACTGTAAGTACTCTCTCTCTCTCTCTCACCTCTTTCCTCTTGCTGTTTCTTTATATGTTATATTACTTCTTTATTTCTGGTTGGTACTTTTCATTTTTAGCTTCCAAAGTCCTTGGAAGTCTCTCTGCTATTCTACTTCTATTCTTAGCAGTCATTTTTTTAATTAAAAAAAATGTAACTTTCTGATATGTTTTCTTATATTATTACTATTTTTTTTGGCTTTTATTTTAACAAGAACAAAAATTTTGTGATGCATTTCAAGGATTCCTATTGTTTCACTTCTAGCTTTCCTTTTACTTTCTACTGTTGGTTTCTTTGAAATTTTACAATTTGAAGGTCCCCAATAAAAGATTTATGTAAATTAATGTTTTTTTTAATCAATTTTTAATTTCTAACACAGTGCTTATTCTCTAAAGACTGTAATTTTTGACTTGTTGCTCTTGTTTTGCTTGATGCTGTCATGAAATAATTTCTCTTTAAGGGTGCCTCAAATTCATAGTGAAAAAGAGAAGCTTAAAAGGGTTGTGGGGGTGAATAGAGGTGTTTGGAGAAGTAGAAGAAATCTAGAAGTGACAGTTTGTATGGACTGGAACTTGAAAGCACCTTCTTGGGATTTGTCAGAGTTGGGACAAGGAGCATTTCCTAACATAGAAACAGTTAGTGGGTCAAGTAGTTTTGGAGATCATAGAGCCCAAAGGGGGGATTTTTCAGTTGACTTGAAGCTTGGTCAGGTGGGAAGTTCAGGCAATGAGTCAGTGAATAAATGGAAGGAGCCTGGAGTCTCAAAAATGGCATCACCACCTTCAGGGTCATCGAAGAGAGCAAGAGCAGCCAATAATGGAACTCTGCCAGTGTCATGCCTAGTTGATGGATGCACCTCAGATCTTAGTATTTGCAGGGATTACCATAGGCGCCACAAGGTGTGTGAGCTCCATTCAAAGACTCCACAAGTAACCATCTGTGGTCAGAAGCAAAGATTTTGCCAGCAGTGTAGCAGGTACTAGTTGATTGATGGTATTAGTGCTTTCCTAGTGAAAGTCACATCAGCTATGCTCTTGATTACTAAAATTTGTTTTTAGGAGTGTGTGTTCTGTAGTCCTTTTGCTAATATAACTGTAATATACTATTTCCTAATTGTATAGTCAATAAAAGTGTGTGGACTAATTTCAATAAAATTTGTTTTTAGTGTTCTCTGTCCATGAGTATCTCTGGTCTTACTTTGTTTTAGAGGTGTAAAATTAAGTACCCAGATTCTGATAGGAGTATACTCTCTGTGTATAGATATAATAGCTTGATAAGGACTAGCTTAGTATACAGAGAACTTAAGTTTAAGGAAAACATGTAATATCATATGAAAGACTGAAACTATTGACAAGCTATATTTTTCATCTAAATGTCTAGGAGCAGTCTCCCATGTCCGGTCTTTGTGTGATATTGAAGTCTGTATTTTTTTTTTCCTTGACCCTCTTTGACCATTCATTACTTTGGATTGGATGGTTCATCTAACTAATCTCATCCCTCTAATAGAAATTTTGTTTAGTTCTATATGCTCAAAAGTAGTTTTTTTTTTTCATAAAATCCTTGCTGATGACTAGCTCAGATTGTTTTTCTCATGTAAGTAAAATAGGGAGGTGAAAGAGAATATGATTTTAGATTGGATAGAATTGCATAAAAGAATACAAGTCACCAACCTTAATTAGTTGATGAAGATCCATAGCTCAGATTCCTTTTCGCATTGTTCTTCTCATGTAAGTTAAATTGGGAGGTGAAAGAGAACATGATTTTTAGATTTGATAAAATTGAATGGTATAAAAGAATACACGTGATTGACCTCAATTAGGAGATGAGGATCCATAGTTGACCATAACTTAATTAGGACTAAGGCTTAGTTAAGTATTTTTTATCTCATGCACATATGAAAGAATTCAATTTTAGATTTAATTGATATCTCTATAATTGATTGTTTCTTAATTTCATATGCAAAGAATCCCCTTATCTTCTGCACCATTACCCCTTGCAAGCCTAGTTTCTAAATAATTCCATCACTCTTTTTGTAGGTTCCATTCACTGGAGGAATTTGATGAAGGGAAGAGAAGCTGCAGGAAACGTCTTGATGGACACAACAGAAGGCGAAGAAAGCCTCAGCCAGAAACCCTGTCTCGATCTGGGAACTTTTTGTCTAATTATCAAGGTTAGCTTTGATGAAGGCTGATTGAACTCATTTTCAGCTATGAATTGGCATGTGCACTGCGCACACACAAACACAAAGCTTTTAGGATGCAATTTTCTCTAAAAGACTAAAACTCTTTATGCTGAATATCCACTCAGCTGAGTGCTTCAATGCCAGCAATGATTGATGGTGAGATTTCATGACTCTAGGGGCCACTAGAGTCATTTCTAGATGTCAGTTCAATGTGTGTCATTCTTTGGCTTTTCGTACTAGACAAAAATTGTGATAACCAAAATGTTTTTCAATCTCTACAGTGCCTCTTTTCAAATGGAAATCATTTTAACTGCAGATTTTTTCTTGAGGTCATTGAGTCCAACATGAATTAGAAATTTGCGTGCATGTTTAGCATATAACTTTTAATATGTTTACTGTTAGTTATTTCTTCAAAGCTGCTTTAATATCAGTTTACAAACCCAGGTAGCTCTAATCCCAAAACTGATTCTGACTTATTAGAAGCATCCTTTTGGATGCAATATTATTTTTGGAAAAAGCACCAAAAAGACTGTAGATACTCCTAATTCTATCAGATCAATAGCTGACTTAAAAATTTTAGGACTAAAGCTTGGTTTTTGTTGTTTCAGGTCCCCAATTCATACAATTCTCTGGTACACATGTATATCCCTCCACCACTGTGATGAGCCCTGCCTGGACTGGAGTTCTCAATACTGCAGCAGATGCTAGGCTTCCTAACCAGCAGCAACAATTACAGTTACTTGATAAACAGAAACTATATCTTGGATCATCCCCTAGCACTAGCAGCTATATAGGAGGAGGGAAGCAACTCTCATTCTTGCAAAATGGCAGCACCACGCTCAACAATCAATTATCTCTTGAGGCTCCTGTCTGCCAGCCGCTTCTGAGGACCATTGCTTCGGAAAGTGATAGGGCTAGGAGCAAAATGTATTGTGACAGGTTAACAGCTAGAGTCCATGACTCGGATTGTGCTCTCTCTCTTCTGTCATCACCTCAGTCACAGTCATCCGGGCTCAATTTGAGTCATGTAATGCATCCTAACTCAGCCTCCCTAGTGCAGCCTTTAGGCCCAAGCCTACATGGTGACAGTACTTTAGAGCCAATGGATTCAGTTCTGGTTTCAAATGGCAGTGGTAATAATGTACATTGCCAGGGAATGTTTCTCATGGGGTCTGATGGATCACAGGGAAATCAAACCCCTCAAAATCTTCCCTTTCATTGGGAGTAAATTAAGGTATTATTTTCTTTTACTTTTGTTGCATAATGAATCCAGATTCTCTTGTTGATGATCTTAAGAATTTTTCTTGTTTCATTTTTTTCCTAAAGTTGAGATGGTTGGTTATTGAATTTCTTTCATTTATGAACATAATCACACTACTACCCTTATGTTTCTCAAGAGTAACTATAATGGATTCTGCATTGTAATGTTGTGATGATTTTAAGTAATACTAAATTTTCCATATTTTTAAATTTCTATGGTTAGTCTTTTATGACAGCAACATACTTGGTGAATGCCTCTTACTTTGTTGGTTTTATACTTCAATAGTTCCCTAATGCACAGGGAATTTTAGTGTGCAAAATTTTGTTTAACTTTTCAACTCTGTAATTTCTTTACCTGCTAATAATTTTTTTTAAAGGAGAGAGAGATGTAAAAACTATATTAATGCTGTATCTGAACCCCCCCTTTAGGTACAACAACTTGGAGCTTTATGATGTGCTATTCTTTTGTGGTGTGAAATTTCTGTTCTATAATGCACTTTTGACTCTACATTTTCCTAGCTCTAAGTAGTGGCATTTACCGTTGTCACATTCATATGTTAGTCCTTTTGTGCTTTCTTGAAGTGCTATCTGATTCTCACTCTTCATGTGAATTTCCTAATAATACTTAGCAACTATCCAAATAATAAAATGTACAAATACAGACATTAAATTGTATGTCCAATTGTTCATGTACCTTTTCAGCTTGACTAATAAAGCTGTTCTATAAAAAGGACAATGAATCTTGTGGTTTAATGGTATTGGTTGATTTTTTCTATTAATAAGAAAAAAAGAAGCGACATCAATTTTTTGGTACTTAATGATCAAATCAATCTCAATATTCAAAGATAGATGGAATGACTATTTTGAAAACAAATTAAACTTGGTAGAATAAAATGAAAATTTTAGACAATGCATATTAAAAAGTCATCTTTAGGGCTAAAAATATAATTTAGTCTAAAATAAACTAATTATCTAATCTCGTCCAAACAGGTTAAAGAAAACACCAAGACCATTTGCTTGTTCAAAAAATGTCAAAGAAAGCACCAACCAGTTCTTCTACGGACGCGTACTCTTGCTCATGCTTTGACATAATTTACACATCTGTATAATTGGAATACATCATTTACATATGGTCCAATCATCACTCGCCATATGTTTAAGTTATGTCAAAGTATGTGGTCTTAGACTTTTTTAACACCAAAGGATACGCAAAACTCTGTTGACCTTGTGGAAGGTTAGTTCCAATCCAAAACTCCAATGCCATTATAGTTAGTTCCATCAGAAACTTGAGGACCTTTTGAGTTTTGACCAGAGGGAAAAAAAAAGGGGGGGGGGTAGGTTTGATTACTTGTGCCACGGTTAGGTAATAGGTACGCAGCTTGTGACTTGTGAGTGAATGCACGTATGCCTCCATTGATGCATAGCATGGCTTCGTTTAATAATAATATATTAAGAGTCTGTTTGGATACTGCTAATTTTATTAAAAATTGAAAACTTATTGTTGAAAACATGCAAAATATTTTTTAATGATGAATAGTGCCGTGGGTTGTGAACAGTGCCACTTATCTACTTATTTTGCTGAGTTTTTGACTGGATCATAAACAGTGCCGTGAGACTAAGCCAAAAAAGGCAAACTCACATATGCTAACATTTATTTGCCTGCAAACGCTAAAAGAGGTGTGCTTATTAGTTATTATACCCACTATTTGATTTACCTTTTAGACTACGAATAGTGAGCAGTGAAGTAATTTCGATTGTTTTCTATGTGTAGTTTTGTTTTATTTATTTCGGTGGAAAAATTTTGGTATTTGAAAGGATGGAAATGGCGATTTTTTCTATATCAGTGCTTAGTATAGTAGGCACCGCCAGCTTTAGAAAACATAAAACCCAAACCGAAAACTTCATTTTAATGTATAAAAAATATTTAATTTTGACTGTCTATTTTGTCAAGAGCCTTATTATAATTCAATTAGTTAGGACCTCATAGTGTTTCTAGTGGAAACAAGGGTTCAAATCTCTCTTCCCCAACTATCAAATTATATATATATATATATATTTTTTTTTTTTTTCAAAAACTAAAAAGTAAAACACTAAACCAAACACCATAGGGAGTATCAAATTATATATATATATATATATATATTTTTTTTTTTTCAAAAACTAAAAAGTAAAACACTAAACCAAACACCATAGGGAGCAATATTTTTGTTTTAAAAAGCTCAAAACAATTTTTGCTAGGAGCTTTGTAGCAACTGGCACCACTTGATGTTTTCAATGAAAACATTCAAAGTTCAAATCTTCTTACCCTCAATTATCGATGTATTAATAAAAAGAAGAAGCTTAAAACATTTTTAAAGACGTGTTCTCTAACATAAGTAATTATTAAGTATTTTGGGAGTAATGTTCATTCCTTTCATATAATTGTAGGTCCAATGATGGAGAGATCCATCATTCATGTTAAAGTTGTAAGTAACTAAGTATTGTTTCTAGTGTATTAGTATATAATTTCCCATCAAAATTGGAAAAAAAAAATGGTAAATCAATACTTTTTCTTGTCACATAATTGTGGGTTCCATTAATCAAAATTTATAGCGAGACCATTATGTTGGGGGGCGGGGGGAAGCATTACTCCAGGTGTATTGAATTATTTTTCATCAAACTTGGCTTACATCCTAAATGCATTTCTTAAATATGAATCAAGTCATGTAATCAATCAACATATCTAATCAAGTTACAGAGTTATTATCTATTTAATGGTATTAGATTTCTCCTTATGAATAGCAAACCTAACCAGAAATGCCAAAACGATGCTAATGGGACTAATGGTTTTCGAAGCACACATATCTCGTAATTTACAAAAATGCCACCGGCCCCTTTAGAAAACACATAAACCCAAGCTTAAAAAAGTTGAAAACTTCATTTTGAAGTTTTTCAAAAAAATAAATAAATGATATCAACATTGTATTTTGAGAATAAATTTTAAACACCGAAAACTAGACATTAAATCAAACACCATTGAGAATAAGAGTTTTTGTTTTTGTTTCTAAAAGTTGAAAACAAATTTTAAAAAATGTGCAATCAAATAGGGAATAATGCTCTTTTTTTTTTTTTCTTTTTTTTTCTCACATAATAGTGGGTCTATTATTGGTCTGTATTGTTTTTGGTTTATTGAATAATTTTTCATCAAATAGGCATACAGTTTTATCTTAAATGCCAAGGGCCTTGTAATTTTATTGGTACCTCCCTATTTACAAAATGCTTAGGAGGTTTAGGGGAAAAATAGTTCGAACTATTGTAACATTTTCAAAAAAAGAAAAAAAAAAGAAAAAAAAAAAAAGAAGCTTCATCTTAAATGCGAATGAAAGATACGTAATCAATCAACATATCTAGTTAGAAAACTGAGGAGTTATTGTCATTTTAATGGTATTAGATACTCCCTGTAAACAAAAAACCCAACAAAAAATGTTTAAAATGTTTGATGGATTTTGAAGCACTTATTTCATAATTTACAAAAATGTCATCCACTTTAGAAAACATAAGACCCAAGCTGAAAGCTAAAAGCATCATTTTGATGGTGTTCAAAAAGCTAATCTCAACATTAAATTTGGAGAATAATTTTCAAAAAATGAAAACTAAAACGCTAAAACAAACACTATTGGAAATGAGTTTTGTGTTTAATTTTTTTTTTTTTGGGAAAGGGGAATGTTCATTCAATTAAAGAAGTGAAATGTCATGATACAAAGCATCAAGTGCTAGTGGGGGAGAGTCCTCCATCCAGTAAACATCCTCATCTAAAGTATTTCTAGCATATTGGGCCAAAGCATGTGCTACTCGATTCCCACCCCTCCTAATACAGCAAACACTAAACCATTGCAAACCCCTCAACAAATGTCGAATATCATCCACAACATTGCCAAACGGTGAAGTGTTTTCCAAAGAAGAAGAGATGGCATTAATGACATTAATGTTGTCCCCTTCAATTATCATCCTCGAAAAACCAGCATCCACAGCAAATTCTATGGTTCTTCGGCAAGCAAGAAATTCTGCTTCATCACTTGGGCGCACCATCGAATCACTAGCAGTCATAGCAGCCATTACCTCTCCTTTTTCATTTTGAATAATTGCACCATATCGTGTTCTGCCTGACTCCAAAAATACAGCTGCATCAAAATTTAGTTTGTACGCCTCTGTTGGTGGTGGCTGCCATGTATCCCCGTTTGGTTGTTACCTCATCTGTGCATCCAGCCAGGTTTGTGTGAACTTGAATTCTGCAATAGACTCCTCAACCCGTTTAGTCAAGCTACTCAAGACCTTCATTTTTCCTCCATCCAGCAAGCAGTTACGCTGGTTCCACACTATCCACGCTTGGGTCCAAAATAACTCAAACTCATCTTTAGTAAAGTGCTCCAAGAACTCCTCCATCAAGTGCATCATATCAGACTGGCTATGTCTAGCTTTCTGCAACTTTCGAGAACTTCCAACCCAGATATCTTGAACCGCTGCACAATCCCAAAGTGCATGAATGGTGGACTCTATTTCCCTTGTACAGATCGAGCATTTATCCTCAGTAATCAACTTTCTTCTAGTCAGATTCGCTGCAGTTGGGAGGATCTTGTGGCAAGCTCTCTAGGTGAAAAATTTTATTTTGTTTGGGAGCCGAAGCTTCCGTATTGCAGTCTAGACATTTTTTGTAGCACATTCTTTCGATGTTCCACCCCGAATCATATCAATTAAGAGCCTTCTAGCCACATGATATGCGGACTTAACAGTGAACAAACCCCTTGAATTATGCAACCAAAAGATAGAGTTAGGGACATTTCTTCGGCTCAATGGAATTTGGCATATAGCTTCAGCTTCATCCCTATGAAATATAGCCATAATATCCTCATATTTCCATATGTTCAGCTCCAGATTAATTAGATCCGCCACCATCAACTCACCCTAACTTTCCTGAACCGAATTAAGGACTTTGTTTGTTGGGAAATTAGGCAACCACCTATCCTTCAATGCATTGAGTGAATATCCATTACCAACCCTCCAACAGTGACTGGATTGAAGAATTAGTTGTGCTGACATCAAGCTCCTCCACACATATGAGCAATTAGGGGATTCTTTAGCCTCTAGGAATGATGATCTTGGAAAGTACCTTGCCTTAAAACATTGATAAAGTAGCGATTCGTTGCCTTGAACCATCCTCCACCCTTGCTTGGCCAACATAGCCAAATTAAAAGCTCTCAAATCTTGAAAACCCATTTCACCTTCTTTCTTTAAAGCCGTTAGCTTATCCCAACTCTTCAAATGAATTTTTCATTCATTGCCATGCACACAACGCATCCAATTCAGTGTACGATTTCAAAGGGATTTGAAATACACTCATAGTGTATGTTGGTATGGACTGTAGCACAGCCTTGATGAGGATTTCCTTGCAAGCCCTAGACAACAACATGCCCTTCCATCCTTGGAGCTTCTTCCAAATTCTGTCCTTCAAGTATGAGAAGGTGTTATACTTAGCCCTCCCAATTAGAGTTGGTAGACCAAGATAGTTTACAAATCGATCAACCTCCTTTACTCCCAAAATCTCCAAAACCTGGCCTTTCTACCGTTCCAATGTATTACTACTAAAATAAGCTAAAGACTTTTCCAAATTGATACTTTGCCCAGAAGCTCTTGCATACGTTTGGAGGATTTCTGCTATAGTTTCTCCTTCAACCCGAGTTGCCTGACAAAATAGCAATGAATCATCTGCAAACATAAGATTAGTAATCTTTGGTGCCCTTCTACAAATGGAAACTCCCTTGATCCTCCCTTCTGATTCTGCTTTTTTTAACAAAGTAGTAAGGCCTTCTGCACATAAGAAAAGTAAGTATGGTGATATCAGATCTCCCTGACGGATTCCTCTAGATGGATGAATCATACCATAAGGTTTCCCATTCACCAGAATAGAAAAGGATGGTGTTGTAACACAGCTCATCACCCTCTCTATCCAACTAGCTGGGAACCCCATCTTTTCCATAACACTTTGCAGGAAATGTCACTCAACTCGATCATAGGCCTTGTTGATATCAAGCTTCAATGCCAAAGAGCCCTTCTTCCCCTTTTTCCTGAAATGCATGGTATGAAGTGTCTCATAGGCCACCAGGATATTATCAGTGATCAGTCACCCCGGTACAAAAGCACTTTGTATGGGTGATATGATATGAGGCAGTACCTTGGAAATAATTTTGTAAATAACCTTACACAAACTTATAGGTCTAAACTCAAACATTCTCTCCGGATTTTGTACTTTAGGAATAAGCACAATATTTGTGTGATTAATATCAGGAAGCATGTTACCATTATTTAAAAAATTCAAAACAGCTAAAACAACAGAATCACCCACAATATGCTAGAATTTTTTTTTTATAAAAAAGGGCATTCATACCATTAGGTCCTGGAGCTTTTATTGGTCCTATTTGAAATAGGGCCACCTTCACTTCTTCAAGTAAATTGAGTGGACAAAATTTCCCGCATGTCATTAGTCACCCTACTCTCCACTGCATCCATGCACTCCTCTATCTGATCTCCCACTCCTGCATGAAAAAGGTTATCAAAGTAGTCTAAGGCTACCTCAACCACCTCCACCAATTTCGGATGCCTCTTATATAATTTTTCCTTCTTCTTTGTGATACTTTGGCATGAAAAAGTTTTGTATTCCTATCACCATGTTTCAGCCAATTTATTCTAGACCATTGGGCCCAGTATATTTCTTGCTTTTGCAAAAGTTCATCCATCCTTTTGCTCAAACTCAAAAATTCAGCTTTAGAAGCTTTAGTAAGTTTGGCCTTATTCAACCTGTCCAACTACTTTTGAACTTCCTTGATGGCAATAGTACCTGGATCAATTATTGGAGAACCCCAAGCCGTAAGGTCCACCCCATAAGCCTTTATTTTTTCCTATACTGCAGCCAAACCAACCCTATCTTCTCTTGCCTTCCCCCAAGCCTCCTGAATAACATCTGCACATTCAGCCCGAAGCAACCAAGACTCCCCAAACCTGAAACTTCTCCCACGTTGTTGCCTTGGTTGTGAAAAGGATTGAATATGCAATAAAAGTGGAAGGTGATCCGATGCATGAGATGACAAGTGCACAACTCTACTTAGTTGAAATCTATCAGTCCATTCTTTATTGGCAACACCTCTATCAAGGCAAATCTTAGTATTAGCTTCCCTAGGCCTCTTATTACTCCAAGTGTAGGGATATCCCTTAAATTCAAGGTCATGAAGTTGACAAGAACTCAAGGTCTCCCTAAAGGCTTCAATCTGTGAAAATTGTGGCTGTCTTGCACTCTTCTTCTTTGAGGCTTGTAAATATGCATTAAAATCTCCAATCACCACCCATGATCCCACTGCAAATGTTTGTAGATATTTTAAAAGTATCCATGAATTTTCCTTCTGTTGTGCATTCGGCCACCCATAAAAACTAGTCAGGTACCAAACATAACCATCTTCTTCCGTGACTTTAGCCAAGACATGGTTAGTAGTGAAATTAATAACCTCTAAATTCCCATCATTCTTCCACAAAAAAGCCAATCCTCCCCCAAAATTCGGACGTTTAACAATGATCTTATTTTGAAACGGTAAATTTCCATACAACTTCTCAAAACCTTCCCTATTAAGTCTAGTCTCCATCAGAAAACATACTGTGGGAACTTGCTCCCTCACAATCTTGTGAAGGCTTCGACTTGTCCAAGGGTTCCCAAGCCCTTGGTAGTTCTAGCTTAATAGTCTCATCGCTCCCGGCAAGGTTGACTCTCCATCCCCGCCGATCTATGGTCATTGCTATGCTCATCACTGTTCAATTTTCCTTTCTTAAAATTATGCTCTTCAACCTGCGCTTCATGTGCTTCATGTGACTCTTACTTGCCCAATCCAAGTAACATAATAGCCTTGGTGAAGCCTCCCAGTCCAAATTCCATTATGTTTATATAGTTCTAAGTACCTTTGGGCTTATAATTATTAGGCCTAAACATATCCGGAATTGAAGTAGGCATGTCCAGCTCCTGCCCTTGACGTTTTATTAGAATATCAACCAGTTGACCCTCAATAGGTTTAGAATTAAATCCCACATTATCAAGATCCTCATTTAAATTGGTGCAAGGCTGTCCATTCTCCTTTTTTTTGGGACCAGTTTCCCCACTATCTGAGTTTGAGCCCTTCACATTTATGTGGGAGTAATTACTCACGTTATCAATATGCGTGATTTCAGCAGTCGTTCCTTGAATCACGACCTCAGAGTTAATCACGTTGCTAGGGCTTCCAAGGTCAACCATGCTCGCCACTATCTTCCACATCAGACCACCCTACTCCACTTGTACAGAGCTCTTCTTTGCTTCAAATCCCGTGCCCTCCTCTGTGCTCACCATCTGACCAGTGTCTTTAGAAGCTGACGCTCTTTGATGGCCACCCATTACCCTGAGAAAATCGCCATATTGATATTCAATTCGGTCTCGCTTTTTCTCCACTGCATAATGGGCTGCATAATGCCTCAAATCATGACCTAAAATTCCACAGTAGTGACAAAAAATGGGTAATCTCTCATACTTAAAAGACACCCACGTTTTCACACCATCCTATCCAGTAATAAAATCTCCCTTTCGAACAGGTTTTGAAATTGGTAAGGCTACCCAGACTCTCATAAACATACAGATGTCATCTTTTCATTTCTTCCATTCCACCTCCTCGACCTCACTCAAAGGACTTCCCATTTCCTTTGCTACTTGAGGGGAAATCATATCAAATGGTGCATCCCATATTTGAACCCAGAGGAATGCAGACTTCAATCGAATATTTCCCATGGTCATTACCTTCTTCCACCGTTGAAGTAATAGTAGGTGATTGTCAAAGGACAAAGGGCCTTCTCTCAAAATCCTATCCAAATCAAACTCTGATTGAAATTCGAATTGGAAGAGATTCGGCCCTACTTCAAGAATTTGCATCGATTCATTCAAACCCCATGCTCGCCTAATTGTATTCTTCGCTGCTACTTTGTTAAACGACTTACATGTGAGGAATTTTCCAATCAAACTCAGAGTGCAACTTTCAATAGCTTCCAATCTTCCATCATCCAAGATAGCTATAGTTTCTTCCTCTTCAGTAGTTAACCTCATCTTGTCAAGCCTATCACACACAACATCCTCCATTCTGCCTTGTAGAAAACTAGATAATTACCCTTAAATTCATGATAATTAAATTCATTATTTAGGTGAGAGGAGAAAGCATTTGCTTCTAGAGTATTTTCTTCATCAAATGGCTGTTACAATTTCATCTTAAATGTGAATCAATGACATATAACCAATTAGCAAATCTCTTCAAGTTGAGGAATAATTATTCATTTAATAATATTGAATACTCTTGTGAACTGAAAACCAAACCATATCTCATAATTTACAAAAATGTCACCACCCTTTTAGAAAACATAATAAAACCCAAGTTGAAAGTTGAAAACATCATTTCATTCATTTTGATGTTTTACAAAAAATTGAACCTCAACATTGTATTTTGAGAGTAATTTTCATAAATTGAAAACTATAACACTAAACCAAACACATGGGAAATAAGAGTTTTTGTTTTTGTTTTTATTTTTAAAAGTTGAAAACAAATTTTAAAATGTGCTATCAAACATAAGTAATTATTTGATACTTTGGGAGTAATGCTCATTCCTCTCATATAATAGTAGGCCCGATTATTAAATTAGTGATGAGACATTACTAGTATACTAATTCTTCATCAAACAAGTGTTCTAATTTCATCAAACAAGCATGTATGTGTGCTATCAAATATGAGTTTTTTTAGTACTTCAAGAGTAACGCTAATTTCTTTCATATAAGTAGGTCTTATTAATTAAATTTATTATGTGACCGTCATTCACGTGAGAAAGATGAAGCATTGCTCAAATAATTTCTATTAAACAATCGTAACTTTAAAAAAAAAAAAAAAAAAAAAGAGTAAAGCATCATACGGCCGTTACAGTTTCATCTTAAATGCATTTCTTAACTTCAAATAAATGACATGTGATCAACAACAGATCTTGTAAGCTTATGAGTTATTATCATACTCATGACGTCAAAAACATTTTTCAAAATGTGCTATCAACATGAGATTTTTATTACTCTTAGAGTAGTGCTCATTTCTTTCACATAATAGTAGGTCTTGTTAATTAAATTCATTGTGTGACCCTTCATTCACGTGAGAAAGATGAAGCATTGCTTGAATAATTTTCTATTAAACAATCGTTACTTTATTTTTTAATGCATCAAACAGTTGTTACGGTTTCATCTTAATTGCATTTCTTAAATGCAAATAAATGAAATGTAATCAACAACAAATCTAGTAAACTTATGCTTTATTATCATTTTCATTGTATTGAAAATATTTTTTAAAAATGTGCTATCAAACATGAGTTTTTTAGTACTCCTAGAGTAATGCTCATTTCTTTCACGTAATAGTAGGTCTTGTTAATTAAATTTATTGTGTGACCCTTCATTTACATGAGAAAGATGAAGCATTGTTTGAATAATTTTCTATTAAACCATCATTACATTTTATTTTAAAGCAGAGCATCTAACGGCAATTACAGTTTCAACTTAATGGCGAATAAATGGCATGTAATTAACTGCAGAACTATTAAGCTTATGAGCTATTATCAACTTCATGGTATTGAAAGCAGTTTTTTTGTTCTTGTTTTTTTTTTTTTTTTTTAAAAAAAAAAAAAAAAAAAAATTTATATATATATATATATTATAGAGTTTCAAATTATGCTGTTTGCTTCTAATGATTGTGCTCTTTATCATTAAATTAAGACATCAATCGGTTTTTGATTGCGACGGGAATTGAATTCTAGATCTCTTATTCAACTATCAGAGACTTTTCTAATTGAGCTAACTAGAATCCACAATAACAGTTTTTAAATATGCTATCAAATATGAGTTTTTTAGTACTCTGAAAGTGATGCTCATTTCTTTCACATAATAGTAGGTCTTGTTAATTAAATTTATTGTGTGAAAAGACGAAACATTGTTTGAATAATTATCTATTAAACAATCATTAATTTTTGTAAAAAAGTAAAGCATCAAACGGCCGTTACAGTTTCATTTTAAATGCATTTCTTTAATGTGAATGAATGACATGTAAATAACAATAGATCTATTAAGCTTATGAGTTATTATCTGATAGGCCAAAAACGTATTGATCCCTTGTGATTAAGGGTCCATTTGGTTCCCGTAAAATATTTTCTGAAAAACACCTATTTTCCGGAAATGCTATTTTCCGGAAAAGGAAAATATTTTCATGTGTTTGGTTGTATTATGAAAATTGTTGTGAAAAATATTTTCATGTATTTGGTTCTATTAGGAAAATGCTATTTTCCTACCATTTTTTCACACTTTCTGGCAACAACAACAAAAAATTCCGGCAACAACAAAAACAACAAAAAATTCTGGCAACAACAACAACAACAACAAATTCCGGCAACAACAACAACAACACTGAGTCGTCGACGAGATCGAGGAAGAGAGAGCGATGAGTCGCCGTTTGAGTCTGGGTCGAAGGTCTGGGTCTGGGTCGAAGGCTCTGGGCTCTGGGATCGTGGGTCGCCGGCTCTAGTTCGAAGATCGGTGGGTCGTGGGTCTTCGTGGGTCGACGACGAGTGGCGGTGGGTTGCCAGATCTGGGCTCTGGGTTCGTGGGTTGCCAGCTCTCTCTTCTTCCTCGCACTCTTTCTCTCTCTCTCTCTCCGGAAGTAAATTGAAGGTAAAATGAAAACGGAAATGATTTTCCGTAATCAGAAGGTATTTTTGAAGGTCAACGGAAATGATTTTCCGTTTGACCGAATTTTCCTTTGCACCCAAACAGCCTATTTTACGGAAAATGCTTTTCTGAAATTGTTTTCACCCAAAACAAACGGACCCTAAATTAATTGATTAATTAGCCAAGTTATTAATTAATCAAATTAACATGCAAACGCATGGTAACACAAACAAATCACCAATAAACTAATTATGCAGCGGAAAATAAATAATACAGTGATTTGTTTACGAATGGGGAAAACTTGAAGGCAAAAACCCTATTATGTGATTTTCGGGTTACCACTCCCGAAATTCCACTATTATCACAACAAGCGATTACAAGTAAAAGAATCTCAAGTACCTTACCAATCTACAGTTGAACCCTTACCCCAATACCCAATTGGACTTGTTCTGTAGTGACAATTTTCCCTTTTGATGCACGGCTCCCAAGTATGTAACTAACCAATGTGCGAATCCTAGTACGCGATTTCAAACACCAACTAGAGAGAGTTGTTCGCTGCAAGGTTCTTCAGTTCATCTACGATGAAGATCAAGAAGATGCTTGGTCACAAAACCCAAAAGTGCATATACACAACAATTTCTTCAGAAGAGATGAACTAGCGCGAAACTTTGTCTCTGGTCACAAATTACTTAAACAGACTTTGCTCAATGCTTGTGCAACTTGTGTACTATTTGACAGCCCTTAAAACAATCCTTTTATATGTCTAGAGTTAGGAGAAAAGAAAGCCCAAACACATAAACACGGATCCCAAGAAATCAGATCAGAAATTCTGATTTTTGTAAACCTCGACAGATAGAAGCTGTCGAGCATCTGTCGGGATAACTGTCGAGCCACGGGCAGAACAGCTTCCTTAAACCTCTCCACATGCTAGCTATCGAGCTAGTTGTCGAGCTTTAGTAACTTTACACTTTTAGCTTGTTTTCTTATACAGCCTTGAAGGCTTCAACACTTAATCTTGAAATATGGTTTCTTGAAGTACTTCTACACATCTTAGATCTACCCAAATACAAGTAAAGTGTGTTTTGTCAAAGGATTAGCCAATTACATAATGACATATGTTCGTAACAAGTGAACCACATATGTCGTAACAATCTCCCCACTTGGCGATCCGTGACAAAACCACAACTAACAAATAAACATATGAGAGAAGTCATAAATTAATCAACTCACATTCACTTGTTGAATACGTTAAAATCTATACTAACACAAACTCTTGAAAAACTTTGCAAGAAGAGAGTTTATGACAAGTAAACTTTGACAACCTGTATTTTTGAAACACTTTAAACAAAACTCATCAAGGCATCTTAGTGTGAAACATAAATAATAGATTGCATACAAGTATAAGAAGCATGTGTATAAAGAAAGAAAAGAAACAACACATGTAAAGATAGGTGAAAGAAACATACATTCACATATAAAAAATATAAGTACAATGTATGTGTAAAAATGGTCACAAGACCCAATGTACAAGAACAATGTATCTATAAAAGAAGGAAAAGAAAAGATACATCATATCATATCCTCACTACATCCCTCATATCAACAACACTCCCCCTAACAAAAATGTCATATACTAACTCTCCCCCTAAGAATGACTATTCTCATATCCCAAAACTACTTCCCCTTTTTGTTACGAGTAACAAAGGGTAAGAGTGTCAAGTAGACATCTCATCGGTAAAGCTAGCATCTCTATCATCATCAAAAGCATCATCGTCATTGCCATCATCATCATCATCCTCAGCTGCTGAATCAGAAGATACATAAGGTGATGGAGGAGAAGCCTCAGAAGCAAAACCACCCATGGCCACCTACCGCCTAGCAATACGGTCAACACAAACATTCACCTGATACAACTCAGTAAAGAATGTATCAAGGCGAGCATCCATGCATTGAAGCTGCGCCATGATGTCCTTTAGATTCACTTCACTCTGAGAAGAGGAGGGAGCGAATGTGGATGGAGCAGAAGGAGTGGGAGGAGCGGTTGAATCCGACTACTGTGACCTAAACTGTGCCTTGCTACGTTTAACAGTAGTGGCGTCTATGGCATACATGACAGAAAAGTGATCAAAAGAGGGAAAAGGAATAGAAAAGTGGCGTAAAATTCGTGTGATAGTTGAAGGGAAAATGAGCTTATCACGGGTAGCCGTATCCCTAAACACATCTATGATGGAAAAAATAAAATGTGAAGGAAAATTTATAGTGCGGTGCTCTAATAAAGAAAGCAAAAATCGATCACGAGGCTCTGTGATAGAGTTATAGTGAGAGAGTGAGTGCAAAACAAAAGTCATCACCATGTTCATGAATCTAGAACCTTTAGCAAAAAGCCGACATGGTGTAAACTGACGCTCACCCCAAACAAATGAGTGCTCACAGAAAGTAGACATCATCTCGTCTTTAGACACAGTCCTTAGATACTCACAATCGGGGTAGTCAGGATGCTCTACCCTCAGGACACGGAGCACATCCACAACAAGTTGTGGTGTGACAGTAATGCGCGTACCTCAAACACGAGTATGAAAGAGAGGTACTAAAGAATCAATCCACGTGCATGCTGGAGTAAAACTTCTGAATAAGTACGAAAGGACAAGTGACTGGGATGTCACACAGTGACTCCCATCCCCGACTGTGAATGACATTGGGAAGGTCAGTGTCGACGAAGTCTGCCAAAATGACTCGGCATTCCGAATGAACACCTCGTTGAGAAAAGTTCTCTGAGTAGTCCTTTTGAGCATCCTCATCACGGAATCGAATGTGAGAAGGAGTAGGATCAGAAGAAGATGATGCCCTGGAACGAAGATGGTTTTGGGATGGAGCAGACTTACGTTTAGGTTCTATAAACACGACTAACGTAAACAATAAAGAGAGAGGGAGAGAAGGAAACAATTAGAAAAGTCCCAAAACATTCAAATATATCAAGTATATTGAAAAGTGAGTACATATGCATGAAAATGCATGAGCATGTGACGTGCAAATTAATAAGCATCATGGGCTCAGCCCAATCCAATCCAATCCTACCAACATACAAACATATTACACACATCTCAATGCATAAAAATACCATTATAATGCAAATGTGATGCAATGTATGAGATTTTAAACACATTTAAATGGAAACCCATCCCAAAATTTCAACAATAACTCATCAATTTTCAAAAACCCCAAAACCTAGGTTTCAAATCATGAAATGCGTGAAGAATGAGAGATTAGAAGCTTACCAAGTGAAGAAAAGTCTTGAGAAAGCTCGAAGAATGCTTGAGAAAGAGGTTTAGGGAAAGAGAAAGGTGTTTGGGAAAGAAATAGCCACGGACAGATTGAGAAAAATTAGTTCTGGATCACACAAGGAGCTTATATAGATCCTCACTAATTCTTGATAGATAGAGGTGTCGAGGGGTATCGAGACAGGTGTCGAGAAAACATAACGTCGACGGATGAGTCTGTCGAGAGGTATCGAGGAAGAAATCATCAAACACGATTAATAAATCTTGATCGATCCACCAGGTGTTGAGAAGCTATCGAGAGTCCAGGAACTTTCTCGATCGATCCACTAATTGTCAAGGAGGTGTCGAGATTGCGAGAAGAAAAACTTTGAGAAGCTCGACAGATAGCTAGGTATCGATGAGGTGTCGAGCCAGCTTTTAAAAACAGTTTTTCGAGAAGAGAAAAACATAGACATGAATGCAATCCAACATGCTACTCTATCAATGATCCAATCAACATATTAGGCTCTTAAAATCATCTCTCAACAAGAATTTTAAGCACATGGATCTCAAAAACACACACACACACACTAAACAAGTCTAACCAATTTTATGTTTCAAAAACAAATCAAGACAGTTTAGTGAGCATACATTAGCATATGTAAAACCTTGTGATGGCCAAATCACATTGTACTTGCACATGTATCAAGAGTAGCAAAGAATATTGCATGTTGTGTGTGAAAAACATCACAAGATTGTATAAGTGTATGCATGTTATGATGATTTGTGATATGAGAAAATCGCTTTAACTTACACACAAACATAATTGTTTGATGGGGACTATCACCCTCAAGGTACATCCTATAACTCTCACATCTCTTAGAATACATGCTTGCAATCATATTTAAAAGCATTTTTTTTATCTTTTTTATTTTCATTTTCTTTGCATATTTTCCTTTTTATTTAGCATATCATGCGTGGGCATATTAGAGAGAGAAAAGAAATACCAATTGTTATTTGACATTCCAATTTTGCTATGCCAAAGCACACAAATGTCATTGAAACTGCACTTTTGCTATGCTGAAACATATAGGTGTCTTATTATGGTCGGCGGGCAACAGTGGTGAGATGGTTATTTATGCCTTTCTTTTAGAATTTTTCAGTCCTACCCATCAAAAAGAGTGATACAAGTGTTGAGTACAAAAGATAACTTAATCTTACTCATCACAAACAAGAGCCACAAAACTCACTTGTTTAGTTGTGCATAGAGATGCCCATCTAAGCTACAAAAGATACAAAATTTAGAAAATTTTGTTTCAATGGCCATACAAGAAGATAGAAGAAAGTGATATAATCACTTAGAGTTCTTTTCTTTCCACACCTTGGAAGAACATTTCCTTTGATTAAACCCTTAAACCAGCGGTGAGGGGAAAGAATTGAAACCGTTTAAGTTCGAAAGTAACATGAGAGTTTTGAGATGATCTCCAAGAGGAGCAAGAGAGGATTGAAGCTGATTCTGACTTCTAGATGCTATCATACCGTTGCTCTGTTAAGTGGCTAACCACTTATAGCAATTTGGCCGAGTATGACCGGCAGCTCCACAATGATGACAGATATACTGTTTCTTCTGTTTAAGTTTTTGAGAGTTAGCCTTCTTAGCTCCAGGATTTTTAACATCTTTCTTATCCTGTTTAGAGGGTGCTCCTAGGATAGATTTACCCTTGTCTAAGTTTTCACTAGCTAATTCAGTTTTGACATCATTGTTCTTAATATCAACATTATTAGCAGGAGGAATGAAAACAGTAATACTAGTAAAAGCAATATTAGAGGAAGAAAAACCATACCCTAAACCTGTTTGATCCAAAGCAGATTTCTGAATGCTGAGCATCTCATCCAGCTTTGCATTTAAAGTCCTCTCGAATTGAATTCTGACTTGAAACAGCTCTACTTCAAGCTTCTTGGTCTTCTCAGCCAAGAAATTGTTCTCAAATCTCAACGCACCAATAGTCTAATTTGCCTCATCAAATTTTGTGGACAACTTTTCACGATTAAGTTCCACATCACTGGTTTCTTGGTGGCCAGCCTATATAGTTTCTCATGCTTCTCAGAGAGCTTGTACAGTTTTTCATAGGTTGTATGGATATCATCTTGATCATCCATCTTCTCACACTTAGAATCAACTAGTTCTTCTTCTTCGTCCACGTCTTCAACAATCCCTTTAGTAGGATTGACTGTGGCAGTGAAGGCATTCAAGATTCCGTCATCCTCATTGTCGGAATCATCCTCAGGCTCAATGTCACTCAAGGTTGCAGCAAGTGCCTTACTCTTTCCAATGCTCTTGAGATATGTAGGACACTCCTGTTTCATGTGTCCGAAACCATGACACCCAAATCACTTAGGTCTTGCGGGAACAGTGTACTGACCACCATCCTTTGCGTCCTTCTTCTCTTTGTCTTGGCCCTTGAACTGAGAAAAACTGGATTGCCTACAGTCCTTGTCGAAGCTCTTCCCATTGGCATTCTTCATAAATTTCTTGAATTTCCTAGTAATGTAGGACTTCATTTTTTAATCTTTATCATTGGAAGACTCATCTGTGTCATTGCTCTTTGCCTTCAAGGCCATGCTCTTGCCTTTACCCGTCTTGCCGATCCTTGATAACCCTAGCTTATAGGTTTGCAAGTTTCCAACCAGCTTAATCAAAGGAATCTTGTCAATATCCTTTGATTCCTCGATCGCTGTAATCTTAGCATGGAATCTCTCGGGTAGAGATCTGAGCACTTTCGTCACAATCTTGGGTTCAAGAATGGTTTCCCCAAGATTGAAGGCTGAGTTCACTATGTCCTTGAGTTTGGCATAGAACTCATCAAACGACTCATCCTCCTCCATCTTTATCTCTTCAAAACTTGTAGTGAGCCTTTGAAGTTTTGAATCCTTGACCGCCTTTATACCCTCATAGGTTGTCTGGAGGATGGTCTATACTTTCTTAGCAATTTCAGTTGAGGATATCTTCTTGAACTCCTCATTGGTGACTGCACTAAATAAAGCATTCAATGCCCTGTTGTTAAAGTTTGCCATCTTGGTCTTGGCTTCATCCCAATCGGTCGGCGCTTCTTTTGGCTTGGTCCAGCCAATCTCTACAGCTTGCCACACTTTCTCATCTAGAGACTGTAAGAAAGTTCTCATGCGTACTTTCCAGTATGCATAGCTAGTACCATCAAATAAAGGAGGTCTAATTAACGACTGTTCTCTATCCATGAAAAACAGGGGTCAATGGATCAACACAGCAAAGATTAAACCTAATTAGAGTGTGTCTGCTCTGATACCACTTGATAAGCCAAAAACGTATTGACCCCTTATGATTAAATTAATTGATTAATTAGCCAAGTTATTAATTAATCAAATTAACATGCAAACGCGTGGTAGCATAAACAAATCACCAACAAACTAATTATGCAGTGAAAAATAAATAACACAGTGATTTGTTTACAAATGGGGAAAATCTGACGGCAAAAATCCCACTGAGTGATTTTCAGGTTACCACTCCCGAAATTCCACTATTACTATCACAATATTACAAGTAAAAGAATCTCAAGTACCTTACTAAAATACAATTGAACCCTTACCCTAGTACCCAATTGGACTTATTCTGTAGTGACAATTTTCCCTTTTGATGCACGGCTCCTAAGTATGTGACTAACCAATGCGCGGATCCTAGTACGTGACTTGAAACACCAACTAGAGAGAGTTGTTGGTTACAAAGTTCTTCAAGTCATCCACAATGAAGATCAAGAAGATGCTTGGTCACAAAACCCAAAAGTGCACATACACAGCAACTTCTTCAGAAGAGATGAACTGGGGCGAAACTTTGTCTCTGGTCACAAATTGCTTGAACAGACTTTGCTCAATGCTTGTGCAACTTGTGTACTCTTTGGCAGCCCTTAAAATAATCTTTTTATATGTCTAGGGTTAGGAGAAAAGAAAACCTAAACACATAAACACGGATCCCAAGAAATCATATTAGAAATTCTGATTTTTGTAAACCTCGACAGATAGAAGCTGTCGAGCATCTGTCAAGATAGCTGTCGAGTCACGGGCAGAACAGCTTCCTTAAACCTCGACACATGCTAGCTATCGAGCTAGCTGTCAAGCTTTAATAACTTTGCACTTTTAGCTTGTTTTCTTAGACAGCCTTGAAGGTTTCAACACTTGATCTTGAAATATGATTTCTTGAAGTATTTCAACACATCCTAGATCTACCCAAATACAAGTAAAGTGTGTTTTGTCAAAGGATTAGCCAATTACATAAACTCATGACATATGTTCATAACATGTGAACCACATATGTCTTAACATTATCAATTTCATGGTATTGAAAACTATTTTTTTTTTTTTTTTGATAAAGTTTCAACCTATGACATCTGTTTTTTATGATTGCGTTTTTTATCATTAAACCAAGACTCCTATAGGTTTTTAGAGTAGGCGGGAATTAAACTCCTGATCTCTAGTTCAACCATTGGAGACTTTACTAGTTGAGCTAACTAAAACCCATGAAAACAACTTTTAAAATGTGCTATCAAACATGAGTTTTTAGTTACTCCGAGAGCATTGCTCATTTCCTTCACATAATAGTTGGTCATGTTTATTTAATTCATTGTGTGACCCTTCGTTCATGTGAGAAAGATGAAGCATTGTTTGAAATAATTTTATATTAAACCATCATTATTATTATTATTTTAAGTATGAAATGGCCGTTACATTTGAAAGATGAAGCACTACTTGATTAATTTTCTTTAAACCATCATTACGTTTTTTTTTTTTTTTTTTAAGTAAAGCATGAAACAGCTGTTACGGTTTCATCTTAAATGCATTTATTAAATAAAAATAAATGACATGTAATTAATAACTGATCTATTATGCTTATGAGTTATTATCAATTTCATGGTATTGAAAACAATTTTTTTTAATAGAGTTTTAACTTATGACGTTTACTTCTGATTATTGTGCTCTCTATCATCAGACCAAGACACTAGTTGGTTTTTGGTGTAAGTTGAGATTAAACCCCAGATCTTTAATTTAACTATCGAAGACTTGACTAATTGAGCTAACTAGAACCCATGAAAACAGTTTTTAAAATGTGCTATCAAACATGAGTTTTTTAGTACTCCGAGAGTAATACTCATTTCTTTCACATAATAGTTGATCTTGTTAATTAAATTCATTGTGTGACTCTTCATTCACGTGAGAAAGATGAAGCATTGTTTGAATAATTTTCTATTAAACACTATTGCGCTCTTTATCACCAGACCAAGACACAAGTCAGTTTTTGATGTAGGCGGAAATTGAATCCTAAATCTTTAATTCAACTATCGAAAACTTTACCGGTTGAGCTAACTAGAACCCATGAAAATAGTTTTTAAAATGTGCTATCAAACATGAGTTTTTTAGTAGTAATACTCATTTCTTTCACATAATAGTAGGTTTCATTAATTAAATTCATTGTGTGACCCTTCATTCACATGAAAAAGATGAAGCATTGTTTGAATAATTTTCTATTAAACCCTCATTACTTTTTGTTTTTTTTTTAAGTAAAGCATGAAACGGCCGTTATAGTTTCATCTTAAATCCATTTCTTAAATGTGAATATATGACATGCAATCAATAACAAATCTTTTAAGCTTATGAGTTATTATCAATTTCATTCTATTGTAAACAATTTTTTTATAGACTTATAACCTATGGTGTCAGTTTTTTATGATTGCGCTCTTTATCATCTTATCATCAGACCAAGACACCAGTCGGTTTTCGGTGTAGGTGGGGTTTAAACTCCAGATTTCTAATTCAACTATCGGAGTCTTTACTAGTTGACCTAACTACAACCCATGAAAACAATTTTTAAAATGTGCTATCAAACATGAGTTTTTTAGTACTTTAAGAATAATGCTAATTTCTTTCATATAACAGTAGATCTTGTTAATTAAATTCATTATGTAACTGTCATTCACGTGAGAAAGATGAAGCATTACTCGAATAATTTTCTATTACACAATCATAATTTTTTTTAAAAAAAATATATGTAAAGCATCAAACGACCATTACAGTTTCATCTTAAATAATTTCTTAACAACACATCTAGTAAGCTTATGAGTTATTATCATTTTCATGGTGTTGCAAACATTTTTCAAAATGTGTTATCAAACATAAGTTTTTAAGTACTTCTAGGGTAATGCTCATTTCTTTCATATAATAGTAGATCTTGTTATTCAAATTCATTGTGTGACCCTTCATTCACGTGAGAATGATGAAGCATTGTTTGAATACATTTCTATCAAACAATCGTTACTTTTTTTTTTCTTAAAAAAGTAAAGCATCAAATAGCCGTTACAATTTCATCTTAAATGCATTTCTTAAATGCAAATAAATGACATGTAATCAACAACAGATCTAGTAAGCTTATTAGTTATTATCATTTTCATGGTATTGAAAACATTTTTTTTTTATTTTAAATGTGCTATCAAACATGAGTGTTTCAATACTCTTAGAGTAATGCTCATTTGTTTCACATAATAGTATGTCTTGTTAATTAAATTCATTATGTGATCCTTCATTCACATGAGAAAGATGAAGCAATGTTTGAATAATTTTCTATTAAACAATCATTACTTTTTTTTTTTTTTTTAAGTAACACATCAAACGGCCTTTACAGTTTCATCTTAAATGCATTTCTTAAATGGGAATAAATGATTTGTAATTAACAACTGATCTATTAAGCTTATGAGTTATTATCAATTTCATGCTATTGAAAACTTTTATTTTTTGGTTTGATAGAGTTTCAATCTATGTTGTCCACCTTTTATGATTGCACTTTTATCATTAGACTAAGACACCAATTGGTTTTTGGTATACCGAAGATTAAATCTAATTCAACCATCAGAGACTTTATTAGTTGAGTTAACTAGAACTCACAAAAATAGTTTTTAAAATGTGCTATCAAACATGAAATTTTTTGTACTTTGAGAGTAATGCTCATATCTTTCACATAATAGTAGGTCTTGTTAATTAAATTCATTGTGTGAAAAGATGAAACATTGTTTGAATAATTATCTATTAAAAAATCATTAATTTTTTATAAAGAGTAAAGTATCAAACGGCCGTTACAATTTCATTTTAAATGCATTTCTTAAATGTGAATAAATGACATGTAATTAACAACAAATCTATTAAGCTTATGAGTTATTATCAATTTCATGGTATTGAAAACATTTTTTTTTTTTTTTGTATAAAGTTTCAACCTATGACATCCATTTTTGGTGATTGCGCTTTTTATCATTAGACCAAGACACCTATAGGTTTTTGATGTAGGCAGGAATTGAACTTTAGATCTCTAATTCAACCATTGAAAACTTTACTGGTTGAACTAACTAAAACCCACGAAAACAGTTTTAAAATGTCTTATCAAATATGAGTTTTTAGTTACTCTGTGAGCATTGCTCATTTCTTTCACATAATAGTAGGTCCTATTAATTTAATTCATTGTGTGACCCATCATTCACGTGAGAAAGATGAAGCACTGTTTGAAATAATTTTCTATTAAATCATCATTACATTTTTTTTTTTTAAAAAAAAATTTTAGTAAAGCATGAAACTGCCATTACATTTGAAAGATGAAGCATTGTTTGAATAATTTCCTTTAAACCATCATTACTTTTTCTTTCTTTTAATAAAGCATGAAACGGCCGTTACAGTTTTATTTTAAATGCATTTATTAAATGCAATAAATGACATGTAATTAATAACATATCTATTATGCTTATGAGTTATTATTAATTTCATGGTATTGAAAACATTTTTTTATTTATAGAATTTTAACTTATGGCGTCCGCTTCTGATTATTGCGCTCTTTATCATCAGAGCAAGACACTAGTCGGTTTTTGGTGTAGATAGGAATTAAACCTTAGATCTTTAATTCAACTATCAGAAACTTTACTAGTTGAGCTAACTAAAACCCACAAAAACAGTTTTTAAAATGTGCAATCAAACATGAGTTTTTTAGTACTCTGAGAGTAATACTCATATCATTCACATAATAGTAGGTCTTCTTAATTAAATTCATTGTGTGACCCTTCATTCATGTGAGAAAGATGAAGCATTGTTTGAATAATTTTCTATTAAACCATCATTACTTCTTTTTTTTTTTTTTTTTTTTAAAGTAAAGCACGAAACGGCGATTACAATTTCATCTTAAATGCATTTCTTAACGAATAAATAACATTTAATTAGTAACAAATATTTTAAGCTTATGAGTTATTATCAATTTCACAAGTATAAGTGTTTGTAGGGTGTGGAGGGCAAGTGCTGAGATTTAAGTTTCCAAGAGTAAGTTTCACACATATATATACTTAGATTAGGCTAGAATAGAATTTTTATCTTGTATCAAATAAAAAATCATCAATTTCATTAGAGTTTTAACCTATGACGTCCGCTTTTGATGATTGCACTTTTTATCATCAGATCAAGACACTAGTCAGTTTTCGGTGTAGGCGGGGATTAAACCCCAGATTTCTAATTCAACCATCGTAGACTTTACTAGTTGATCTAACTAGAATCCACGAAAACAGTTTTTAAAATGTGCTATCAAACATGAGTTTTTTAGTACTTCAAGAGTAATACTAATTTCTTTCATATAACAGTAGGTTTTGTTAATTCAATTCATTATGTGTGTTGTGAAATTTTAAAGTACTCGCAAGTGTACGAACCGTACCGAAGTATAGTTTGACAAGAACGAGGTCGAACCCACAGGGACTTGAATGAACGTAGGAAAATTAATTAAATCTTAACCAAATTAATCCTAATCTAATTTAATAAAAATTGGTTGTTTTGAAATTAAATAAACTAAGAAAATAATAAAATTAAGCAAATAGTTAAACTAAGCAAGAGATATAAAACAATAAAAAGATGTAAACAATCAAGGGAAAGGAATTAAGGTTTTGGAATCCACCTTGTAAGTCATATCAGCATATATTTATGATCATTAATTTTTCCCAACTCACTACATGATAATCTAGAAATCAATCTTGCTATCATGGAAAATATCCTCATTAAAATCCTTATTTTAAAAATCAAAAGCATGTTCTTCTTCGCTTCTTAAGTATAAAACCAAATCATCAATTGTATCCGTAGCCAAACAAATCACAAGATATATCCAATTCTAAAAATCAAATCATAACTTGTATCCATTGACAGACAAATCACAAACAATATCCAATTTTATAATCAAGAATTAATAAACCAAGCATTCAATTAATTAAGACAAATCCTAAATCATGAGAAAAACATGATTGAACTCATATCTAGAATCCCATTTTAGTCAATTGATATGAAGTAAGAACAATTTAAATCATTAAAGAACTTCTATTGTGGGAAAAATCAAATCACATAAATATTATTAGTAATCCTTAACAAGGTTTCATCCTCAACCCTAATTATAAATTTAGCTACTCATGGTAATTGAAATAAAACAAAAGAATAAAATACTAAACATTAAACTAGACAAATAAAATAGAGAAAGAAATAGTCACAATGCTATCATGGAGAAAAGCTACAGAGAAGCCACATGCGGCACTGCCTCTTGCTCCAATTTTCTGTTTTGCATCACAGCCCTAGCACTCGCCTCCATTAATTTTGCCCTAAAAAGCCTTTAAATAGGTCAATGAATCCTATTACAAGTTGAATTCCCGTTTGGAGAAAATCCCAGACTTTTAGGCTTCACTTAACCAACTATTTTGGCCCACTTAACATCAGAATTAGGGCTTCTGGTAAACTACAAAGTTGTAGTCCTTTAAGTTAACTTTCCAGCCCAACTTGAATCATCTCGATTGGACATCTGAGCCAAAAGTTATGCTGAAAATACTAACTGATATGCAGGCTGGAATCCTAATCCGAATTGGACTTGGATTTGGTGCAAATTTCCTTTGATTCCTTACTCCAATTGGACTTAAATTTAATATTCATGCCTGGCTGGATGTAAATTGGCTTGATTCAATTGGCCTAGCCCCACTTTGCATGTAAAACCCTTGTTATCTACAACACAAAGATATTATATAATCAGTCACAAAATAACATAGAAGTAAGGCCAAATATGTAGATATGTGAGTACTTTATTGTATATATTTCTGCACATCAATGTGACCATCATTCACGTGAGAAAAATGAAGTATTGCTTGAATGATTCTCTATTAAACAATTGTAAGTTTGTTTTTTAGTAAAGCATTGAACAACCATTACAGTTTCATCTTAAATATATTTCTTATCTGCAAATAAATGACATGTGATCAACAACAGATCTAGTAAGCTTATGAGTTATTATCATTTTCATGGTGTTGAAAACATTTTTCAAAATGTGCTATCAAACATGAGTTTTTTAGGACTCCTAGAGTAATGCTCATTTCTTTCACATAATTGTAGGTCTTGTTAATCAAATTCATTGTGTGACCCTTCATTCATGTGAGAATGATGAACCATTGCTTGAATACTTTTCTATTAAACAATTGTTTTTTTTTCTTTCAAACTACCGTTACAATTTCATCTTAAATGCATTTCTTAAATGCAAATAAACAATGTATTGAACAACAGATCTAGTAAGCTAATGAGTTATTATCATTTTCATGGTATTGAAAAACATTTTTTTAAAATGTGCTATCAAACATGAGTTTTTCAATACTCCTAGAGCAATGCTCGTTTCTTTTACATAATAGTAAGTCTTGTTAATTAAATCATTGTGTGATTCTTCATTCATGTGAAAAAGATGGAGCATTGTTTGAATAGTTTTCTATTAAACAATCATTACTCTTTTTTTTTTTTTTTTTTAAGTAATGCATCAAACGGCCGTTACAATTTCTTCTTAAATGCGAATAAATGATATGTAATTAACAACAGATCTATTAAGCTTATGAGTTATTATCAATTTCATGCTATTGAAAACATTTTTTTTTTGGTTTGCTATTA